>NC_051212.1:9240637-9330637 GCF_015220715.1 Pygocentrus nattereri
GTTATATGGGATGTTTTGAAGGCTCAATACAGGACAGCCACTCAGAACAGAGCTCATTTACATATATCAGTCTTACAGGCACAGTAACAAAAACAGGTTTAATTATCATTAAAAAGGCTGTAAAATACTCTTGTAGAAATGAATTATGGTGCATAAAATACAAAAATCTCTTAAGTGGGGAGAAGAAAATTAACTGTAAGGAAAAATGAAGATATGGGCCCTTTAAAGAGAGTTTAATGTGTTTAATGTAAACACTGTTAAAGTTTCTAAACTGTTCACTCTCCAGTCCATATATGGTCACTAAGCTGCAAGAACAGCCTGTTTCAGCCTGGACTGCTTTTTGAACAATTGAGGGCAGCCAATCAGAACACAGCTCATTTACATACGCTTGTGTTCAAAGGTTTGGAATCACTTTTCATTTTGCTATTTTTGGTTATTATAGATACAGAAACACGCTCACCGTGCAGATTTAACTGCTCCAGACAATAAATAAAGTGTTACTTGGAACTTAAGACTCTGACTTCTTTACAGTGGTGTCGATAGGAACCAGGGGTCCCAATGTCTACAACACAAACATAGACATTTTATTTACTATCCAAAACCACCAGTCAACCTACTTGTTTTTGACTGTTGTGTTCTCAGTGAAAACTAACTTGTAGTTAAAAACGTATTGGTAGTTTATTTTTATGGCGCCTTTCATGCACTGCCGTCATTCGGGATGCTTTACAAGTGATAAAATACAGTCATTTAAAAAGGGAAGGAGAACAGAAACTAAAAATGATTAAAACATTTAAACAGTAGGCTTCCAAAGAGAAGAGTCATTACATTCAAAATCAAGTTAAAAGTTAAAAATGATGATTAAAAATCAAATAAGAAATTAAATCAGTGTGTTAAAGTGCCGTTATGGTGGAAAAAGGGCTAGAAACGCTAACAGTGTTTAAACTGCGCTGAAAGTTTCTGTCCACAGGCCGTCAGGCTGGTGAACACCTCACTGACTGCCTCTTCCCCTCCCACTGTGAACTGGTTTAATCTCGCACTCAATAACTGCGCCTTACCTACACTGGACTGCTGCTGTTAGAACAACACTGTTTACATCTGTTACTGCACAGAATTACTGCACAGAACACTGTTGTTTACTGTTTACATCTATTACTGCACAGAACACTATTGTTTACTGTTTACATCTATTACTGCACAGAACAGTATTGTTTACTGTTTACATCTGTTACTGCACAGAACACTATTGTTTACTGTTTACATCTATTACTGCACAGAATTACTGCACAGAACGGTATTGTTTACTGTTTACATCTGTTACTGCACAGAACAGTATTGTTTACTGTTTACATCTGTTACTGCACAGAACGGTATTGTTTACTGTTTACATCTATTACTGCACAGAATTACTGCACAGAACGGTATTGTTTACTGTTTACATCTATTACTGCACAGAACGGTATTGTTTACTGTTTACATCTATTACTGCACAGAACAGTATTGTTTACTGTTTACATCTATTACTGCACAGAACAGTATTGTTTACTGTTTACATCTATTACTGCACAGAACACTATTGTTTACTGTTTACATCTGTTACTGCACAGAACGGTATTGTTTACTGTTTACATCTATTACTGCACAGAACAGTATTGTTTACTGTTTACATCTATTACTGCACAGAACACTATTGTTTACTGTTTACATCTGTTACTGCACAGAACGGTATTGTTTACTGTTTACATCTATTACTGCACAGAACACTATTGTTTACTGTTTACATCTGTTACTGCACAGAACACTATTGTTTACTGTTTACATCTGTTACTGCACAGAACAGTATTGTTTACTGTTTACATCTGTTACTGCACAGAACGGTATTGTTTACTGTTTACATCTGTTACTGCACAGAACAGTATTGTTTACTGTTTACATCTATTACTGCACAGAACACTATTGTTTACTGTTTACATCTGTTACTGCACAGAACGGTATTGTTTACTGTTTACATCTATTACTGCACAGAATTACTGCACAGAACTGTATTGTTTACTGTTTACATCTATTACTGCACAGAACACTATTGTTTACTGTTTACATCTGTTACTGCACAGAACAGTATTGTTTACTGTTTACATCTGTTACTGCACAGAACACTATTGTTTACTGTTTACATCTATTACTGCACAGAACGGTATTGTTTACTGTTTACATCTATTACTGCACAGAACAGTATTGTTTACTGTTTACATCTATTACTGCACAGAACACTATTGTTTACTGTTTACATCTGTTACTGCACAGAACGGTATTGTTTACTGTTTACATCTATTACTGCACAGAACACTATTGTTTACTGTTTACATCTGTTACTGCACAGAACACTATTGTTTACTGTTTACATCTGTTACTGCACAGAACAGTATTGTTTACTGTTTACATCTGTTACTGCACAGAACGGTATTGTTTACTGTTTACATCTGTTACTGCACAGAACAGTATTGTTTACTGTTTACATCTATTACTGCACAGAACACTATTGTTTACTGTTTACATCTGTTACTGCACAGAACGGTATTGTTTACTGTTTACATCTATTACTGCACAGAACACTATTGTTTACTGTTTACATCTGTTACTGCACAGAACAGTATTGTTTACTGTTTACATCTGTTACTGCACAGAACACTATTGTTTACTGTTTACATCTGTTACTGCACAGAACACTATTGTTTACTGTTTACATCTGTTACTGCACAGAACAGTATTGTTTACTGTTTACATCTGTTACTGCACAGAACGGTATTGTTTACTGTTTACATCTGTTACTGCACAGAACAGTATTGTTTACTGTTTACATCTGTTACTGCACAGAACAGTATTGTTTACTGTTTACATCTGTTACTGCACAGAACGGTATTGTTTACTGTTTACATCTGTTACTGCACAGAACAATATTGTTTACTGTTTACATCTATTACTGCACAGAACGGTATTGTTTACTGTTTACATCTGTTACTGCACAGAACAATATTGTTTACTGTTTACATCTGTTACTGCACAGAACAGTATTGTTTACTGTTTACATCTATTACTGCACAGAACACTATTGTTTACTGTTTACATCTATTACTGCACAGAACAGTATTGTTTACTGTTTACATCTATTACTGCACAGAACACTATTGTTTACTGTTTACATCTATTACTTGATGCACTTTATGAACAGCTGCTCTACATATTTGCACACACACACTTGTAACTTTAATTTTATTTCAACTTTCATACTGTACATTTTGACTTTTACTTTTTACTGCTGTTTTTAGAGTTATTCTTATATTTTCTTTTTTTATTCTCTTAAGATTATATTTGGTGAATGGAGCGACAGCAAAGTAAGAATTCCATTGTACAGTGTAACTGCCTGTTCTACTGTACATATGACAACAAAACTCTTGAATCTTGAAAGCTGCTCAAACAAGAACGTTTTGATCCTGGATTTATGTGTCCAGCGTCTGAGCTCTTCTAAAGCTCTCTAGCAACTGGGTCCATTTAAGAGCAGCCTTCACCTTCGGCAGGACCCACTGACTAGTTCCTAATGATCTGAAACTTCTGCTCGGCTCACATCGCTCAGAAGATCCGATAAATACACTGGCCCTACGCCACTGAGGGGTTCATAGGCCAGTATTAGCACCTTATGGATTTCAAAAATGTAAACAATTTTAGGCAAAAACTTTCTTGAAACGATTGTAAAACAGCGTCTGAGACATCAGGCAGTGAATTCATAACCATTTCACGTTAGAACGTTCTGTGAGGGAGCTTTTAGAGGTGGACGTCTGGTTCCTATCACCACCACTGTGAACAACTCTGACTTGGTTTCTCTAGAACAGAGCTTTTCACACCAAACCACCCCAAGTCCTGGAAACATTATTATTGTTTATCCATGAAATTCTTCTTGTAGTTGCTAAAAACTTTTGCAAAAAAATTTTTAAAGCATTTCTTATTCATTGAATCATCCAGGAATTTGGAGAAACACACCGTATATCTGTAAAGGATGAAGAGAGACCAGAAAGTGGGCATATATTTTTAGATATTTGCAATACATTTCAAATGCATCGCAGTTTTGAAACATGGTTTGACTGGCAGAAGTTTTCGTCGTTTTCCAGTTTTTGAGATCAGCTGAAAGCGCCTGTTGTCCTTTACGTTGTGTGTAAATTTCATGATGATTGAACTAAAAGAAACGGCCCAAAACGACATGGAAAAACGTCTGGTTCCATTGACTTACATTAAAAGTAAAGTCGGTTTTTTCCTTCTCCTGTAAAGTGACCGTTTTGGAGATGCGAGGTTTTCTTCAGACGACAGCGCCGTACAACTTTAGCCGTGGAGAAAAGCCATTTGACTACGCAAAGACCTACTTAAGCACTCAGATGGTTCTTTGAGTTGTGACGGTTCCATATTTAACCAGTGACTTTACTAAAGAGCCCCTGAAGATCACCTTTTTAAGGGTGTAGAGCCGCTTTGAACTTTAAAAAGGTTCTTCTCGCTCACATATCTCATTTACAAACGTAGTTAAAGAGGTCGTTTGACGGCTTCGCTCTAAAGACATTTATTTGAAGGAGCTCAGCTTCTTCAGAGCAGCACTGCAGCGAAGCATCGTGAGGTTGTGAGATCGGGACTTTCCCTCAAAACCACAGCAGTCATTCAGTTCTGCTTACAGATCAAAACTCATCATATTTTTTCCTGTTTATACGACAACGTGTTAAAAAGTGTGGAATCACTTTACCTTTATGGCATTTGGCTGACGCTCTTATCCAGAGCGACTTACAATTGGATTATTTTATACAGGTAGGCCAAGGTGGTGTTAGGAGTCTTGCCCAAGGACTCTTATTGGTATAGTGTAGGGTGCTTGCCCAGGTGGGGGAATGAACTCCAGTCTACAGTGTAGAAGGCAGAGGTGTTACCCACTACACTGACCAACCACTTGTGCTATTAATAATAGTTACTTTATGCAGGGATAGCTCATACAGTGTAAATTAAAATAGACAATAGAAGGTACTTTAAAATGTTTTACTTAACACCTGGACGACCAGGATGGTGTTGTATGATAAGTAATATACTTTATCACATATTAATAGTAATTTATCGATTATTATTGGTTGTAGGCAAAAGTTTGGTCAGATTTCAGCATATTGAGGAAAACAATGAAGCATTAACATAGTTAAGTGGGTTCTCTGTAGAGGATGTGTTCATTTGTTTTCACTTAGAGAACCGAGAGGCGCTATAATTGGACCTAAATGACCCCATTTGTGTATTTGAACGTTGCTTGTACTTCTCAGGATGCAGAAAGTGTTTGCATTGTAAAACTGATTCGTCCGTTGCTCTTCATTTGCTGTTGCTCACATCAGACAATTTGGTTAACAGGCTCTTGTGGTAATAAAGCTGGGCAGATAAACCACCGGGAATGTGCAGGAGAATTCAAATACAACATTTGAATGGCCAACAGACAAAGACAGAGTCTCTGTTAATCAGACTGTCTGCAGATCTTGACCCCTTACTTGACACCTTACTGTTTTGTATTGAAACACCGTTTTCTAAATGAAAGGCCTTCGATGAGCATCATACCGTTTTAAGTTCTAATTAACCCCATAAATGGTCAGGGCCAAACCAACAGGCCCAAACATTTCGTTGCTGTCGGAAGAAAACCTTGTATCTCCATTTTTGGCATTTTGACATAATTTGAAAGCATCTGTTAGTCTTTACATTGTTTGTAAATTTTATGATGAATGGCCTTAAAGAAATGACCCAAAATGACTTGGGAAAAATTCTGGTTCCATTGACTTGCATTGAAAGTAAAGTGTGTTTTTTCCTTCTCCTGTAAAGTCACTATTTTGGAGATACAAGGTTTTCTTCCCACAGCAGAGATTTATTACACAGTCTTATAACCTAAAAATACCTCAGCCAGTTTGCATTGAAGTCCCTGTAGTAACTGAATAATAAGCCTTAGTATGTAATAAGCCTGGGGTTTAAGAGTTAATGCAGGCTTAAGGTAGGTTTACATTAAAAAGTGGCAACGAAGGGTTTTTTCCACCCAAAGATCAGAAACCTTCGGCACCAGAAAACCGGAACTATGCCTGATCCACTGGCCATCAGTTCAAGACTGAAAGTTCCAGCTCGATGGTTTTCGGGAACTGCTAAACCACCGTTTAACTTTTTACAACGGATGTTGTCACAAAGCAGCTTCACAGAATTCCAGAAAAGACAGAGGTTTAACAAGAATGTAAAAACCCCCCGGTGGGCAAGCCAGGGGCGACGGTGGCAAGGAAAAACTCCCTCAGAACTGAGGAAGAAACCTTGGGAGGAACCAGGCTCCCCAGGGGGGACCCAACCTCCTCTGGTCCAACTACCTACAAGTGATTATACTACCAATATTAATAGCAGTGGTATCACATTTCTTCTTTTTACCCTGACCCCTTGTTTTCGAGTGTCACCCTAACCCCTCGGACCTGAGTTACAAGGGGTAGTGGTTAAAATCTTGCCCTATGAAATGGGACCTTCAAATAAAAAAAATTAAAATTGCTGCATTAACAGCTACTAGCACTGCTCTGTAGGCAACCTGGCTCGTCTTCAGGACAGCAGAGAAGGGTAAAGTTCAGCTCCTCACTGAAGGGCTTTAGTTATATTTAGGGCATCGTAAGACAGTTATTTATTATCATCTACCGCTAATTCTTTGGTGAAGACTCGAGTGAGTGACGCACACACAGGGGAAGGACGAGGCGAGAAACAGCAGTCAGAGAAGAAAGTGAGTCAGTGAGGTTGTTTCACATGTCGTGATCTAAAAACAGAAAACTGACTATGAATGTTGTTGAAATACGACTGAGTTGTACTTTATTTGATTTGATATTCAGTTGTTGACCGTATAAGATGTTGATATACCTATTAGGCTACTTCACTAAAAAGTATATGGCACTGAATCATGATGCAAGTCAGACATTATGACGTTCCGGACTTTTGCTTGAGGAAATTTTCTCTAACTGAAACTTATTGAATTTGAATTAAATACTCCTGGCATAGTGGATGAAAGGCACATCTCCAGTTTTTCATAATGTTGCTTTACATTTATCATATTCACAGTGGTTTGTCCCCAATCCCAGTTCACTTTCTCTCTCCTCCATCGCCTGCCTGCCTATTCAGCTTCACGTTCCTCCTTGAATTGAAAATTTAACAGATCACTTTTAAAAGCGCCCTGCGTTCATCTTTCAAAGCCTTTCTAATCTTTCTTTCTCACAGATGGGGCATCCTGTTCTCGCACCCTCGGGACTACACCCCGGTCTGCACCACAGAGCTGGGCCGAGCAGCCACGCTAAGCCCGGAGTTCGCTAAGCGCAATGTGAAAATGATCGCTCTGTCCATCGACAGCATCGAGGAGCACCACGGCTGGAGCAAGGTTGGCCTCAAGAAATACGTAGACCAACAATTCCAAAGTAGCTATTAGAGATGCACCGATCATGAATTTATGGTTGATTGCTATTTGTTTACAGTCAAGTTAGCCGATGGACAACATACTTAGCCTTTTTTTTAGATTAATAAATACAATAAGTACTGGAAGTTAACTTTGTATGGGCTAAGTGAACACATGAAATACACTAGTGCCAGTACTTTCTGATAGCCAAGGTAATATAACAGTATTTTCATCTTTGATGTGCCAAACTGTTATTTTAAACAAAATCAGTTACCTATTTACATAATATGAAATCAAATAAAGCGCTACAGTGAAACTAAAAGGAAACTAACATTTTGGTTCAGGTGTAGCAGTGGCGTTAAAATACAGTGTGGGTGTGCCCACCTGGCTCACATTATTTACAAGAGGAAAGTCCAACATAGATCAAAATAAAACTGTCTGGAGCAAACATTGGCCCCTTCTGACTGTGCAACCCCACTAGCAGTGGTTTTCAGTCCAGGCCTCGTTGACCTCCAGACAGTCCTTATGTTTGTGCTGTTCAAGCTCCAAACAGACCAGAAACAGGTAAGTTAGTTGGATGGGTGGATGGATGGATGGATGGATGGATGGATGGACAGAACTTTATTTATCCTGAATGGGAAATTGCAGTGACACCGTAGCAAAACATATAATTGCACATAAACTTACATATCACACTGCTGTCGGAACAAAACCTTCTCCAAAATCATCTCCAAATTAGTAACTTTACAGGAGAGGGAAAAAACATACTTTACTTTTAATGTGAATCAATGGAACCAGACTTTTTGTCTGAGAAATTTTGGGCCATTTCCTTTGGTCCATTCATCATGAAATTTACAGACAGTAAAAAGGCAGCAGGCGTTTTCAAATGATGTCAAAAACTGAAAAATGACAAAAATGGAGATAAAATGTTTTGTTCTTACAGCACCGATATATTAGGCAGTAGTAAAGATGTGTCTAAAAATAGAAATGAGAAAAAAAAAAATAACCACCATCATCATCATCCAGATAGGGTCACGGTAGCAGTTGGGAGAGCAGAGAATCCCAGATGACCCTGTCTCCCGCAACTTTCTCCAGCTCATATCCAGGGACCTCAAGCCAATCCCAGGCAACTTGGAGATATAATCCCTCCAGCGGGTTCTAGGACGACCCCGAGCTGTTATCCCAGTAGGTCCTGCCTGGTACCCACCCACCGGGAGGCGTCCAGGGGTCATCTGGATAAGATGCCTGAACCACCTCAGCTGGCTGTTCTCAATGCGGAGGAGTAGCGGCTCTACTCCTAGCTCCTCCTGGATGGCTGAGCTCCTCACCCTTTTGAATAGAGTATAGCCAACCACCCTGCGAAGAAAGCTAGTATTCGCGATCTCGTTCTTTCGGTCATTACTCACAACTCATGACCATAGGTGAGGGTCAAGATGTAGACTGACTGGTAAACAGAGAGCTTTGCCTTATGGCTCAGCTCCCTCTTCACCGCTACAGTCTGATACAGTGACTGCATTAGTGCTGCCACCTGTCCCAGCCTGCGGCCGATCTCACGATCCCTCTTCCCATCACTCGTGAACAAGACCCTGAGATACTTAAACTCCTCCACCTGGGGCAAGTCCTTTCCCCTTACCTGGAGTGGGCATGCCATCCTTTTCCAGGCTAAGGCCATGGATTCAGACTTGGAGGTGCTGATCTGCATACCAACCGCTTCACACTGCAAACTGCTCCAGTGAGCGCTGGAGGCATCCATGTGATTCAGCCAAAAGAACATCATCTGCAAATAGCAGAGACGCCACCCTCTGGCCTCCACACATAATGCCCTCCTGACCCTGGCTACACCATGACACCATGAAAATCATGAACAGGAGTGGAGACAGGGCACAACCAGGGTCTAACGCTAACACTGCAAGGGTCCAACTTAATGCTGAGTATACAAACACAGCTCTCACTCCAGGAGTACATAGATTAAATTGGGCGTAGTAGTAGCCCCGGCACCCCATACTCCCGGAGGACCTCTCACAAGATATCTTGGGGAACACGGTCATAAGCCTTCTCCAAGTCCACAGAACACATGTAGACTGGGTTGGCAAACTCCCATGCCCCCTCAACAATCTGAAAAGCTGGTCCATTGTTCCACTTTCTTAAAAATAGGGACCACCACCCCGGTCTACCAGTCGAAGGGTACTGTTCCCGGGGTCCATGCAACATTGCAGAGGCATGTCAAAATGCCAATCTCAGCCCGAAGAGGCAACGTTGGGAGACCATGTGGGCCCACCACCTGCAATGTCCAGCATGGGGGAGCGGTGCAGTGCCGCAGAGGCAGTGGGAGATTGCAGGGGAGTCCTTGGTGGCCTAGGCCCCTGTGGAAGAAAATGACAAAGTTTTTTTTAAAGATTTCTCAACTCAGGTGTTGTAGGAACAAATTCTGGACTTATCAGGAGTCAGAAATCAATCATGTATAGCTAATTAAGCTACTAGTTAGCATGCTACAGCTAAGGCTGTGCCCTACCAGGGACACTGAAAAAAGTTGAGAAGTTGTTTACCTGATTCAAATGTGTAAATCGCTTCCACACAATTAAATACATATTCCTTTCCTGTTGAGCCAAGGTCCCGATCTGAATCATAATGGCTTAATACATTAATGAATTGAATCCAAGGGTCAAAGAAAGGAACCTACTAAGCTATGCAAGACACTGGCCCTCTAGTATCAGAGCTGATGTTCGCTGACTTGGTAGCTTTCATTCAATATTGACCAGGCAAACTGCTCTTTTAGCCATGGTTTAGCGAGGAGGCTAACTGCTAATGCTTTTTAGGACATCCTGGCCTACAATAATGACGAAACTGTCCCAGAATTCCCCTTTCCCATCATAGCAGACGAGAAGCGGGAGCTGGCTGTGGAGCTGGGTATGCTGGACCCTGTCGAGAAAGACCAGAGTGGTATGCCACTGACTGCCCGATGTGTGAGTACGACTGAACTACTTCTATGGCCCAATCCCAAGGCAGGGTCGCCTACAGAGCAGCGCTAGTAGCTGTTAATGAAGCAATGTTCTTTTTTTTTTTTTTTTTTTGAGGGTCCCATTTTGTAGGGTAAGACTCCAAAACAAGGGGTAGGGGTAAGAAGAAGAAATGGGATTGGGCCTATGCTTCTTTTCTCAGATTCCACTAATAAAAAGCATTTCTCTGTACTACCAGAGATGATCCTGCCTCTCCTGTTGTTTAAGGTGTTTATAATCGGTCCTGACAAGAAGTTGAAGCTGTCGCTCCTTTACCCGGCAACAACGGGCCGCAATTTTGATGAGATTCTACGGGTGATCGATTCCTTGCAGCTAACAGCACAGAAACGGGTAGCCACGCCTGTAGATTGGAAGGTGAGAGTCACAACTTCTATAAGGCCATCCGTTTGAAAGCCACTTAGCAGCAGATCTTTGCCATGATCAAAAATGTGGCTAACCACAGCTAAAAGCTAGAGGGGACCTGTTAGTGTTGCCAACCACAGCAGTACTACAGGCTTTACTGCTACAACTAGATATCTGTAGTGCAATTGAAGAAGAATCTCAAGGACTGAATTTGTACAAGTGTTTGAATCTCGTGGCCCTTCTTTAAGGGTTGGCAGTCAGTTAAAGGAATAGTTTGACAACAATTAAATCTATACAGTTTCCCTCTTACTCCAGATGTAGTGAGTCAGCTGTGGCATTCTTGGCACCCAAATTTTGCATCTTTAGTTTAAAGCTGGAGCTACAAGGCTGATGTTGCTAAAGAAACACTAGAAGTCAGTAGTCACCCAAATCTTTTCCATAAGAACATCTCTAAAACTGCTTGAATTGCTTCCACAGGCTTTTCAGTGCGATTTAGAATGCAGTTTGACTTATTACAAACCTCAAAAATGAACAAAACTCCTTTGTGTAGCTGAAAACCGTGGTCGCCTAGTTAAACAGTGTGGTCACCCAGTGGTTAAAGAGCTGCTTACTGCGTTCAGCTACACAAAGTCTCATCCATTTTTTAGTTCACAGTAATGCCGTGTCCTAAACCGCATCAACAGGTGTGTGCGATCTTAATAAAAACCTGGGTGTGGTAGAACTGAGACGTTTTGGGGCTGTTTGTGCAGAAAAGATTTGGGTGACTATTGACTTCTAGTGTTTGTTACCAATATTAGCCTCACAGTTCCAGTGAAGCAAAAATTGGAAACCAAATGTTTTGGTTGGAATATTGTGTACATACATGTTTATGCCAAACCATTCCTTTCAGATGACTTCAGTACCCTAATGATAACCAGCTAGAAGTGGGAAGCTTTTGGGATAAATCCTTTCTTTGATCTAAACCAAAAACATTAAAACATTAAACAAGAGCCTTTCCTTTGTCCAAAAAGCCCGGGGATCGTGTCATGGTGCCACCTAGCATCCCTGAGGAAGAAGCTAAGTGCATGTTTCCAGCTGGAGTGTACACTAAAGAGCTCCCGTCTGAGAAGAAGTATCTGCGCTACACGCCGCAACCATGAACACTCCAGCAGAGCACACGGTAACTAACCCCACCACCCCCAGATGACCAAAGACCTGGAGAAGAGAGGAAAACCGAGGTGATGCCCTGGATAAGCATAATGATAAAAGGGGTAAACTACAAAGCAGGATTCATGACTTAAGCCTCAAGTTCAGTTTACAGCAACCTACAGTATTTCTGAGCTCATCTCAAGTTGCCCTAAACTGAACCAGCTGGTTTGCTAAGCCATGACCTTTGACTGTCAAGCCATGCAAAGCACCTGTCAATCATGAGTGACCTACTAAAGAGGTTCCTGTTAACGGAAACCGTGTTGTTGACGTTCAGTAGCTTAGGCTGGTTATTTTTGACCAAACCACCAAAACAGACAATAAACGCACATACACTGCTGTTGTGGCTTCTTTGTGTTCAGTATTTCACCACCTCAGTTGCTCTTCTGTCTTCCTCTTTGATTCTACATCAGGGCTGAAAGACACATTTACATTTTAGACGTTCTAAGAGGGGAAATTTTACATGGTGCTTGTGCCGGTTGATGAGTTAGACCAATCAGAAGCACATAATGTACACCAGATACCCAGAGGGGAACCCTCATGGCCTTCTAATGATTTAATCTAATGAATTAATTCATATTCAACAGAATCATGCACTTATTTAAATACACTCCGCAAGTATTAGAGTGCTGCTGGTTGGTTTATTGATACATTTAGACTGGAAACACATTTTCTAAACCAATGCAGTGGATCTTCTTATGGTGTATGTTGAAGTTTACACGCATCCGTGTTTTGCTTTTCAGCGTTTTGGTTGCATTTAATTGAGGCAAATACATTGGAAGTACACTAAAGAGGTCAAGTGAAGTGAAAACAGTGTAGTACAGGTTTTGCTTTTCATTTTGCTTTGGCTGCATTTCAAGGAGGAAATTCGGTTTACAGTAGTGCACTGTGCCTTTAGTACATTTCAAGATGGGTCGTATTCAACACTAACATGAATTCAGCGTTGACTTTTTAAACTTGTGTTGTTGAACTGAATTCAGAACCATCAGGCAACTGTGTGAGCACACTTGCCCAGACTGGTGGGCAGCCCTATCCACGGTGCCCAGGGAGCAATTGGGGGTTAGGTGCCTTGCTCAAGGGCACTTCAGTCATGGACCGTCAGCCGAGGGGATAAGGCAACCCCCCGGTCACAGGGCTGGTTCCCTAACCTCCAGCCCACGACTGTCCCAAAGCATGTCAGAAGTGGGATTCGAGCCCACACCTCCGGGGAGACTGCGACCTGAACGCAGCACCTTGTTTTTCTGTCTGTCACTATGGAAACGGAACGTTCTGTGAGCACTGCATTTCACGTTTCACATTTCACAAATTCCTTCCATATCAACTCATCTTGGCTGATAAATTGGAACCTCAATTGACAGTTAGAGTAATAAACAGCAATACTGGCTTGGAAAACCACATCGATTTTTCCTTAAAATCGTTCAGCCCTGTACCACACTAGCTTAGAACTAAAATACATGATTAAATATAAAATAAGGATCTGTGAGGATCCCAGTTTGGAATGCTTAACCTCACCTTGGACTGCCATCTGTTCCAGACGCCCAGGCAGGACGGAGGTGAATGCCCATGTTGTTCTGTCATTGCTCACTGATTGCATTACCATGTTCTGCTGCCTGTTTTAACATCAGTAGGCAGAGCTAAGAGGGCTCCTGTTTGAAGCTGGCTGCTTCCTCAGCTGTTGGGGATTCGGGATTTTAATCAATTAAACGGAAGAGATTTACGGACTGCTGGGCGGCTTTGATCCTACCGGTGTTAAGATACCTACCACGCACACACACCCCCCTCTGCTCGAGCATCTGATAGAGCGGCACACTACATCCTTCGCTGATCGCTATCACAATATTGGCTGATAACACAAAAGGCTCAATTGTGCAAATGTGCATCATGAACAACATCCGACAGGAAGGACTCCCGTGATCCAACACCTGTAAATAATCAGGAAGTCATTTGTTTCAGTCAAAATAATGTAATAATGTTTTTTAGCTGTGTTTCTTCACCATGTGAAGGCATACGGTGGTCAAAACAGGTAGAATTATAATGGCAACATGGTGTTTTACACTGAGGGACCTTCAGGGCTTTCAGGGCCTTCAGGGCCTTCAGATTAGGCCGAACTGTTTATGGAAATTAAAAAATGATGGTCTGTCATTTTTGGTTCATTTTTATTGATCAAAACTCATCAAACTTGTTGTATTTAAACTCTTGAGTACCGAGACACTCTTCCTCTTTCATTTTCAGTATTAATTAAAAACAAAAGGTTGAAAATCTTGAAATAACCCAAACAAAACGATCCCATTAGGATTATTTTCTCAATGGTATCTAAAGTGATGGTTCTTTAAGGGTTCTTTAGTTTAAAAAATGGTTCTATATAGAAGCCTCTGCCTGATGAATGGGTTCTTTAGATTGACGGAGTATGTGCTGTAGATGGTTCAGAACCTTATTCAAAAGGTGTCTATATAGCGCCAAAAATGGTTCTTCCATTATAAAAAAAACCTTAAAATCATACACACCCTCAAAAATGCTGGTTCTTCAAGGGTTCTTAAGTAAAGAAAATGGTTCTATGTAGAACCATGAGCACTCAAAATAACACTTTGCATGATTATTGCTTTCTTTAGATTGATGGGGAATGTGCTGGTTGATGGTTCTATGGTTCTATAACCTTTCTGAAAAGGGTTCAGTATAGCACCAAAAAGGCTTCTTCTATAGTAAAAAGCCTGACGTTGTACACACTTAAAAATGATGGTTCTTTAAGGGTTCTTTCGTAAAAAAAAAATGGTTCTATATAGAACCATTCAAAAAACCCTTTCTCTGATTAAAGTGTTGTGATTGGTGGAGAATGTGCTATAGATGGTTCTGTATAGAACCTTTTTGAAAAGTGTTCTATTGGTACGATATCAGGCTTGTTACAATCGAAGAAACCTTTAGGGTGCTATATATTTTCAAAAAGGTTCTATATAGCACCAAAAGGTTCTAATCTGAAAAACTCCTTCACGGTACAAAGAATCCTTTAACCAATGGGAGAGCTCATCTGGCAGTATCTATCCACACACTTGAAAATAATGGTTCTTCAAAGGTTCTTAAGTAAAGAAAATGGTTCTTTACAGAACCATGAACATTCAAGGAACCCTTTGCATGATTAAAGGGGTCTTTGCATCATGAAAAGATTCTTCAGATTGATGGAAATTGTGCTGTAGGTGGTTCCTTATAGAACTGTTTTGAAAAGGGTTCTAGGTTCTTCAAGGGTGCCTTAGTAAAGAAAATGGGTCTATATAGAACAACGAATACTCACAGAACCCTTTGCATGGTTAGGACTTCAGGAGTTGAGCTGAAGGCCCTTAATGTTGGATTAACCAATTAACTACCAACATAAACCAAACAGGCCTGGAAGTTCTTGACGTGTCACTTACTGTGAAAATGAGCGCTAGCCTGACCAGGTTTCAGCCATGGGACTAGGGTTAGCTTAGCGCTAACTCACAATGAGAAATCCTATAGGAACGCTAGCAGAAATTAGCATTATCATGGTGTCTTTACTCTTGTAGTCGTGGTTCGCCGCTGGTCTTTTATGCACATCATGCAGCTCCAGTGTGTTCACACTGATGAGAACCGAGGTAGCAGTAAATGCACATACACGTCTGTCTGCCTTAAGAACTTGGGGGGTCATGTATTGTTTTCATTTCCATTTCAAAAGGGAAACATCATCACCGTGAAAACCAAGCGCTGTTCTGTTGAGCGTCACCAGCAGCAGCAGCAGCAGGAAACCAGGTCCATCTAAAGCAACACCTACTCGGAGTTGGCGGCCACAGAGGAAACTGTAAAGGCGCTTTACAGAAACCCGCCAAGACCAAACTGCACCCTCTCACTTCCTGAGCGCTGCGGAGGAGACCGCTGTGCCAGCTGTCAATCACGCATAAGGGCCGCGTACTCTCTCTGGTGGACATACAGCCGGAGAAACACTGCGTACTTCTTCCTGTAGAAGCTGAGGAGAATAACAGGGTTGGATCAGCTCCGCTGGTTCAGCAGTTCATCTGGTGTTCTTAAACATATAAGCATCATAACAAAGCTTGCGTCTCTGAAGTGGCAACCAGACGAGAGAGAAAACGTTCCTAATATTAACATGACCATTTTAGACCATTCCTGTCGGTCCGTTCATTATGAAACGTTCACAATGTAATGGTCAGGGGTCGGCGACATGCGGCGGGGTCGGCCCCGTTCTGGCTCCACAGCAGAATTAGATTTTTAGGTAAAAACAAAATAATCCTCACAGTTTTAACTGTAAACGCTCTTAAACGCTGGAGTTCATTTGTAACTGCTAATTCATCCTTTTAGCCAAAAGATCGGTCTGCAGACTGCTGGTCACCATAGCAACACAGAAAATCCCACCTAGCTAGTAGCTAACGAAAAGGCAAAGAGAGAGGTTTAAGACGAACACCGATAATTTGGAGATGAATGGACGTTTATAATCACTCCAGCTGGTTTCCTAATGTGTTTAATCTGCAACGACAAACTGTCAAACACTAAAAAGTCACGAAGCTAAAGTCAGCTTCTCGTTCGAATTGTCCCGTTCCACCTTAAATGGTGCAGCAGTTACGTTTTGGGGCCTCAGGCACCATTTAAGGTGGAACGGGACAATGTGAACAGGAAGCTGGCGATTGAGAAGCGACTTCAGCCTCGGGCTGAACGTTGAGAGAGATTTTACAATGAATTGTTCTACTTTTGAGGAAAGGTTTCCTGCCGGAGATGCGAGAAAAGCGGCTACAGCTGAGCAAAGCTTAGATTTTAGATCCAGATGACGATATCATGCAATTATCAGTTGAGATGTAATTTTCCAGCTATTTGGTTAAAATGGTTGTAAAGTAGAGCTGAACTGAAATGGAGCACCCCCCCCCCCCCCCCCCCCCCCCCCCCACTTCAACCCCCACCCACCCCCAGGCAGACATCCTGCCAACACTCTAAAGGAGGGGTCTCAAACTTCTGGCCTGAGAGCTTCACGTGGCCTTTCTCACGTTTCCAATTATATCCTATGCAACATGTAACCCCCTTCGATCAAATGACATGCTTTTGTGAATGTAAGTAAAACGGGTCCTTTACAGGGAACACGGTTAAATATGGCATTTTCGGCCAATTTTAGTGCACAATTTCTGTTTAAACATAGTAGAAAAATGTCAAATGTTCCAAAACTTTTGGACAGGCCACATTTTCTGCTTTGAATTCAGCAGATTAACCGTAATTGTGTATTAAAATGCACATTAGTGTGTCTCTGTAGAGGATGTGTAACTTATTTACACTCATTTGACCAGGGGTGCACAGACTTTTGCATACGACTGTATATAAAATAAAATGGAACATAAAAAAAATAAAATACAGCAATCAGAAATCGGACACAGCATGAATTCCACACACTGAGCGGGGATGGCTGTAATTAAACAAAAACGGACTTATCTAGTACCGTAACTCACACTGATAGTTCAATCTACCTTTTCATTTCGCCTGAGATAATAAATGAATGAAATGATCAAACAAATGGATTAAGATCGTAGAATTAACCGCTTTTCACTCACAATTAAACACTAAAGTTATTAATATATATATTAACACATAATATATTAATTATATAATATAATATCAGAATTATATATTACAAGCTTACGTATGTACTACTCCCACTGTTACTACTAAGAGTAACTCAAAAAAGATGGTTCTTTAAGGGTTCTTCAGTAGAGAAAATGGTTCTATATAGCCTTGAACACTCAAAGAACCCATTGCATGATTAAAGGATTCTTTGCATCGTGAAAGAGGTCTTCAGAATGTGTTGAGATGGTAGATGGTTCTATACAGAACCTGTCTGAAAAGGGTTCTATATAGCATCAAAAGGGCTTCTTCCATTGTTACAATGATAAACCATCTACAGCACCTTCTCCGACATTCTGCAGAACCCTTTCATGACACGAAGAACCCTTTAATCATGCAAAGGGAGGGTTCTTTGAGTTTTCATGGTTCCAGATGACAGAGGAATGGCTAATAAACTCTAAGATGTGCTGAAATAAGTTCAAACTCGAACAAACAAATTCATACTTTTTCACCCAACTCCCCCTTGGAGAAGGGAGAAGACCACCTGGTCAGTGACCCCCAGGTAATTTGAGGTTGAGATGCCTCAATTAAAGCATCTCAGGATCTGAAAATGTCCCAGAGCTCAAGTCAACATCAGCTTCAGTCTGGCAACAGTAACGATTTCTCTGAAGTTGGCTTGGAACAGATTTGAAGACGTTATCGTTCTCAGCAGAGCTTCCTGCCACTTAACCAGTCTGTCGAGACACTTACAGACCACATGCATCCTGTCGACAGTCATTTCAACGACCAGAGACAATTCACTCGCACTGCATATTCCACTAAATTCTAGACATGGCAGTGGGCCGTGAGCCGTGAGCCCACACCGTAGTGCTTGTGGACCAATAACGGCACTGCATCGTTTGGCAGCGATATGGAGATGTTAAAGCAGAGGCTTCCAACCTTTTTAACTCGTGACCCACACAAATGACCACAGAAGCTTCCACAGCTCAAGGATATTTAACTCATCTGATCATTTTAAATGCAGCCCTATCCACGGCGCCCGGGGAGCAGTTGGGGGTTAGGTGTCTTGCTCAAGGACACCTCAGTCATGGACTGTCGGCTCTGGGGATCGAACCGGCAACCTTCAGGTCACAGGGCCAGTTCCCTAACCTCCAGCCCACAGCTGCCCCCTAACTATTATTTATTTATTTATTTCCTATTTGTTTATGTGGCTCTGTTCATTTTCCTTTAACCTCACCCTCGATGTACCCTGAGTGAGAACAAAGGTCGACTTATTGATTTAAATGAGAGACTCACTCGCTCAAATGACCAGTTTGATGAAATTCAGAACACCAGAAGAAAACGCCACCACATGAAGTGGAGAAATCTGGCCACATCATCAACAGCTAAAACTCATGCGAGTAGATCAGTACACATACTGTACTGCACTAAGGACGATTATGGACAGATTTGGACAGGTTTTTCAACTGGACTCTTAAAAATGGAAAAACATATATTTCTGTCACAGATCCAGATCCAAGGAACGCCAGTTTTACCTCGCCAGGTCCAGGTTGGGTCGGATGACTTTTCCGACTTTTCCCATTTTCTCCATAGCTTCCTGAAAGCAAAAAAAAAAAAATCGGTGTATTTAAACGAGATCGTGCTGAAAAGACATTAAGATATCACAAAAGCGTCTTAAGAAAGAAATTCTTTCGAAATGTGTTACTTTTCTTAACTCCACGCTTAAAGCTGCGCTATTCAGTTTATTTCTTTTACTGAAATTGAAGGTTGAAGTAGCATTAATGAGATTACAAGCTAAAATATGATGTGTGTGTGTGTGTGTGTGTGTGTGTGTTGCTGAGAGTTGCTCTGTAAATCCTGAAATAATCTTTTAAATGTCACTTTTTCAGACCAATCATACGTCTTTAAGTATTAAACGTCACACACACACAAAAAAAAAAAAGAAGCTCTGGCTCGACGTTTAGGTCTTAAATGCTCTTGCAACACACTCACAAGTCAAGTTCACCCCCTTGGGGAAGAGGTCTGAGTTACAAGCCACATTACAAGTACTTCTGTACGTTGTGTGCAATTACACATTTCCACCAGAGGGGGCTCCACAACCCCAGAACTTACATAGTGCAACTTAAAAAAATTCTGTTTTTAGAAAATAATTGTAATTTGTTTAATCATTCCACCAAATCACACTGGTCTTAGACTAGGTTTGCCACACTGGGGACCCTTTGGGCTGTAGAGATTAGTATTTACCCTCATCTAACACTCTGAATTTAGTTCATAAAGTCCTTGCTAATGGGGCGACACGGTGGTGTGGTGGGTAGCGCTGTCGCCTCACAGCAAAGAGGGCCTGGGTTCGTTCCCCGGCCGGGCGACCAGGGTCCTCTTTGGGGACCCTTGTGGAGTTTGCATGTTCTCCCCGTGTCTGTGTGGGTTTCCTCCGGGTTCTCCGGTTTCCTCCCACAGTCCAAAGACATGCAGTCAGGCCAATTGGACGTGCTAAATTGCCCCTAGGTGTGTGAGTGACTGTCTGTGTCTGTCTGTTTGCCCTGCAATGGACTGCCTTCCGCCCGAAGACTGCTGGCATAGGCTCCAGTGACCCTGACGGAGAAGCGGATTAGAGAATGGATGGAAGTCCTTGCTAATTAGCTGATGAATCAGGTGTTAAATGAGGCAGCGTACTGAAGTCTGCAGTGTTAACATTAACAGGGTAAACCTCTAAAACTGTAACTTAAATTAATTTTTTAATATTAATGGAAATAACTAACACATGATCGACCATCATGACTAGTGATTAGATTTTTTTAAATGATTGGCTTCATGTTGTTTTTCTTCCATTTTGCATCTGAATAACGGAAAATATTAATATAAGGAAACAGCGGAAATAAAGGCTCATTCAAAATTCGAAATGTATTTGATGTCACTGCTATGAAGAAGCTGTGAAATGTAACATAACACTGACGTGTGACCAATAACCTGTCACTCATAAGAAGACAGCAGCGTTAGGGAATCCAGCCCCTCGGGTCGTGAACGGCTCACTGCTCTTTATGTTTTCCTCCATCAGCAGGAAAGATCAGAGGCTTCTGCATAATTCGCACCTCTCTTGACCTGCATGGCAATTCAGGACACTGACTCAGTGTGGGGGCTTTTGTAGTGGGTTAAAGTGACGCAGTGTCTTGAACAACACTGCACTCCTCTGCAAATGAACCCCAACGTGTACTTGTGGCCACTGAATTCACCACTTTGAGGCACTGCTAGAAGAAACCCTCAGTCATTGCATACTGCTTGCGTTTGACGGCACAGTCAGTGCAGACACTTTCTCACGCTGCTAGAACCAGAGCTGAGCGAGTGGGGAAAATATTGCGATTTTTCTGATCGATACTGCGACTGCCATTTAAAATGCGCCTATTTTATGCAAACTGAAGCCCTGACCTGGTATTTTGGCCAAGAACACCAGAACATCCACCTTTTCTGGCTTGAGACTTGAACACTGAACACGCCAGACCGTTAGTTGTGGTTGTGATGTCACAGCACAGTTATTTCTTTGCTTCTGATTGGTCTGAAGCGGCTTAGAAAATGAACGAATGAATAATATATAATTAGTAATAAGCTGAAAACAGATGTAGCCTGAAACTTCAGCATCCACACATGCGGTCTCTTGGCCGATCGACTAACTTTATGGTAAGAGGAATATTGTGTACATTCTACTTTTGGTCCATCTTTTCCTTTAAGTGGGTTTTTATGAGAGTTTTCCTACTGCAAATACAGAAGGGACTGTCAACGCAACAGCCTGGAATTAATCGGTCTTCTGCTGGAAGCTACCTGAATGGAGCTGTAGTCGCAGGAGGCGCAGGCGCCCAGCACAGCAGCCCCCACCAACACGGCCTCTCTCTCTGCAGGCAAGACCACCGGCAACCCTGGAGCAGCATTACAGAAGAGGAAAAGAGGAAGTGAGAGAGAAAGGCATGCGCAGTGAAGAGGATGAAGTGTGAAAGAGGAGGGCGTCAGGGAAAGGTCACTGCGTAAAGTGGGCAATGTGTTAGTCTGTCAGCAGTGACGCAAACCGAGCCTCGGCTCTTCTGACAGGGAACGCTACTTTCGTCAAGAAGACCAGTGTGTGTGTGTGTGTGTGTGTGTGTTACAGTCTTCATTGTAAGTACACTGACGCAATATTGTTGCCACTTTACATCAGTTTTCCATTAGTTTTCTATTGTTTGTGTGTTTGTTTTGATGTTTGCCTGAGAAGTCTGTCATCATATCCACTGAGACAGCGGCCCGAGAGTGGCTTTCCAGCTGTGGCTCAGAGGCTTATTGGACCCTGCTCTTTGGGTGACACTACATCTCAGCTATGATGCAGTCTAGGTCCGGGACTGGTGGTGCTCGGCTGCAGGAAAATGCTCCCACTTCGTGGCGAAGGACATCTTGGGTCTTCGAGGCTTTCCAGGCCGGCCTCCTGTGTGACTTTTCCCTGCCGCTAAGGACTAAGGTCCGTGCTAGCCATGCGACTCTCTCTCAGTGGTCAGTGAAATTCCCTCTGCTAGCTGTGTGTGGGGCGTGTGTGTGTGTGTGTGTGTGTGTGTTCTCTGTTATGCATTGTTGATTCTGTATTGTATTGTATTGTATTTGTATTGTAAAGAATCCTTGAAGATGGGAAAGGCTCTATATAAATAAAAGTGATGATGATGATGATGATGAAACTCACCCACCACTTTCTGAAAAAAAAAACTGCGCCTAAGAGAAAATGACAGCCTTGGAATGGTCTGTTTAAAATAAATGCCACTTGGTTTGACACGTCATTTGTAGCCGGAACACGCACTGATTTATCCAAATTTCTACATAATTAAATGGTAAAGATGTAAACAAAAACGTAGAGCGGTTTGGTGTGAAAGACTCCTTTGAAACCTCACGGTGTCAGAAATGTTCACAGTGGCCGTGATAGGAACCAGACGTCTGAAGAATTGAATGCCTCTAAAAACTCCTTCACAGAGAGTTTTTACATGAAACCGCTATGAAGACGCTGCCTGACGTCTGAGACGTTGAGTTTGTTTACACGCACTTAATCCGACTTTATCACTTGAGTAATCAGACAATGGGGAAACTACATGAGTCAGCCAGTAATCCGATTTCAATATTCAAGAATATTCAAACCCTTATTTCGTGTTTGTTTTCAGTGCCGCTCCAACAGTGTTTTGCTGCGTCTCGCGACATCCGCTGTCTGGTCTCTCGCATCAGCAGACTGAGAAATCCGAAAGAAATCAGAGTAAGAGTTTACATGGACTGGGGAATCTGATCCAGCCTCTTTATCAGATTTATCAATCGGATTTCTAGATGGGAGTATGGTGACCATTAAGATGACCATTTCAATAATCGGACAACTGCAGAAATCTGATTATGTTTTGGCCTAAACGATCCATTCAGGTGGAAGAGACACATGCAGGGCAAAATAGTCCCAAAAGAAAATAGATTTTATCATATTTATGACTATTTTATCATAATCAATTACATATAAAAATTTTGAAGACACGTGTAGATTCACTGGTGGTTTTGACAGTATATAAAAAAAGAAAATCTATATCAGTGTTGTAATCATTGTGACCCCCGGTTCCTATCAGCACCACTGTGAAGAAATCGGAGTCTCTACAATCAACCATTTCACGCCAGACCTCTCTGAACGACTCTGTTTACATCTCGGCGACTGAAATATGCCGAAATTTAGAAAAATCGGTGGACTTCCCCTTTAACACATTTTAAAGAATGGCACACGTGTCCAAATACTTTTAGAGGGGCCCGAAAAACAGAGTGAAGTTGTAATGGCAGTTTTTACTTAGTGATGCTGTGCAGCTCTGGTCATACCTGTGACGTTAGCGTGCATCTGCACAAACAGGGGGTTTTTACTTAGCCCCCCACACAGGAACAGGGTGGTGATGTCATGTCCTGCCTCTCGCATCGCATCCAGAACGTGCCTTGTCCCGAGCTAAGACAAACAGACGAAACAGCACATACTCAAACCAATACAGCTGTGTGAACATAGTGATTTCTTTAGACCACGTGTGTCAGGATCCAGTCCTCATGGGCCAAAACACTGCAGACTTCAGCCCAGTGCCTCATTAAACACACCTGATTCAGCTCATCAGCCAATTAGCAAGGCCTTCATTGAACTGAATTCAGAGTGTTAGGTGGTGGTAAACGTTAATCTCTGCAGCACTTTGGGCCAGAAGGTCCCCAGTGTGACGTGGCCTGACTTACACGTTGAAAATATTGCAAATATTGGACTCACAGCGACAGCTTGCAATGTAGCCAGATAAAGGAGGGCCAAATCGTCCAGTGTTTGAGACAAGGACAGCCCGACAACCTGCACGGAGTAAGAAGTCACAGTAGTCATTCCTCTGCCAAAGCACAATGTCCAAATTCTGTTTCTTCTGTCATGGCCAAAAGTGTGTGGACACCTGACTAGCTTGCTGAACATCCTATTCTAAAACCATGGGCATTAATATAGAGTTGCACCATAAATGCTTCCACTCTTCTGGGAAGCTTTCCACATTATTTTGCAGTGTGTCTGTGGGAATTTTTGCCCATTCAGGCATAAGAGCATTTGTGAGGTCAGGCACTGATGTTGGATGAGAGGGCTCTGGCTCACAATCGACATTCCAGTTCATCCCAAAGGTGTTCAGTGAGGTTGAAGTCACTGGAGACTCCAGACCATAATGCCTCTTACTGTAAGCACTGATAGCGTTTTCCTGGCATCCACCAAACCCAGATTCGACCGTCAGACTGCTAGATAGTGAAGCATGATTAATAGCCTCGGAGAGCACGTTTCCACTGCTCCAGAGCCCCAGAGCCCCGTGGTGGTGTGCTTGGCACCACTCCAGCCGACGCTTGGCATTGCACATCGTGATCTTAGGTTTGTGTGCAGCTGCTCAGCCATGCAAACCAATTTCGCGAAGCTCCCGACAGTTTGGGACTCTGCAGTGAATGATGCAGCAGAGGATAGAAGTGTTTTACATGCTACATGACTCACTTTCTTCTCTGACTGCTGTGCGTCACTCACTCGCGTCTCAGTGCTCATCGTAATGCACAAATCTGATTGGCTGAGTAACGTCACAGGACATTTACAACGCAGGTGATTGGTCTCTGAGTCTCCCAGGCTGCTAAAGTGGTACCATAAAGGCTAGAAAAGCTACGCTGATTAAAGTAGGACCACCCCACTGAAATTAAATAATTCTCTATAGTTCATCGGTTATAGGCCCAGGTCCGTATAGGACAGCGTCTGGGTCATCAGAGCACCCAGACACTTCTTAAATAAACCTGATAAGCCGTTTTAAAGCCACGTTTTATTGTATTTCTGTCTTGCTCATTTCTTTCCAATTCTAATGGATGTTTAATATTACCCTCAGTTTTAATACCATACAAACATTTTAATATATTACACTGTTTTTACTGGCACTTCAAAGGCAAGCAGACACAAACATGCACATTCAACAGCAACATTCCCGAGCACCATCAAACGTCTTCGGAATTTAATCCAGAGTGACACTCACCATGCCCTTCAGGCTCTGGTCGGCTAGAGGAGAACGGTTGCCATGGAAATCGGGCCACACGTGCAGGTCGTTGGTCAGCAGGTCCAGGTGCTTTTTGTCTTTGCTCAGTTCTTCCAGGTAGCGATTTAGGAAAGAGTGAACATGCTGGCCGCTGAAACATTCCCGATTAATTACCTTCAAACTCTTTTCATGCTCGGGAGTCACGTTTGTCACAAAATTTGATTCTGTGGGCGAAATAAATTTCATAAAAAACAACAAACCTTTTCTCTGCCTGTTCTTTTAACAGCGGGAAGGCAGCATGTCCCTTCACCACATGATCAATCTAAAAAAGAGCATAAATAAAATACATAATATCGCTGTCGAACCAAAAACTTAACATTTACATGTTTGTCCTTTTTTAAAAACTTTTTTTACATCATTTGAAAACATCTTTCAATAGAAGACAAAGCAAAACTATTTTTACATTATCTTCCATTATAAGTTGATAAGGTTTCTTCCTTCTCTTGTAAAGTTACTATTCCATACTGTTTTTTCCCAACTGTAACATTATTTTTATACTATGGTCTAATTATCCTTAGCTGGGTGCATCATGTGTCCTGTTGGCTTTCAATCCATCCACAGAGCACATAGTATGTTTGAAATGAATGAGGTTTAAAACAGTGATACTTTTTCCAAGTGTCTCTATAAACATGCAGCCTACATACATATATCTATCTAATGTTACTGCTGTACAACTGACATTACAGGTCAGTAAAGGGAAAAAAGTGGTAAATCATGAGTCCAGGTGCCTCTAAAAAGACTATGAGCACCACATTGTCCACAAGAGGGCAAGTGCATGTGCAGTGCACACAAAGAGAGCATTACAGGCCTGAACGCTTGACCTTTACAGTGAGAGGGTCTGGTGGTTCTGTGACTCTACTGGGGGGCATTTTGCTGTCATGGTTTGGGTCCACTTTCCCACTCAGACCAATAAAGTTATTCTGACTCATGTCATGCAACACTTCTCTCCTGACGGGAGTGGTCTCTCAGGATGACAGTGTCCCCTACAGAGCATGAGAGTCCCTGAACGGTGAGAAGGAAATGATGCAAATCATACACTACGGCCTTCGCAGTCACCAGACCTCAGTCCCATAGAACACCTATGGGAATGGCAATCCTCCAGTACAGTTTTAGGGACTTGCAGAATCTAAATGGCCAATTGAAGCAGCTTTGGTGGCTGATAGTGACCCAACACATGGACACTTGGGCCAATCCCACTGCTACCCTTTGTTTTTTGAGTGTCACCCTAACCCCTTGGAACTGAGTTACAAGTTTTAGTGGATGAAATCTTCCTCTACGAAACGGGACCCTCAAATAAAAAGAGCATCACTTCATTAACAGCTACTAGCGCCGCTCTGTAGGCGACCCTGCCCGTCTGCAGTGACAGCAGAGGAGGGGAAAGTTCAGCTCCTCACTGCTGGGCTTTAGTTACATTTAGGGCATCATGTGTCTTCCAAAGACGGGGGGCAATTATTTATTATCACCCATCACTAATTCTTCAGTGCCATGAAGCTGAAGTTCAGACATTCACCAGCTTCTTGTTCAAATTTTCCTGTTCCACCTTAAATGGAGTAGCAGTTACATTCCGGCGTCTCAGATGTCAGAACTGCTGGACTATTTAAGGTGGAACGGGAAATCTAGCTAGCTAGCCACTGAGATGTCAGCTACTACCAGCATTTTTATGCTTATTATAAAGGAAAGGGCCATAATACATTGAAGCTACATGAAACTAAAATACCGTAATTTTTTAATGGAGAAAATTCTCACATTTGCGGGTTTACTTTGGTTGCTTGTTCAGCCGTTTTGCTGGTTTTTCTATTTTTCTCAGAACACTTTTTGGAGTGTGTCTCTGAAAAACCTCCGTTTGGAGGCCCATGTATTCCTAACCCTTTGCCCTGCCCTGCTATCTCAACAAAAATCACCCACCCCAACCCAAGGCTTGAATGCCCAAAACAGAGGGGTATAGGGCGAAAGGTTAAATGGGACCTGGCCTTAATGTCGGTTTTCTCTTTAAACTGGGTGCATTTTCCAAACAGCCTTGATACCATCTTCTATGATCCATGTTCAATCACCTGTGTTTCAAAGCGTTTGGGAATTTCACCCCCATCTAAACCCAAGTCCACCTGACTAAGCTAGACTGACCAGTCCTCCAGTAGCGCTCTGTCCGCCTTCGTTGAGCCAAAGGCCTGGAACCATGGCAGACAGATAAGGCCCCCACACTCCTGGAACAAACAGAGGCTTCTGGCTCACCTGCAGCACAGAGACATAAAGATAACTGAGAAACCTCACACACAGTCATCCTACTTAAACTACATTAACTACACCTTAGTATAGCTGACATTAGCATCATAAAAGCCCTCGTTCACATAACGAGAGACGCAGAGAGTGAAAAGAGCTCACGGCCATGTGACAAGAGGACGTCCCACAGATTAGAGCCACGCGAGATGTGACCGGCTGGTTTTCGCAGGGTAGGTGGTGCCCACTCACATCTGCTCCAATGACACCTGGAAAGGAAAAGGCAAGAGACGAAAACTACAGTGCATCCCAAAATCGTCTTAGTGATGTTTTTTACGTAATGCTGGCTTTTACACAATACTATCTGTCAGCACCAGCAATGGTAATTGTTAAATAGTCTTTAGACCCTCCTGGGTCCCCCTTGGCGTTCGTGTCCTATGATTTATATTAGATATTTCCACTCATAGCTCATTGAAACAAGGGTAGTGGAAGGGGAGACTTGAATTTTAAGCTATTCTTATGCTCTCATTTTTTTAAGAAAAAAAGAAAACAACCATTATGTACTGCATTTTTTGTTTTTTTGCCTGTCAGAAACAAAGGATGTACAGCCGTCGAGAAGCCCTAGCTGAGAAAAGGAGACAGGAAAAAAAATTACGAAACCTGGACACCTGGGATGTAAAATGAGGGTTTATCGACTGATGAGTCTAAATCTGTGTTTGGGATTTCTTGAATTGGGCGAAGCATAAAAAACACCCAACTTCAATATACTCCTAACAACCACCTGGAAGACCTGGTAGACAAAACTGTCCTCATGAGATAAACAGCACTGAAAGCTTTCATCTCTGAGAGAGAGGAGAAGATCGAGCTGCTTCAGATCTGAAACCATCCACAGGCGTGTCTGTCCATCCTTCCACCGTGAGAAGACCACTCAGCGCTATGGGTCTGAAAGGATGTGTAGCTGATCAAGAAGAACCTCACTGAGAAAAGGAAAAAGACGAAAAAGAAAAACAAAACAAAACGAAAAGCTGGTGTTCTCAGAACAACAGGCTGACCACCCCAGAGTCCAGACCCCAACATCACTGAAAGTGCTTGGGATTACTTGGATTGTCAGAAGCAGAAAAAAAAAACAACCAAAATCTACGACTGAATGTTAAAGGTGTGGGAAAGAAGTCTGGCAGATTTACTGGAAAGCTGACAGCCAGTCTCCTGAAAAGAACGGAAGCTGTAAGAGGGCAAAATGTGGTAAACACTGTATAATGACTGGAAACTGAATAAATAAAAAGGTGGTCTCTGAATTTGCACTGTACTGTAAATGGACTGTGAATGTAACTGATGTTGTAATTAATTACATCATTATACAAATAATAAGATGAATTTATAGCAAAACAAAATAACTCGATCCTTAAGAGACTTGCAGAGCATCGGTGCCCAGCATGAGGTCAGTGGCTTTGCTGAATATCCTGTGTCCAGACAGCCAAGAGCTGGTGGGTGAGATTCACATTTAAAGACATTCTTAATATTTACATCATCGTTGTGCAATATCCGTGCTTTGGAACTGATCTTCATACAGATGTTGGTGTGCTGCGGTGGTATGTCTATCAGTACGTTTATATGTGCTGTTATGATACATTTCTTATGTCTATAATCATTGTGCATTAATCCCCCCCACTGGGTTAAAACAGGTCCTCACTAAGCTCCAACTGACGTTGCACAGCTCCTAGAATGGCCTCTGAAACTGCTGCCCTTCAATATAAAGTCTGTAATGTCTTGCAGCATTGAAAACCCCTGAAAACAGGAACAGTGGCCCTCTAGTGGCTCATATGTAGCCCAACACTAACTGGGGAACTCACCCAACCCTCCTGCGTGAGCATCAATAAGAGATGCTCCCACAGCTGTTCCTGGATTCAGACCCAAATCTGCAGCTGCTTCTCGTGTGAGGCCTCCTCCGACGGGGCTGCCTGGACAGCAAGTCTGCTCTCCTGCAGAGAAACAAAGTCACTTCAGCAGTGTTTAATTTGCTTCTAACAATAAGGCCCGATCCTATTTCACCCCTCACCCCTACTATTTAGCCCTACCCCTCTATTTTGCGTCCCGATTTTTGTTGATGTAGAGGGGTGGGACGAAGTCTTAGGGCTACATGGCCCTCCAAACGGTTTTTCAGAGTCACAGTCCAGATGGAGGGATAGGAGAAAAACAAGACAGCTTAACCTTGCCATTCCACCTTAAATGGTCCAGCAGTTCTGACACCTGAGGTGCCAATTCAATCAAGAAGCTGGCGAACAGGTGACCTCAGCTTCTTGTCATTGAAGAATTAAGGTTGGGCAACAATGTATAATTCTATAATTGCCCCTCTTTGAAGGCTTATGATCCCTTAAGTGTAACCAAAGCCCAGCAGTGAGGAGCTGAAATTTCCCCTCCTCTGCCATCACTGCAGACGGGCAGGGCCGCCTACAGAGCAGCGCTAGTAGCTGTTAATGAAGTGATGCTCTTTTTATTTGAGGGTCCCGTTTCGTGGAGGAAGATTTCATCCACTCCGACTTGTAAATCAGTTCCAAGGGGTTAGGGGGACACTCGAAAGTGATGCTCTTTTTATTTGAGGGTCCCGTTTCATAGATTTTAACCACTACCCCCTGTAACTCAGTTCCAAAGGGACAATGTGACGCTTGAAAACAAGGGGTAGGGGTAAAAAATAAGAAATGGGTTTGGGCCCAAGTTTTTCTTCTTCCTCTAAAGTTAAAAATTGCTAAGTTCAGATTGAATTCATCACAGGAACTCTAGAAAAAATCAGCTCCATCAGCTCTAGATGTGCACTTCCTTTGAAAGTCTATCCAGAGATGCATTTGCATCCTGACAGCCAGGAACCACACGTTTAATAGGTTTCTCACACATGGTCCACTCCAATAACTCTGCTATAGACTGTCCGCAGGAACAACACTCCACATCACTTCAGCAGGAGGGGCATGGCTTAACTACCATAGAATGAAAGGGCCGTCAGATGTAAAAGTGTTCATGGTTTTGACATCAAAACAAGCGGGTTTTCCAGCTTAGGTTCCATATATGGACTGTAGGGACCGGAGAGTGAATGATATGCTTTCAAATGTTCAACTGTTAAACTGTCTAACAGTGAAACGGTTTGTTAACAGACCACCAAACTGCTCTTTAAAAAAAAAAAAAAGAAAGAAAATCAAAGGATTTTCAGTCATGCAAGTTATGCAGTGCTACTGTAGCGTAAATAAAGGTTAAGGCCTTTTTGTGAAGCTAAGGCAGGTCACCAAGAAAAGCTAGAACAAGACATATGTAACAAACTCTTACCAATTTTGGAATGATTGTTATCGACCAAGTCCTCAAGATCAATGGAGGTCCAGAAATTGTCGTTCCACCCCTCTGAGGGGGAGTAGGTCCACTTACAAATCAGGGTGCACAAAGATCTAAGACATAGGAGAGCAGCATTAAAATAGAGGTACACTAACAAAAGGTCTGGTTGTCAATGTTTTATTTGCCAAAACTGGTGACACTTATGAAATTGAGTCTTTGACCAACGCTGCTCCCATGTGGACAATACAGAGCAGTGCAAAGCCAAGATTTCAGATCTACTCCGTCCACTACAACAAACTGCCGGACTCAACGATATTCTAAAGCAAAAATCCTTAAAAATGTTTGTTAGGAATATGACAGGTATTTGGTTTGGGTCAGCTTGGTCATCATTAGGGTCACCTTTTTCACATCTAAACCAGCCAAACACTGGCTGTGTTTCCACGCAGATTTTTGCCAATCCGATTGACTACATTCTGATTACAGATTCAGACTGAGGTGTTTTATATTCTCACTCTACTCAACAATCTGTTGATCATCTCTGTTTACATGGTCACTACAAGTAATCCAATCAAAATGATGCTCATGCGTAGAGAACCATTTAGTGCAGACGTTACCATGACAGCGAGCATCTCGTGAGTCCATTCAGAGTGAGATGAGCAGCAGTGAGCAGTGCTTGTGCTTTTAACTGCTTTAAAATGACGTCAGACTCAGGAAAACGTCCTTCACATGTCCTTATTAAAGAAGGCAGAGAGGAAGACGTCGTGGTCTGAGACACATAAGCTGGACGTCCGTCCCACCGCCGTCTTTTAAAGATCAGAGCATGAACTTCGTCGCCTCTGCAGACCAGTTTCTCCTCCGCCGTGTTGAACATTATATATATGCTATGATACGATGCACATGCAGAACATACTCAAACTTTCCGATAGGGAATGTAATCAGATGCAGGTGTTTACATGGATATTATTCTTCTATTTAACGGATTATTTACAGGATTACCCACCTCATTCAAAGGCCTCAACCGGACTAGACTATTCCGATTGAGGTGTTTACATTGACGTATTCTATTCCGATTGAGCTACAGTTGGATCATTAACAGATTATTAGGCTGCATGTAAACACGGCTATGCTGTCTAATTTCCCTAACAAGTTCTCCTGCTTACTGGGGATGGAACTGTTGTAAAGCGGGACAAATAGTAGAGCTGCAGAGTCGTTTACTAATCATGGTCACAAAATTGCAATGCTAATATTGCAGAAGGCTGCAGTAAACAAATCAGCCTTGAACCAATTATCATGTTTTCCTGCATGCTTTGACCAATGACAGACATTCCAGATGAGTTTCTGTGGGTGATATTCTGTGGGTGACAATATGCTTAGAAAAACATATTGTGGTGTAATTTATCACAGTAATGCTAAACTATCATATTGCTTACCCCATATATGCTGCAAGCCTACGGAATAGATCTGCAACAAGTCCAATTCATATAATTTTCCACTTAGCCCAAAGGCAGTTGACCAGCCAAGACATACGTGCTGTCCAAATTTTGCTTCTTTCGTTTAGAGCTGGAGCTATGAGGCTTATGTGGCTAACAAACACTGGAAGTCAATAGTCACCCAAATCATTTCTGTAAATATATCCCCAAAATGTTTATCAACCCACTCAAACTGCATCCAGGTCTGAATCCAGGCCAATTAGGTCGATTAACAGAAAGTAAGTATGACTCGCTATGACACTATAAAAACAAAAGAAAACTTTTCTGTGGAGCTGAAAGACCGAGCAGCTGTCTAGGATAACCAGGATCACAAAATTTGGTATCATTCCATGTAATGCATATATGGGCTCTAGAAGAAATAAGCTCCAGTCCTTAGCTCTGGATGTGTGATCCTTTGGAAGTCTATCCAACGATAATTTGCTTCCTGACAGCCAGGAACCACACAACGTTTAATAGTCTATCGACACATACACAAACAAAACTCTTACCAATTCTGGAAAGACTGTTCTCAAGCAATTGCCTAAAGGGGATTCAGAACACAGACGCACCATATGGCAATGTAAGTACAGTCAGGTCCATAAGTATTTGGACATTAAGACAATTTTTGTACTTTTGTCTCTGTGCATCATCATAATGGATCTGAAAAGAAGCAGTCAAGATGAGACAGACGTGCAGACTGTCAACTTAAATTCAAAGGGTTTAACAAAAGTACTGCATTAGCTGTTTTGAGATTACAGCCATTTTTACATAATCCGTCCATTTTCACATTCTCAAAAGTAACTGGACGGGGTGGTTGGCTAGTGTAGTGGTTAACACCTCTGCCTTCTACGCTGTAGACTGGGGTTCAATCCCCGACCAGGGCAAGCACCCTACACTATACCAATAAGGGTCCTTGGGCAAGACTCCTAACACCACCTTGGCCTACCTGTGTAAAAATGGTCAAATTGTAAGTCGCTCTGGATAACAGCGTCAGCCAAATGCCGTAAATGTAAATAAATGGAAATGGAAATGGACGGTTGACTGATAAGCAGTTTCATGGCCGGGTGTCCTGTTCTCTCATTATGTCATGACAAATTAAGAAGATGCAAGGCCTGGAGTTGATTCCAAGTGTTGAATATGCATAACGGACCTTACTGTAGAGGAGCAAAGTGAGTGTTCAGAAATCAGTGGAATGTCTGTTCATGAATTTGAGGACCACATCTCAACAGCACATGTCTAAACCTGAATGTCACTGCTGTCGGATCAAAACCTCGTATTTCCAAAATGGTAACTTTACAGGAGGAGGAAAAATCTGCCTTGACTTTTAATGTAAGTCATTTTGTGATGTTTCTTTTGGTCCATTCTTCATGTAATTTACACAGAATGTAAAAGACAACAGGCGTTTTCAAATCATGCCAAAAACTGAAAAACGCCGTCTTCCGACAGCAACAAATACACATGAAGAAATGCATTAGTTGGATGCTGGACCCACCAATGACTCCCTGGACCACCTCCAAACCACATAGGGCAGTACAGTAAGTGAGCAGGAAAAGGAGGAGAGAAAGTAAAAAGCGCTTTAGATTCACTTCTTTAAGGGCTCATATGTACAGCTGTGTACACAGAGATTCTGCAGGGCAACTTCACTGAAATTACCTGCTGATTTTAGGTTCATTGGCAAAAGCTACAGCTTGCATGTGTCTGTATCTGTAGGAGACGAGTGGCACTGCACCACATTACCCACAATTCTTTATTGTGTTTTTGGGATGGGATGGGATGCAACAGCTACTTCTCACAGGTTCAGCATTATTCAATATGCAGCTTCTTACTGTCTCATGTTAAACGAGCATGCGCTAATTATATACACTGACCGGCCACTTTATTAGGTATTCAGTTGCTTGTTAACACAAATAGCTAATCAGCCAATCACACGGCTGCAACTCACTGCATTGAGGCATGTAGAGGTGGTCAAGACAACTTGCTGAAGTGCAGACCGAGCATCAGAACGGGGAAGAAAGGGGATTTAAGGGACTTTGAACGTGGCGTGGTTGTTGGTGCCAGACGGGCTGGTCTGAGTATTTCAGAAACTGCTGATCTACTGGGATTTTCACGCACAACCATCTCCAGGGTTCACAGAGAACGGTCCAAAAAGAGGAAATATCCAGTGAGCGGTCAGTTGTGTGGACGAAAATACCTTGTTGATGTGAGAGGTCAGAGGAGAATGGGCAGAATGGTTCCAGATGATAGAAAGGCAACAGGAACTCAAATAACCAACCAGAATCTCTGAGGAACGTTTCCAACACCTTGTTGAAAGTATGTCATGAAGAATTAAGGCAGTTCTGAAGGCAAAAGGGGGTCCAACCTTTTACTAGAACGGTACTAGTACCTAATAAAGTGGTCAGTGAGTGTATATGTTCCATAATGATGCCCCTGCATGATTATTAATGTAGCTCCAAGTTTAGCTTCATTGTGTAAATAATGTCCAGCTTTTCTACTTTCAGAAACAGTTACGGTAACTATTTATTTCCAGTGTTAGCACCGTCAGCCTAGCTGTGATTTTTCAGAGAGAGTTGCCTGGTTAAGAGGAAAGCTCACCTGGTTAGAGAGCCTGTAGCTTTCCAAGACAGAAAGTCTGGGAGGTCAAAGAAGTGCGCAGCTTCCTTCCAGCAGCTTTCCCTCAGATTCTGATCAAGTAACATGCAAGAAAATAAAACCCGAAAACAAAAACTTTGTGGACACCGATAAACAAAGCAAAGTGATCCAAAAGATGCAGCGTGTGGCTCCTGTTGAGTGAACTGACCTCTTTCAGCCACAGTAGTTTGGGCGGCTGCATTTCGGGAGACATCACTCCGCCGACGCTGGTCAGGACGCTGTGCCCGGTGGCTGTGACGCGAGAGGCCTGATCCAGCGCTCTGTGGTCCATCCACATCACCACGTTCCTCTCTTTAACACCTGAGGGAACAGAGGCAGAGACAGACGATCACATCCTCATTCAGGACTCACTAAAGCATCACAGTCTCTAAATCCCTACCCTATATCCCGACCCTATATGAGCACCCCTGATGCAGGTAATGAAGGCCTTCAGAGGCACCTGAATCTGAGCCAGGTGTGTTGATTCTGAACTCTTTAGGATGGCAGACCTCCAGGTCCACGATTGAGCCCCCCTGCACTAAATCATTACGAACACTATGACAATTTTAAGAAACCGCAAGATGATTTAGAAACAGGGTTTTCACACTTCGAAAATCAGCAAAAGCATATGACTGCATGTATGGGTGTTTCTGCAACTACAGGCACTTTTTGGCTGCCCACATATTTAGAAAATGGACTTTAAAATGTATTTTAAGTATCAAATTATACACAAAACTGCATAGAATTCAATTTAAAATGACTGTTTAAAATCTGAATTGAATCTGTCTTTACTGTGACACTCTGAGCCTGAGCTGTCATGGTAAAGATCTTATACTGACTATCCATCCATCCATCCATCCATCCATTTTCTAATCCGCTCCTCCGTCAGGGTCGCGGGGGGGTGCTGGAGCCTATCCCAGCAGTCTTCGGGTGGAAGGCAGGATACACCCTGGACAGGTCGCCAGTCCATCGCAGGGCAGACAGACAGACAGACAGACAGACAGTCACTCACACCCAGGGGCAATTTAGCATGTTCAATTGGCCTGACTGCATGTCTTTGGACTGTGGGAGGAAACCGGAGAACCCGGAGGAAACCCACGCAGACACGGGGAGAACATGCAAACTCCACACAGAGAGGACCCCGGTCACCCGGCCGGGGAATCGAACCCAGGCCCTCCTCGCTGTGAGGCAACAGCGCTACCCACCACGCCACCGTGCCGCCCCTTATGAACATTAAACTGTTTTAATAGTCGGATTCAAAGTACAGTAACTCTAAGCTGTATACGCAGAACACACTGAATGTGAAAATGATATGATATTAACTTGTCTATTCTGTGAATTCTGGGACTCCTTGATTAGGTTTCTCCCACTTTTCTCAATAGGCTCTTTGGAAAACGTTTGGAAAACACACACACACACACACACGCACACACACACACAAATCAATTTTTATAAATATATGACCAATAAGACCAATGACAACATGAATTTAAACCCTGTTTGATTTCACATTTATATTATACAATCGTGGTTGAATTTGAAGATTAGATGCACGTGGAACACAAATAATACTGCAGCGCATTTTATTATACATCTGTACTTCTTCTGTTTCTGCATCTGTACAACAGCTGAAACCTTTGCTCTTGTTTTGCTCTTTACTGAGCTTTGTGCTGCTGTAACAGACGACTGTCCCTCTGGGATTAATAAAGTGATCGGCTGATCGATCAATCGATTGATCTATCCATCCATCCATCTATCTGTCTGTCTTTTGACTCAAAATATGCTTCATTTCAACATGTTAAAGATGTTTTATGACACTAATAAAAAAATGTATGCTTCAAACTGAAAACTCCACTGAGGCATCTGTAACTGCAGACACACACACACACACACACACACACACACACACACACACACACACAAGCCCTGAGCTGCTCACCATCTTTATTAACGGCCACAGGCTGGAAGTTCTGGTCCAAAACCACCAGTGAACAAGTAGCATCGAAACCAATCCCTCGTACGCGATCCTTCTCAACTCCCTCAGTCACTTTCTGAAACAACCACAGAGACCATTACAAGCAACCTTTCAGGAGAGGAACCTGAAAAACCATCAGCAGACATGAAAACGCATGAGCAGTGGAAAAGAAGTTGAAAAAACACTTCCTCTGACTTCTGGCAATAAAAGAGTTGGATGTCACGGATAAATATTCCTAAATGTTGAAAGTCTACACAAACAACTGGTTTTGAGATCTCATGAGAATTGAGTCTACAGCAGTTCAGCCCCGCCCAGTCAGACTGAAGGTATAAGGAGGGTTTCAGCCACAACGGCTTCAGGAATGAGGCACAATACAGGGCAGCCAATCAGAACAGGTAATGATAAAGTGATCAGAAAAAAAGGAAAAGTTCCTCTTTTCGCCTCAGCTTCATTAAAATAATTTAAAAGCATAATTCCTGGGACAATAAACCAGATCTAGAGAGATATTATAGGAATTTCCACAGGATTCCAGGCAAATGTTAGAGGAAATTTAGACAATTATTATGGGATATAACACAGGCATTATAGATTAGTCTAAGAAATCACTACATAATTATTACAGCAGGTGAAATATTGACATATTTTGTTGATTTTCTAAGTAAAAATAAGCTACACATTCTCTACAGAGGACACGCCTCTGCATAGTTTACTACGTTTTATATTTTACGGTTCCTTTTTGTTCCCTAATATGTCAAACTCAGCAAACAACTGGAAACTGTGGAGATCTGAAATTTGAAAATATATGCCATGTTTACATTTACGGCATTTGGCAGACGCTCTTATCCAAAGCGACTGACAGTTTGATCATTATTTACACAGGTAGGCGAAGGTGGTGTTAGGAGTCTTGCCCAAGGACTCTTATTGGTATAGTGTAGGGGGCTTACCCAGGTGGGGATTGAACCCCAGACTACAGCGTAAAAGGCAGAGGTGTCATCCACTACACTAACCAACCACACCAGAAACTTATTTTCTCTCGGAAATTCAACAAAATACGTCATCTGACCAGGGATGCTCTTGCGTCTTATATCTGGGGGTGCCCAAACTTTTGCATATGACGATGTATGGCCATAGACGTCTTCCACAGCGCTACAGAAATCTGATCTTGTCTGATAGCACTGCTGCAGGGCTGCTTTTGTAAGGGCGGCTCCATGGAGCACGCAGTTCTCTCCGTGTTCAGCTGCTTTACCTTCACTGAGCTGCAGCACTTCCTCCAGATGTCTGCTGAGGACTGCTCGTAATGGTCAGGCTGAGGCGTCCACACTGCAATGGGCTCCTCCGCTGTGGCTTTAACGCAGCCATCGCGGGTCACCAGGGCCGCCCGCACACTGCAACTGCCCACGTCCACGCCCACGTAACAACAGTCTACAGACGGAGGGCCTGGCATTTGACTGCCTGGTCATCAGACATACACCGAGAAGTCAACCTAGTGGCGCCTCCTGGAAGATGAAGAAAAGTAATGAAGGGCAGACGAAGAGTAATTTGGCATAAAACAGCAGGAAAAAGTTCAGGTATGCCCCCAAAAATTCCACCCAGTCACAGGTTACTTTGATAAGGTGGCATTGGGGGAAATTATTTTTCAGAAAATCCAATAAAACAAATACTATGAATTCTCATCACCGCTCTACCTTCATTCATCACCCGTTCATTTCCACTGCCGGAGTGGGCTGGTCTGGGATTTTATTTACAGCTTGTGCACCAAAGAAATCGTTCACATAGTCAATCCACCGAGACTTAGTCTGTTAGTTTGCTTCTGGAGGTTAATAAAGCATTTTAATACTCCTCTTTTTATTATGTCCTTGTTATGAATGATATGAGTAATCACTTGTTTGGCACATATAATCAAATATTGCTACATCAAACTGCTATAAGCGTCTTTTGGCAGTTGGAAAATGAGTTATATTTGGGTTTTTTTGCTCTTAAATAGCATTAATGAATGCAACACCCTAACAACAACCTGGGCTACCATAGCAACCGCATAGCAACACCCTAGCAACCACCTGGGCTACCATAGCAACTGCATAAGGCCACCCTAGCAAACGTCTGGGATACCACGTAGCAACTCCCTAGCAACCACCTGGGATACAATAGCAACCATGAAGCACAGCAGTGCTGCTGGAGGTTTTAAACACTGTGTCCACTCACTGTCCACTCTATTAGACACTCCTACCTTGTCGGTCCACCTTGTAGATGTAAAGTCAGAGTCTAGAGACAGGGTGGGGGTCTGTTTTCTGCCTTTTCCCTGATTCTAAAAACCGGTGGTCTCTAATTTTTGACAACTGCACGGGGGAAAAGCACAAACCATAGAAACCTGTACCTAAGCACGCGTACACTGAGGGAATATAGGTGGTCACTACCCCCTGTGTCCAACCACAGCGGACCGAACCGAGTCAGCAGCTTATTATTCAACTCTTCACATGCAGTCAGAGTGAGGACCAGAGCCGGGAGATACCAAACTGCGCACTGCGGGGGGAGGGGGTCTCTCTGGCAGCACTAGTGGACAACACCAACCAAACTGACGATTTATTGCTTCCTATTAACTAATCTTTAGTGCATTTCTGCACCAGCTGCAGTGCAAAATCTACAATAAAGCTGAAAAAAACGGACGTTTAAAGGTCTTAGATAAAGCGCCACCCCTCCCAGCTCAGTGAGCCGGTCTCTCTTTCTCACTGAACGCGCTGAACGGCGAGTCAGCTAAACACGTATTACACTGTAAAGGTCTTTACCGGGAAAGCGAGCACTAAACGCCAATAAGGAGGTAATTCAGTGAAATATAGTTACCACGAATGAAAGCGTGGAGTTAAATTCCTCACAGGTGCCCAAACAGTGAGCCAGGAATGTGTACTCTGCACTACGGCATGCCGGAAGGACCAAACTAACGCGAAAAACACAACCCCCAGCACACTTTCATCCCTGGACCTCTGCCTGATCGGATTGGGTATTAGTAAAGGTGGCTTTTTGGTCTTATAAACGTCTTATAAATATTTTACACATACCTGTAGAAAATCAACCCCACCGCCTCAGTCTTTAGTCATAATCAAATGTAAAAGCTGCTATAAGCTTCCTCTGGCAGTTGGAAAATGAGCTATTGTGAAGTATTCAATACCTCCACACCCATATTTGGGTTTTTTGTTCTTAAACAACAACCTGGGCTACCATAGCAACCGCATAGCGACATCCTAGCAACCATCTGGGATAACCACATAGCAACACCTAGCAACCACCTGAGCTACCATAGCAACTGCATAACGCCACTCTAGCAAACATCTGGGACACCACGTAGCAACACCCTAGCAACCAGCTTGCCCACCACCACAACCGCATAGCAACACCCTAGCAACCACCTGAGCTACCATAGCAACTGCATAACGCCACTCTAGCAAACATCTGGGACACCACGTAGCAACTGCCTAGCAAACATCTGGGATACAATAGCAACCACGAAGCAACATCCTACCAACCACCTTGGCCACCATAGCAACCATACAGCAACACCCTAGCTACCATCTGGAATACCATAGCAACCACCTAACAACATCTTAGCAAGCTTCAGCAATCATTAAGGAATGCATTTATATAGGTCAAACTCTGCACCTCCTTGCTTGTACCATTAAGGACTTGGTGTGTTTTTATATTATTATTGCAGTTTTTCTTCTTTTTCATTTTTTGATTGTATATTACAATTGCCAAAAAAACTAAACAAAAAACAAAACCACCGTCATATTTATGGATGGGAAAGCACAGAAAAGTGAAATCGCAAAAAAGAGAAGGCTTTAGGCTTAAAGGGCCCATATGATGGAAAAAAACCCTTAAATAAACACATGTTTCTGATGTAGTAAGTAAGCCCTGTTAAAGTGTTGATATACCATTCACTCCTCATTCCATACGGTCCATAGAGGTCAACTACAAAAACAGCTCATTTTGCAAATAGTCTGAAGATCCAGTCTCCTGGCTCTTCGTGCTGAATCTTTTATTAAATCAGAAAAATCTGAATAAAAACAAACAAACAAACAAAAAGCACAACTATTAATGCTTCTACGGACAAACAGCTGGTCAGTTATCTCTATTGTTCTGTGCTTAATGGTTGTAGAGTTACTGTATTTCATACAGAAGAGTTTACTGTGTAGTGTTTGTTCTATGTTTAAACCACATTTTATTCTTCTCAACACATTTGTGATGAGCAGAGACGACAAAGTTGACTTTGAAACTACTCGAACCTTCAGTCAGGTTTCTTTTAGACAGACCACGTTTTTCAGCGTAGGACACCTAACATCTACACTATATTTCTGAAAGTGTTCACCCATCCATCCAAATCATTGACTTCAGGTGTTCCAGTCACTTCCATGGCCACAGGTGTATAAAGCCGAGCCCCTAGGCCTGCAGACTGCTTCTACAGACATTAGTGAAAGAATGGGTCGCTCTCAGGAGCTCAGTGAGTTCCAGCGTGGTACCGTGATCGGACACCACCTGTGCAGCAAGTCCAGTCGTGAAATTTCCTCACTACTAAATATTCCACAGTCCACTGTCAGTGGGATTATAACAAAGTGGAAGTGATTGGGAACGACAGGAACTCAGCCACGAAGTGGTCGGCCACGTAAAATGACAGAGCGGGGTCAGCGGATGCTGAGGGGCATAGTGAACAATGCAAAGCGTTGAATGCAGTGGAGTAAATCGCCGCCACTGGACTCTAGAGCAGTGGAGACTCTCTGTTCTCTGGAGTGACCAGTCACGCTTCTCCATCTGGTAATCTGATGGATGAGTCTGGGTTTGGTGGTTGCCAGGAGACTTGGTACTTGTCTGACTGCATTGTGCTGAGTGTAAAGTTTGGTGGAGGGGGGATCATGGTGTGGGGTTGTTTTTCAGGAGTTGGGCTCGGCCCCTTAGTTCCAGTGAAAGGAACTCTTAAAGCTTCAGCACCAAGAGATTTTGGACAATTTCATGCTCCCAACTTTGTGGGAACAGTTTGGGGACGGCCCCTTCCTGTTCCAACATGACTGCGGACCACAAAGCAGGTCCATAAAGACACGGATGAGCCAGTTTGGTGTGGAAGAACTTGAGTGGCCTGCACAGAGTCCTGACCTCAACCCCATAGAACACCTTTGGGATGAATTAGAGCGGAGACTGTGAGCCAGGCCTTCTCGTCCAACATCAGTGTCTGACCTCACAAATGCGCTTCTAGAAGAACGGTCAAAAATTCCCATAAACACACTCCTAACCCTTGTGGAAAGCCTTCCCAGAAGAGTTGAAGCTGTTATAGCTGCAAAGGGTGGGCCAACATCATATTAAACCCTATGGATTAAGAATGGGATTCTAAGTTCATACGTGTGTGAAGGCAGATGAGCGAATACTTTTGGCAAGTGTATTTCACCTAGGACAGGGAAACAGGGAACAGACATTTATTTCACTTTTTTTCCAGTTCTCAAAAACTTCAGTTTATTATCAAAATAATAAAAAAATCAATTTTCAGCCATGCTTGATCTGATTTTGTAAAAGCCTTTTCCATCGCATTGTAGAGACTCCAGTCCAGTCTTTCTCCAGTACATTCATTCATGTACTCTTACTGACTTTAAGTGCGTTTACATGCACTTAATCCGATAATTGCAGAAAATCAGATTGTCAGCAATGGAATCAGATAATGGGGAAACATGAGTTGGGCAGTAATCAGATTTCTGCTTTGGAACCAGCCAATAAACCCACAGAAGACGTGACGTAAACTTAACTCAAATTTCATGACGCAGCTTTTTTTTTTTTTTTTTAAATCGCATCACTTTAACTGAAAACATGCATATTCATCATCTAGAAGATGAATATTTAAATCCTTTATTTAATCGAGAATGTATTTGGTTTCAGCATCGCTGCAAAAGTTTTGCTGCGTCTCTTGGCAACGCTGTTTGCTTATTTCTGGTACTGCAGTCTGTTTTCGCACATGCTCAGTCTGAGAAACCTTGAAGAAGTCAGAGTAAGAGTTCACATGCACTGAGAAATCTGATTAGTGAGCCAAAATCCAGCCTCTTTACCATATTAATCAGATTTCTAGACCTTACCCCAATCTAAGAAATCAGAGTTGTTTACATGACCATTTGAATAATCAGATAACTGATTATGATCGGATTATTGACAGCATGTAAACACAATGCCTAAGGGCTTCTGTTCAACTAAAGCAGTTCTGGCACGTTGATCACGCTGAACATGTCCGTGGCCAGTGCTCATCATTAATTTGTAAAGCAGTTAGAACCTTCAAGACTGAAAGACGTGTGTGCAGGAACCTTCACTGGTTGTGATCATTGTTTTTCTGCTTGCATTTATTCTTTGAGAAGAAAAAGAACATTACTTGGTACACAAATATTTACAAAAGCACAAAATATCTACAGAAACCGAGCTCCAGCTGGCTTTTCAGATATCAGATTATATGACTGGAGCCTCTTCTGCTGACTGAAGCTGCCAGGAGGCTGTTAGCACAAAGAGGAGGCAGCTCTGGGTGGCCACTAGCTACATAAAACCATAACTGCCCCATGCATCAGAACAGGAGAATGAAATATCATCAGTTTAATAGAAAGCAAATTTCATTGACAGTCAGCCATTCTAATTAGTGAATATGGCTACTTTAAAGCTCCACTACGTAAGCTTTGGGGATCTGGAGACCTCTCTGGTGGAAAAGTGTAACACTGTGTGCAGAAGAACACGCTCAATGCCAAGCAGGGGCTGGAGGGGGGTATAAAGCACCCCAGCATTGGGCTGTGGAGCAGTGGAACTGTGTTCTCTGGAGTGATGGAGCTCCTTCCAGTACCTTTGGGAGGAGTTGGAGTATCCAGAACATGACCTCACTAGCGCTGTTGTGGATAAATGCAATCAAATCCTCATAGCAGTGAGCATTACCCACATGAGCATTAACTGACTTCAGAGGAAACGGTGGACGAACAGGTGTCTACAAGCTTGTAGACATGTACAGTATAAGCAGAAGCTACTATTTGATTAACTTGAAGATACGACTGAAGAGTCAATGCCATCTGAATGTCAATAAACCATTTAAGTGGCCTCTTTTCACTAGTTCTAAGTGTCAAAATGCTTTTAAAAAATGCTCTTTACATAAATGGTCCTTTTTCTTAAACCTAGGCCAATTAAATCATTTTAAAGTAGGACGACTGTATATCCAGAAGAGTGTGGGTGTAGAATAAAACAAACAAACAAAAAATAACAAAACAACAATCCTGGCACATCTGCCATAATCCCAGGGCTATACTGGGCCACATTATGCTCCCAATTCCATTGCCCTGTATCCAAAGGCAGGTAAACAGTCCTTGGTCACAATGGCAAACGGCACCGTGCCACTCACCAGCTGTGCTTGTATATCCACCATCAGCTCTATCAGCAATGTGACACATGCAGATCTGATATACAGCACCTGTCCACCAACAATGGTTCATGTTTGTGTTGCTTTTGGCTGTCAGACTCATCCAAAGATGGACTATAAACCACCCTTGAATCTGTAAATGCAGCCCCTCTCAGCTGATGAGCAGGCCCTCCTTGGTGGCCAGCCTCTGTCTATGGATGTGGTCCTGCTCCAGCTCCTCGTGACTGGGGTGCCAAAGCCTGGCGAGGATGCGCTCGATGTTCAGAGCGTAAACGGTGTGAGAGGGCATCACTCTGCGGTGCACCTGTCAACAAAACAGCAACGTTTGAAGACTCGAAGCAGCAGTTTGTCAAAATCAACCTCAATTTTTATCTCGTTTCATAGAAAAATCCCCTTATTTTAAATAAAGTAGTTTAAAGTAATACGTAAACAGTCCCCAGGGTCCCCCCACCGAGTAAGCGGCAAACCCCCCCCCCAGACCAAGCAGCTTAAATGGCCCATTTTGAACTACATGTTTGTTAAGTCATGAAACCCAACTTGTCTACTCACATCTAGATATTCAGCCTACAGCAGCTAAGCTCTGCCTACTCCTCCTCAAGTTCTGAGGAGTGCATTTTGAATAAGGACACAATGCAGCTCACAGAGCTCATTTAGAAGATCTCATTGGAGAGCTCATTTGGGAGAGATGCTGACTTAAGTTGGCTAAAAGCTAAATCATGAACAGGAATGCTGGATTTACTGCCTCCATTTAAGATACATGTATAACGTCTGCAATGGAATAACCTTCAGTTCAGCTGTTCAAGTTCAGATCTCACCTGAAGAGCTTCCAGTAGATCATACATGCCGATAGGAGGCAGAGGGGCAGGAACAGTGTCACCAGAACAGGCCAACAGGAGAGCAGCCTGCTGTTCTGCATCGTCTGGAGACACATGGGTGGGTGGGCCGGCAGGCAAGGAGGCACTGGGAGGAGGGCTGGAGGCACAGCAATACAAAACTGTAAGGACACTAATCACCATTGAGTGAGGATGTAGAAGAGTCTCCTTGGCTGCAGTTCCCCACATCTAGGTGATATTTTAGTGCTCCCCCATGACCCCAATGACCCTCTGGATTAAGCAGGAGTTGCTGATGGCACACTGACTCATTCGAAACACCTCTACTAGGCTACTTATTTGCACAGTTATGATACAAATGAGCAAGATGATCCTGAACGTTTCAATTCTTGTTGGACGCCTGTACTCGAGGCAGAGGTTCAGGACCAGTCTGAAAACATCTCCTGTGCTGGATTCATTCTGCACCAGTCCAAACTGCCTGCACATGCCGCTTCCAGATACAACACTCATTACACGTTATGCGAAGATCATGAAGAAACCGACTACGCTTAGCAGAACTGCTTATTTTTACGACTCTAAACAAGCACACAGGTAATCTAAAGCCAGGCGTACACCATGCGTTTTTAAGCCTGATTTGGTCTGAGCCGACAGAATTTCATGATCAGGACGACTTCAAGCTTCATTGGCCATCATTTGCCATGCGCTGTAAGGGGGGAGCAATGCCCGATTAACTGTCCAGTCCAAATGAGCTCCGATTGAGCAGTTTAACGACTGGACGGATTTCTGAACTGTCAGGCATTCTGGTCGCTTGTCTCACAGTGTGAGCAGCCTCACGGACTGATTTCTCAACGTCACACCTAAAACCACAGCTCCTGCACAGAAGCATAACAACCCACATTTGCGGCATCAGCGTCCACATATAGCGACTTTGCTTCGCTTGGCTGAGTTGACATCACTGACTAGTGTTTGTCTTTGTACTGCTGCCTGTAGACCGTCTGGTCTTCAGCTTCAGTGCACAGTGTAGCACAAGTCAGCAAAGCTGGTATAGCGGTTTGTCAATGACTGGATTTGGCTTCTACACCAATATAGTGCACCGTTTGTCCAGTATGGGACTGGGCACGCAGGGCTGAATCTCAGACGGCTATTTATAAGACATGTGATGCACTTTCTGGGCTCAGGATCCACTATTTGAATATGTGGTGCACTACGTAGGGAGCAGTGTTTTGATCGGGCGCAGCATGTTTTGACTGAAACAGCTTTACTGTAGACAGATCGTCTGTAAGGGCTGCATTTCACGTGCAGTGTGAGCACCCGTACAGCGTGAGCCGTCACTAAAGTGCACGGTTTCTAAAACCGCACAGCGCACGCCGGGTTTAAAGGGTCATCACGACTCGCACAGAAAATTTCTTGCCTGGCACTCTCTGGGTGGGAAGGATGGCCCCTGGTTTCAATTTGAGATGCAGTCTTTAGCCTGGCAGCTTTGGATGTATGAGTCTTCCTCCTCCTCCCATCACTCTGCATGCTATTAGCCAACACGGGTGTCTGTTAGCTGACGTAACAGAATCCGCAGTTAAGGCCAATTTGTAGTCCAGACGACCGCTCGGCCAAAAAGATGGCACAAAACTTGGTCTGGAAGCGTGTTGCTGCATACTTTAAAAAAAAAAATCTAAATCAAAGTTCAAAGGGCGCAGATGTTGTCGCTCAACCCGACTGGACAGAAACTCAAAGCTCTACGTTTCCGAACGGTCACCGCGGTCACGGTGTACGCCTGTTTACCTTCTTGCAGCTTTCAAAAACAGAAAGGGCTGCCAGCGATTCAGAGCTATTTAAGCTGTTTACTCGACTGCGATTACTTTTAAAAATGAGCCCAGGCATAAAATGCAGCCCGGGACGGTGTAATGTGACTAACTGGAATTTTTGGGCAAACTGTAAATCTGGCAACCCTGCGTGATGGAGATAGAACTCACAATGCGTGTGGAAATCCTGTAGTATTTTGGTTGCCGTAGCGATCAGTACTGTGAGACTGGGGGAGCCTGTGGGTTTAATTACATATGACTAAACTGGGGAGAAAAATGGGTTAAAACTGGAAAAAGACAAAAAAAAAAACGAACGCATGTTTAAGACCCTCAACCAAGCTGTCAGTTTGCGCCACATGTATAAACATTTGTGATACCTGTCCGACAGTTTCAGAACTTCAGATCAGATCATAGCAACTGTTTCAATGGTTTAAACAACACCGATTACTCGTCTATACGGATTTATACAGACGGTAAACTAACTCACCATTCTGTGACAGTCTGGTAAGCTGCCAGGCTGTTTTTGAGGTAGGGCTGGGGCATGACATCACTGCCAAAGGCGTACTGGAAGTGTCCGTCTCTCAACCGGTAGGCTTTTCTCCGCGAGATCACGGCAGTTATGACGTCTTTTAAGTGGACCTGCACAGCAGAGAGATGGGTGGTTGACCTTAACTGAAAACGGCCGTGCTTTTCCCCCCGGAACGATCACTGCACACCGACGTCGATGATCCAACAAACCTTTATTTAACCTCTATTCAACAATGACGCCAAGTTGATACAGGAAAAGGGGATTAATAACGTGTGAGGACAAATTAAATAATAAAAATGAAATCAGACAAGCATAAAAAAATTAATATACACAAAAGGAAACTAAAATCAATTAAAATGAAAAACTAAATGAAAAGAAATCACAACCGAAGAAGAATCTGACGAGAATCACCAAGTTTACCCCACGTCTGTCAAGTTTTCTGATTTTTATTCTTTATTTCCAGGTCCAAAATCAGAGGCGCATGGCGCCACATACTCGCCTCTAAAGCGCAGACCACAGTGCTCACTGCCTCCTCAGTGACATTGTCCAGGCCCATCTCGAAGGCGGTCACCATCATGCGCGCTTCCAGCTGGCCGCGCGTGGGCAGTAACAGCGTGTGCGCGCTGAGCCTCATCTCCTCCTCATCCGGTCCAGGCTCACGCGGACTAAACGGCTGTGCTCCGCTCAGTGGGTTCTGAGGCTGGAAGCGATGCTGCGGCGAGAGGAAAGACGAACTGAGAATAAAGGCATAGACTAGCACAACAATCGGTTTTCGTCTTCCCTGCACTTCCCCCACCTCGAGGAACGGGCATGCATTCCGACGTGCTGCAGGGAAACGGCACGCGGAGCTTGTTCTCAAATTAAAGGCAAAAAGGCAAAACGACTTACGTCAAATTTCTGACGAACAGAGGAAAACTTCTTTTTGCCTTTGTTTGGTTTCCCAGGCTTTGAGGCAGAGCTGCCCGTCCACTGCAATGAGCCAGGACCCTCTGGGGGGAGAAACAGTTAGTTAGTGTTTCACACTAAGAAGCCTAGAACTTGTGGTCATTAAGATTTAAGATATTCTTCATCAGTCCAGCACTGGGGAAATTCACAGTGCTGCAGCTGCGAACGACAGCAAAGCACTCAAGAAAAAGAAACACTAAGAAGAGAATAATTAACACTAAATTTCTAAATATAAACTCAAAATCAAGAATATTAACATACGTAACAAAAGAAAATAATCCTTAGAATACAAGGACATTATAGGTTTAATCACTACTATCCAAACCTGAAGGCCAAGTATTTACAGCACAGTGAAGGCAAAGGGCTTTAGATCCTGAGTTTAGTCTACTGTAAATCCTGAATCTCACCTGGCGTGGACACAATAATCTGACAGCGTGTAAGGATGGCCAACAGGAAGTCATTGTGAACGTGAACTGTTGGGGGGGAAAAACAAAACGTTAAACCATCTGGAAAATAATGTGAACGTACTCTTGTACACAAGGCCTGAAGGCCAAGTCGGGCCCGTGGCACAATCGTGTTCGTTAGCAAAATTACTCTCATTTTCTGTTAATATCAACCTATTTCACCATGAGCTACACTACAGTTCCCAGCATGCACTGCAACGCCATCACCACCACTGTAAACTTTTCCACATGACTGTATTTCACAGCCTGATTTGACTCCGATAAATAAGCATTTTATCACAAAGGCAGCTTGTCCTTGTGTAAAAATTGGGGGTCTTATAAAACAGCAAAAATGAGCAATTCAAAAACTTTAAACAGCCTCAAACGCAACAAAACATTCCTGAACATTCAACTAAAATTTCTTATAACCCTGAAGTTATTTCAACAGAGACTGACTGTTCAAAACAGGGTTTACTCCAACAACTTCGAAGATTAAATCACCGATTTAGCCCAAAACCAGACAGGCTCTGTAAGCACAGTGTGATGTAAACTATTAATAATTAATAGCAGCTCAAAGGAGGCCAGGAAACAAATCCAGACCACAGAACTCACCATTATCTTGGCCCAAAAGGCGCCGGGCTTCAATGTCGAACTCTTCTTTGCTGATTTTCTGCTTGAACCACAGTTTCAGGTTGGCCCAGTAACTGAAAACCAGAAACACAACTGTAACGTTTACAGTAGCAAGTTCATAAACTGCATCTCAAACTGGCATTCCCAAAGCTGACAAACTGACTAAACGTCTGTAAAGGTAACTGTATTACCAAAAATCTTCACGCAATCATCCAAATCACTGAATTCAGGTGTTCCAATCACTTCCATGGCCACAGGTGTATAAAGCCGAGCCCCTAGGCCTGCAGACTGCTTCTACAGACATTAGTGAAAGAATGGGTCGCTCTCAGGAGCTCAGTGAGTTCCAGCGTGGTACCGTGATCGGACGCCACCTGTGCAGCAAGTCCAGTCGTGAAATTTCCTCACTACTAAATATTCCACAGTCAACTGTCAGTGGGATTATAACAAAGTGGAAGGGATTGGGAACGACAGCAACTCAGCCACGAAGTGGTCGGCCACGTAAAATGACAGAGCGGGGTCAGCGGATGCTGAGGGGCATAGTGCGCAGAGGTCACCGACTTTCTGCAGAGTCAATCACTACAGACCTCCAAACTTCATGTGGCCTTCAGATCAGCTCAAGAACAGCGTATAGAGCTTCATGTAATGGGTTTCTATGGCCGAGCAACTGCATCCAAGCCTTACATCACCAAGCGCAATGCAAAGCGTTGAATGCAGTGGAGTAAAGCGCCGCCACTGGACTCTAGAGCAGTGGAGACGTGTTCTCTGGAGTGACCACTCACGCTTCTCCATCTGGCAATCTGATGGACGAGTCTGGGTTTGGCGGTTGCCAGGAGACGGTACTTGTCTGACTGTATTGTGCCAAGTGTAAAGTTTGGTGGAGGGGGGATCATGGTGTGGGGTTGTTTTCAGGAGTTGGGCTCGGCCCCTTAGTTCCAGTGAAGGGAACTCTTAAAGCTTCAGCACCAAGAGATTTTGGACAATTTCATGCTCCCAACTTTGTGGGAACAGTTTGGGGACGGCCCCTTCCTGTTCCAACATAACTGCACACCAGTGTACAAAGCAGGTCCATAAAGACACGGATGAGCCAGTTTGGTGTGGAAGAACTTGCCTGGCCTGCACAGAGTCCTGACCTCAACCCCATAGAACACCTTTGGGATGAACTAGAGCGGAGACTGTGAGCCAGGCCTTCTCGTCCAACATCAGTGTCTGACCTCACAAATGTGCTTCTGGAAGAACGGCCAGAAATTCCCAGGAACACACTCCTAACCCTTGTGGAAAGCCTTCCCAGAAGAGTTCAAGCTGTTATAGCTGCAAAGGGTGGGCCGGCATCATATTAAACCCTATGGATTAAGAATGGGGTGTCACTCAAGTTCATACGCGTGTGAAGCCAGACGAGCGAATAGGTCAGGCAGTATAGTGAACCTCACAGGAAGTTATGACATAAACTAGTTAGATACGCTGCCAAATGCCTGAGACGAAGCACTGCTGGGCACAGAGGAGCGTGAAGGTGCACTGCAGTATTTACCACTATTATACCATAAGAAACATTACGCCAACTGCCAGAAGATCTTAGACGAGCCCCAAATGTAATGGTGTTTAAATTCAGGTTAAAAAAAGTTATTTTCATGATTGAGCTTGAAGACTTACTGCACTTCACCCTTAATAAGCCAATTTTAATGACACTTGGGTCCGTTGCTTTAATTCCCTTTGAGTTTTTACTCTATTTTATGGACCCCGTTTATTTCATGACTCAGCATCTCATCATCATGACTCAGCATCTCGTCATCATGACTCAGCATCTCGTCATCATGACTCAGCATCTCGTCATCATGACTCAGCATGTCACAATTACAAGTTTCTCTCATTTATCACTTAACGCCTCCTTACCGTGCCTCAGTGCCTCACTCTCCTGTAATAATGACTTCTTATTTTCACTCACCAGCCTCTAACCGGTTCAGTTACTTGTTAACCCAAATGGCTAATCAGCCAATCACACGGCTGCAACTCGGTGCACTGAGGCATGTAGAGGTGGTCAAGACAACCTGCTGAAGTGCAGACCGAGCATCAGAACGGGGAAGAAAGGGGATTTAAGGGACTTTGAACGTGGCGTGGTTGTTGGTGCCAGACGGGCTGGTCTGAGTATTTCAGAAACTGCTGATCTGCTGGGATTTTCACACACAACCATCTCTAGGGTTTACAGAGAACGGTCCGAAAAAGAGGAAATATCCAGTGAGCGGTCAGTTGTGTGGATGAAAATGCTTTGTTGATGTGAGAGGTCAGAGGAGAATGGGCAGACTGGTTCCAGATGATAGAAAGGCAGCAGGAACTCAAATAACCAACCAGAATCTCTGAGGAACGTTTCCAACACCTTGGCGCTAGAGCTGGACCCTGGAGCTAGAGCTAGAGCTGGACCCTGGAGCTAGAGCTAGAGCTGGACCCTGGAGCTAGAGCTAGAGCTGGACCCTGGAGCTAGAGCTAGAGCTGGACCCTGGAGCTAGAGCTGGACCCTGGAGCTGGACCCTGGAGCTAGAGCTGGACCCAGAGCTGGACCCTGGAGCTAGAGCTGGACGGTCGCGTTTCACAGTTATGCGATGTTTTAGCTTCACAAACATCAAAACCCTCGGCTTTTTTTCACAGCACCAGTAGCGGTGACCGCCTTAAACGGCGCCTGCAGCCGGAGTGTAGCCGCTGCCCATTTAAGGTGGACCGGAGAGTTTAGCTTAGCTTAGCATTAGCAGGTAACGTTAATTAGCCTCGAATCTCACTTTATTTACCCAACATTCACTGTTAAAGGCCAGTGAACCCCCCCACGCCACGCTCCCCCCACACCGCGGCAAGCGCTCACTGTTTGATGTTGTCCCCGATGGCGTCGGTCAGGTTCTTCTTGGCCAGCTCCAGTTCGCTGGAGTGGGCCGCCATCGCGCCGTCGGCCCCGACCATCCGCGCTCGGAGGGGGGGGAGGACTCGGAGAGGCCCTGCGAGGCCCGCTGCTCCTCAGATAAAGACCACCCCCAGGGTTTAGCGTCCACAGCCCACAACACCTGCTGGACACCCACCGACACGCCGAGGGCCGCTAACAGTGTGGACACTTTCGCATTTCTTATTCTTTAGCGATTGGCAACGCTGCCCCCTGCTGTGCCGGAGTGGAACATGCGAAGTCAAACAAGCCTCAGAAATGCGGCTTATTTTCTCATAATAATCACTAAATATATCGAAAAAATACGACCCGGTCTCAAAAGTATGATTTAGGAACCTGCCGCTTTAACACTAGCATGACTGAGATTTCACGCCTCCAGCACTGAGGCAGCAGCTCTGCGGTGCCTCCAGAAAGCCTAGTAACATCTGTCTCTCCACGTCCGGAGATATAGAGATATAATATATACTGATTGCTGATGTTAGTGTAATACCTCCAGATCATTATCATCAGTATATTTGATTTTCTACAGTAAATTAAAAATAAAAATGTTTTATCACACACACACACACACACACACACACACACACACACACACACACACACACACACACACACACACACATGTATTTGTTTTATCACACACACACACACACACATATATATAAGTGTGTGTGTGTGTGTGATAAAACAAATACATGCGGTGCAAAACATTTTATATTTTCAGATAAAAAATTATATATATATATTATAAATACCGTTTTTGAATACAGCTATACAGCATTACTAAATTTGCCAAAATCAGGTCGACAATATTATCATTGTCTGCCACCTAACTGACTAATTCACTCCGACCTAGCCAACAGTATGGCTGTATAAGGATGTATAAGCCCCTCATAAATTCATGTCATTAATGACATTTACCTCTACAGTTAAGCTCATTCTGCCACAGGAGGACTGTGCTTTTCTCCACTCTGCCAGTAGGGGGCAGACTGAGTCTGTGAAAATTTAAAACACGTTTGTACTGAGTTTTAACGCTGTGTTCAGAGCACGAATGAGCACTGATTAACTGCAAAAAGACTATATTAAATACATTTCTGTGTGTGTGTGTGTGTCTGTGTGTGTGTGTGTCTTTGATGTTGTTGACTTTGTACTGTTTTGGAACAATCTTAGTCTTTTTGCAGACTCTTTCCATAAATCACCCAAAATATGAAAGGGCCGCATAATAGAAAGCCCAGGTTTACTCACTACGGACTGCTGTGTCTGATCCACTCGTGCCAGCGCAACACACACTAACACACCACCACTACGTCAGTGTTACTGCAGTGCTGAGAATGATCCACCACCCAAACAGTACCTGCTCTGTGAGGGTCCATGGGGGTCCTGACCACTGAAGAACAGGGTAACAGAGTATCAGAGAAACAGATGGACTACAGTCTGTAACTGTAGAACTACAGAGTGCAGCTATACAGTAAGTGGAGCTGATAAACTGGACAGTGAGCGTAGAAACGAGGAGGTGGTCATGATGTCAGGCCAGATCGGTGTATATTTTTATTATTTCAGTTTTTGGTATAGCTTGAAAACGTCTGTTGCCCTTACACTGTATGTAAATTTCACAACACAAGGACCAAATGAAAATGGCCTAAAATGACCTGGAGAAAAGTTCTGGTTCCATTGACTTACATTAAAAGTAAAGCATGTTTTTTTCAGAGATAAAAGGTTTATATATATATATATATATATCGCTGCTGAATGAACAAAACCTCGTATCTCCAAAACAGTAACTTTACAGGAGAAGGACAAAACATACATTACTTGTAATGTGAGTCAGTGGAACCAGAACTTTTCTCCAGGTCATTTTGAGCTGTTTCTTTTGGACCAATCACCTTGAAATTCACACACAATGTAAAGGACAACATGTATTTTCAAATTTTGTCACAAACTGAAAACATAACACGGTTTTGTTCCGACAGCCACGATATAATAAATATATATTCACATATTCGGACCACGCCTTTAACGTATGGTGGTAGTGAAGGAAGTGAGGTAGGGCTGTCGTAGAACTGAGGAACAGTAAGGAGCTTGAGTGCTGGTGGGGATTGCAAGAACCTCAGGAGACAGAAGGTGGGATATATTAGAGAAAATGTAGATTATTAGCCGTTTAAAGCTTCCAGTGTCCTTCAGCACTGAAAACAATTAGCTTTTCATTTTCTCGAGTTACTCAAGTGAGAATCCTGCCCAGTGAAAGCTGGGATGGTCTCCAGCCTCCCCAGAAGGAGAAGCGGCTTAGAAGGTGTGTGTACTCAAGAAATATGCCTTATAAAAGTTAATAGACACAGAAACACTCAGAGTATCTCAAAGCCCAGGGCACAGTAAGAAAAGGACACAGAAATCTGGCAGGAGCTTCTGTTCCTCGGCCCGTCCGCTCCATCTTTACTGGGCGAAGAAAAGGCTTTAAGACTGCAAATGAAAGGCAGATGCTAGCCTGCATTGCAAAAGTGATTAATATGACAACAAGGTCTTGATTTATTCTTGGCCGAGTACTTTTTGTTTAACAAATAACACCCTGCTGCTGGGATTTAACCATAGAAACACAGAGGGGCTTAAAGGATTAGCGTAGAAGGATCTGATTCAGGGTTTAATAAGTTATGCAGACTTTTAGTTTTGCCTCACAGAATGAATGGACTTAACCAGAGAATGAGGAGTGAGGGAGGCACCGAGGCTAAAATCAATCAAAGCTGCCATGACTTTAGCCTGGGTTTGTATTCCATCCAAGCACATCATGAGAGCAGTATAAGGGGAGATGCACACACTGCAGAACTTTCCGACATATTAACGTTGAGCAGAAGTTATTCCGTTTTCAGGAGATGTTTCTGAGGAGGTTACATCTGATCCTCTTACATAAAGAAGGAGAAAATAAACTAAAAACAGGAGTTTCCAGAACTGGAGTACAGCAACTAATTTAGAAATATAGAGAAACTGGGACTCGAACAACCACTTGTAGGCTCTGGTCAGCACCAGAACTGTCCCCAGCAGACAAACAGCACTGAAGCGTTCATCAACTCCAACCCCACCTACTACATTTGGAGGTGGTTCGAAATGTGATTCCAATCGGATTCAATTTGGATGGATTTACTAAACTGTCCCATTTCATATGCGGCTGAGAAATGAGTCCTACTTTTCAACCGTCCATGAAAAGGATCCGAAGGACTTGTTGGATCCTTTGCCAGCCAACATGTCCCGAGGTTCAGTGCATGCTGGTGAGGATTCGACTGTGGTGGATGAAGTACACAAACCATGTACTGGAGTTAAAGTAGAGACCCCCAAGGTAAAATGTTACTCCAGTAAAGTAGAAGTTCCTCCCTTTAGACCTCCACTTGAGTAAAAGTACTAAAGTATTTCCCTTCAAATGTACTTAAGTATAAAGTAAAAGTACTAAAAGAGTAATTCTGGCTCTGATCTGGTCCTGTTATCATTTTTATAACCAGACTGGCTTCATGAACTCATTTCAGGTGAAAGTCCTCCAGCGTCTCTCTTGGTAAACCAGTCTTTTAATAGAACGTCATTAATTAGTGACGCTGACGTCTATTAAAATGATCAGAAGCACAAAACACTGAAGGTAAACAGTTTCCATCAGGGAGAACCGAGTGGCTCTGAAATAACCAATGCAGTGGAGTAAGTAAGATATGTGACTCTGAATTGTAGTGGAGTGAAAGTGAAAAGTCACCAAAATGGAAATTCTTTGGTTTAACGACCAGCTCGTTAATCTCCAGCTCTAATAACTGAAGAAAAAGAAAAGTTCCATCTGTAAAGAACTTTAAAAGAACTCGACGGGAGCGATGTTCCGTGATGCAGCAGTAAGGGCGGGAACAGCGGCGCTGGCTCATTTCCGGCCCCTGACTTGGGACACACGTTTGGAGGGCGAGATGATGCCTCTCCATCTTTCCTGTATCCACATTTCAAATTCCCGGTCACCACCAATCCCACGTTACTGATGCCTACGTTGTTACCACGGCAACCCATGCAGACAGGCTGGTGACGTCTGGACAAACAATTCGGATCTATGAATTAATCCTATTTGCCTGCAGTCTGAACGCAGCCAATGTCTCCCCATTCTGGGAGACCCTGTTTGGACCTGTATGGACCTCAGTGCAGCACCTGCTCCTCCCTGGTCCCTCCTCTCCATCATTACACACATCTGCAGTGTACAGACTCATTTACACTCACACATAAGCCCCTTTGTTTCACTGAGTTCTGAGCTGGTTTCTTTGAGTTTACACCGACCTTGTTTCCATGTACTGCCTGCTGTTTTCTGGACGCCTGATTCTGATGACTAAGTGTTTTTGACTGCTCCAAATAAATGCGTCCTGCCTGGGAAGACAGTGAATAAATAATATCTGTGTTATTATTTTGTGTTGTTGAGGATTCTGTGTCATTTTCAGTTAAATATATTGGCTGCTTTTTTTTTCCTGATGCTGAAAAAACTTGTACATAGTGGGCATTTAGCTAGAAAGTGAAAAATAAAGGGGTGAGGGTCTCTGACTCTGCACAGTACTGTAGCTGTTTTACAATTTGGCTTTCATTTCACAGCAGTGAGCTCATACGCTCATGACTAATATTCACCTCATACATAACTGAAACTGTACTGCAGCCATGGACTCTGACAGGCAGTTACAGCTCCGCTTAGGGCAGAAATGGCTCACAGCTTGTTTGTTTCTCAGCCTTTACTGTTGTCCTCCAGTCCAAATCCCACTTTAAAACTCTGCAGACCACAAGGATACACACACACACACACACACACTCACACACACACACACACACACACACACACACACACACACACACATTGTATTCTCCCACGCAGAGTTCGGGCATGATTCACTCTGAGCCAAAGAACAAACATCAGAGAAACACTGAAGGCTGAACAACAAGCACTGAGTTCATTCAATGAGCTTATTAAGAATTATTAAAAAGATTTATTAGAATTATTAAGCAGATTACAGGCTATGGAAAAGTTTTGTTTATCTGTTTGATCCTGCATTGTTAATATACGACGTCACATGTTTCTGAGAAAAAAAAATTGTAAGACTTTCTATGAATCTCACGTTTGTAAGCATCTATTAACACATTCATATCATGTTTTAATGCATTCATAAGGCATCATAAACATGGCTATAAATATTTATAAAAATACATTACGTTATAGCTGTGCTTATTATGCATTATGAATTGTTAACGTATTGCATTATAATTGTTGTTCATAACAAATGATAAGAGCTCATAAGTCGTATTTGTCCGCTCTAAGTAAAGTGAGTGTACTGCACTAAAGCCTCCTCCAGTGTTAAGAGTGAGGCTTCAATCTGAAGGATTTACTGAAACACTAAAACATACATAATAAAGCTCATTACAGGCTTCAAATGACAGAGTTTAAACTAGAGCTGCCGTCAGAGTTTCACCCAATGAGGGAAAGTCAATGTACACCACTGTTAATGTGCACCACCGTTAGCCTGGCATTGACTTAACACTGCATATCCAATATTATGCTGTTTGGAGCATCTGAATATTCAGGACTGAAGCCCTGAAGATGCAGCACTAAGAGCAGTGATAAATTAAATACTGGAAATCCCAGGGAGTGAATAAACTTTGTATTTGTGTTTACGCTCTGCGAGCTGAGACTGGCTTCTTTGGCCAGTCACACTACTAATAATGCATTATTTTAACAATTCATAATGTATAATAAACATGGCTATAAAGTGTAATTTAGTATAATTATTTTTACAAGTATTTATATCCATGTTTAAAATGCCTTGTGAATGCATGATAACGTGTTATAAATGTGTTTGTAGATGTTTACAAGCGTAACATTCATAGAAAGTGTCACCAAAAATCATACAGATTAAATTTTTTTTATTAAAATTGATTAACTTCACTTGAAAGTTTAAAGCAGGCTAATTTCAGATTTTCACATCAAATGTAGTCAAGGCATGTTTGGTGTCCGAGGTTTGCTTCTTTAGTTTTGCAGTGGAGCTATGAGGCTAATGTAGCTAACAGGTGCTGGAAGCGTCTAGTCAACATTTAGCACTGTGTTAGCTGTTTGTGTAAAGCGACATCCCTGTCGATTTGCTCTGTAATCACCAATAGACTTGCCTATGTTGTTTCTGAAGCTGTTTGACACACTGCTACCTAAAAACACGGACTGAAGTACATCACACATGCTAAAAACAGCAGTAGCCACAAGTAGCCTGAATTTTGTCCGTACTTTTGTCCGTGTTTGTAGGTAACGGTGAGTTATTCAGTGTCAGAAACCACATTAGCAAGCCTGTAAGAGATCACTGAACAACGTAACCACAGTTTAAGGCAAGTGTGTGATGATTTAAGCATGCAGTTATAGCACAAAGCTAAGCTAATGTTAGCTACATTAACCTTGTAGCTCCAGTGAAAAGCTAGACACAACATGTCTGGGGGTGGGGGCTTTGGGGGGGGCTTTGGGGGGTGACATATCTGGGGGACAGACTACATTTGGGGTAAAAAAAAGTGATTTTTGACCAAATCTTCTCTTTAAGTAATGAAATCCCCTTCATGTCAGGGGTGCCCAAACCTTTTGTCTTGGGGGCAACAGGGCAAAGTCTCATTCTTCATTCTTTATTCTGTTTATTGTAGTTTTACTTTATTTTCCCCTTAGTTAAATACTTGCTAACGGTCTGTTTGCCTGTCCCTCATACATGTGTCCACTAACCAGGTGAAACTCCTTGCGTGTGGAAGAAACTTGGCGAAATGAAGCGATTCTGATTCTGATTAGTGGTGGGCAACAGCCCGAAAAAGGCTTGGAATAAGGAATGGAAATTATTAGGCTAATCCTGGGCTAATAAGGATGCTGGTATGCTGGTCAAGCAGAGGGCCATGTCGAGTGACCAGCTAAACCAGCACCAAATCAGCATGAAACAGCTTAGACCAGCTGGGAATGCATGCTGGTCTGGGCTGTTTTCTTAGGGGTTTCTAAATGTTTTCTAAATGCTCTAAATTTCTAAATGTTCACATTAGACTACATATGTAGATTTCAGGGTTATAAATGATGAATACATTGTGGCGTCAGCATAGAATAAGACACAAGAGGCATTGTGCTCAAAAAGGGGAATGCTCTTTTATTGAACAGGCAGCTAGGGGGAACCGTTACTACCAAATGGCCAGGAGAGCAGGTCATAAAAAGCCCCCCAACCCTAACCCTAACCAACTAACCCCACCACCTGGCACAATTCCACACAACACATAAACCTAGAGTACCCAGTCCTGGTCCTGGAGATCTACTGCCCTGCAGAGTTCAGCTCCAACCCAAACCCCTAACACAACTGAACAAGGTAATGAAGACCTTCATGGTAATATTAGAGCCAGGTGTGCAGGATCTGAGTTCTCCAGGGTGGTTGATGTCCAGGATCAGAACTGAGCACCCTGACATAAACACACCCCAACACCAACCACAACACCTTAATTACACCATTAAAAGTCCCTCCTTCTGGCACCATCCGGGATCCTGTGCGCAAGGCCGTCTACGGCTGGGCGAGCCGGTAGCAGGGCGGTACTACATCCTGTTGCAGGCTGTGAAGGATCCGTTTGAAAATGTTTGTTATGGATGAACCGCATCATGAATGAGATTAGGGCTGCAGGACTCGGGAGTCTGGACTCAGGACGTTTAACAGTAGTGTTTGTAATCGGACTTGTCTCAGTCTCAGTCTGACCAAATTTATTTTCTTGTCTCAACTTTTGTTTAAAAAGTGATTTCCTTTCCTTTAACAGTCACCAGCACGCATGTGTTAAACTGGGCCGGAGTGAACTGGAGCGGAGCTCTGGGCTTTGTTTCCTCTCAGTGGCGAACAGAACTGAGCTCGGCTGTTGTAATCTGATGCAGCTAACACCGCTGTGCGCTCAGTTCATATCATAACACAGGCAAGTACAGAAAAATGCCCCAAACAAACCTGTACGCTGTGTCCAGTGTGGCAGTTAAGTTGCTTGGGCAGCAGTAAAGGAGATCGGGAGTAGCTGGTGTTGTTATATAATAGTGCTGAAATTTAATAGACTTTCATGAAATGTCATTTTAAGTGCAAGATTGTCAGCTTGCTATAGGCACATGTGGTTTTTGTGTATCATGGGATGTTTTTTAAAAGTCTTAATCACTTTTACCATATAGAAAACCATATTAGGCCTGATAATATGGGCATGACAACGACTACAGAGTGTCACTACCAATACAAACGGCCAACTGTAAAAGGAAAAATATATATATATATATATATATATGTATATACAGCACAGTCATATACAGTCAGGTCTATTTGTATTTGGGCAATGATGCAGTCACTATGGATTTGAAGCAATTATTATTATTATTATTAAATGACCCTTATTAGTCCCACAACGGGGAAATTTCACCTCCGCATTTAACCCATCTGTGAAGTGAAACACCACATACACACTAGTGAACACACACACACTAGGGGGCAGTGAGCACACTTGCCCAGAGTGGGCAGCCCAATCCGCAGCACCAGGGGAGCAGTTGGGGGTTAGGTGTCTTGCTCAAGGACACCTCAGTCATGTGCTGTCGGCTCTGGGGATCGAACCGGTGACCTTCCGGTCACGAGGCTGGATCCCTAACCTCCAGCCCACGACTGCCCCCAGTTAAAATGTAACTGAAAATGTAAGGGGTTTTAAAAATATCACACTAATCATTTTGGAATGACAGCCCTCTGTTTTCACAGCATCTAACTAACATAATAATTCATACAAGGATCATTTTTTAATGGTTGGGTGTGAATCCTTTGCAGTCAATGGCTGCCTGAAGTCTGGAGCCCACGAACCTCACCAACTGAGTTTTCCCACTTGAGATGCTCTGCCAGGCCTTTGTTGCTGTCACCTTCAGTTTGTCTTCTAAAAGTGAAAACCATGCTCAGTTGGCTTGGGTTAACTGACTTGGCTATTTAAGGTCTTTCCATTTCTTTGCCTGAAGAAGACCTTAAGAAGGTTCCTTTCTAGTATGTTTTGGGTCGTTGTCCATCTGTATCATGAAGCACTATCAGTTTTGCAGAGCTTGACTTAAGCTGAGCGGAAAGTGTAGCTCTATACACTTCTGAAGTCATCCTGCTGCTTCTGTCAGCAGCCACATCACTAATAAACACCAATGACCCAGTTCTATTGGCAGCCATACATGCCCATGCCATGAAACTACCTCCACCATGTTTGAAAGAGGATGTGGTGTGCTTCAGATCATGAGTCCTTCCTTTCTTTCTCCATACTCTTCTCTTCCCATCATTCTGCTAAAACCTAGTTTCATCTGTCCAAAGAACCAAAGAACAGTTCTTCCAGAACTGGGACTCTTTCTTAGATATTTTCTAATCTTGCCTGTGGTTTGGATCTTAAGGTGGCTGTAATGGCTGTGATTCTTAAACGGTTAACGCAACAAATTTTTAAACCCTTTAAACTGAAGCTGAAAGTTTATAATTCAATCTTGACTGCTTCATTTCAAATCCATTGCCGTGTTGTGCACAGGCATAATTTCGTGAGTGGGTTTTGGGAACCATTCTGGTGGGCTAAGTCAAACATCCTCATGGGGGCCAGACTTTGGGCAGTCCTGCTTTAAGTGAATAAGCTAAGATGTGATCCCCTCATAGCCCAGTGGTGTTTACTGGACAGATCTCAATGAAAAACAGAAGAAATCTGACTCTTTGAGTGGTTTTCCAGCAAACATCTCTATATGGGATCTCTGAAGTCAGGCTGTGGGTGAAGAGTATTAAATGGCAGATGTTAGGTGGAGTCGTATTCTTCTTTAAACAGGGGAGAGCCGCTTTAAAATGGTGAGCGCACATGCTGGAAAACCCCAAAGCCTTCAGGCCAGCCTTGGCTGCTTCTGGCATCATGGAGGTGTTTGAATGCACACACGAGCAGCGCACACACATGCAGCCATAAAAAGCGGAGGAGCTCCTCATCAGCAGTATTAAACGGACAGAGCTGGGCTCAGAGTGCTGCTGGATGTATGAAGCTGAGCGCAAACCCAAGAGCAGAGGTAACCTCCTCTATAAGAGCTCACTGAGGTAAGAGCCATATTCCTCTAATGCTGCCTTAACAGTGAACATTGGCTGATAATTGAATGAATTGATATAATAAACTAAATATGAATTTAGACCATATTCGTGTTAGATACATGAAACACGCCTCCTCTGTTTAATAAGAGAACACACTGGTTGTGTTTAAAGTAAAACTAAATGTGCTGCCGTGAACTGGACACACAATTGTTGTGCACTCCAGAGAGCGTTTCATGTTGGGAAGCGTTGTTTTCTTTTCTTAGAGTTTCTTCTAGTTTAATTTACAGCACCAAAGTCTTAAGATGTGTTTCTTGCTTCATTTGCTGTATAACACAGTAAATCACAGTACAGGGTTATGATAAATGTTTCATAATGTTCTACCCTTTGTCAGCATTTTAAAGTGTATTAGTCATTCATTTTCATATTCAGTTCAATTCAGTTCAATGAATTTAATTTCAGTTCAATTTTATCTCATTCAGTTACGTTTGGTTCAGTTCAGAAAGGCTCTGAAGGTCAGATTGGTTCAATTCAGCTTGATTCAGTTCAATTCAGTTCACGGATCTGATTGAATTCAGTTTGTTTATTTCATTTCAACTGAATTCAGTTCAGTTCAGTTCAGTTCAGTTTAGTTCGACTAGACTGAATTAAATTCAGATCTGTTCAGGTCAGTTCAGTTCAGATCATTTATTTTTATTTAAACTCAATTTAGTCAATTCAGTACATTTTAGTTTTAATTAGATTGATTTAAATTCATAGTCATTTCAGTTCAGTTTCTTTAAATTCAGTCCATCTTGATTCAGTTCAGATCAGTTCATTTGATTCAGATCAGTTCTGCTTAGTTTAACTCTGTTCATTTCATTTTATTCAGTTCAGTAACTGAAATTTTCAGTAGCTGTTGAGGTCATTTCATTTTAGTTTGATTCAGTTCTGTTCCGGTCTGTTTAGTTAATTGTAGTTCTGTTAAATTCTGTTCTGATGAGTTCAGCACAGCGCAGAGCTGCACTTCAGTTCAATTCATTTCACTTCAGTTCAGTTTGATTCAATTCGATTCTATTCCGTTCAGTTCAGTTTTGTTCGGTTCAGCTCAGCCAAGTTCAGATCGCCTCAAATCAGTTCAGTTTATTTGAGTTCAATTCAGTTCGGTTTGATTTATTTCAGGATGGTTTGATTCGCTCCATATCAGCGTTGTTAGTTGACACTGTGGCTTTTGTGAGATTATGAGATTAGTGTAAAGTGTAAGATTAATGGTTCTGTGAGTTTAGTGTCAGAGTACACTGACAGTAGCGAAAGTCTTTTGTTAACTGCTGTGAAAAGCACATTCAACAGTCAAAGGCACTACATTTACTGGCCTCGAAGCTGTGTAGTGTGCTGATGGAGCCAGACATGGATTTGGTTAGAAACGGAGCCGTGACTCAGGTTTCAGGCAGACGCTGAAAAGCCCCAGGCCTCTGTTCATGGTTTTAATTGAGAAAATCTTTGCACGTGACATATTTTGTTTTACCAAGTGACTTTTCAGTCAGTTCAAAATGAAAAACAGAAGAAGCCGTCGCCCTGTAGAACCCATTCACCATCCATGTGTAATCTGACAAACACTCTTGACAACAAAGGTTTGCTTGGTTAGATGGTTTGGGGGGATTAAAGGGTTTAGAACATTATGTAGACTATTATACAACTTTAAAAAAGATTATTTCCACTCACATCTCACTTACAATAATGATTGAATTATGAAGAACCGGCCATTGAAAGTGGTGAAATAACCCCCCCGGAAAGCCTAAGGGATAAAGGGGGCCAATAACAATGTGAATAAAAATAGAATATTACAAAATTAATAATCATTTGTGCACACGGCTTTCTACTGCAAAAGTGGATGGACAAATTTTACCTGCAGACTGATATAAACAAATGCTGTAATTATTCCATGTTTCATTTAAAGACATTAAACTATGCTTTTGTAGATTCTACTGACATCTGTCATTTTAGGAAAATAATCACAGTGTACAATCACATCATTCTACTGCCTTAAAAACTAAGACGTTTTTGTTCATTTCACATTTTAGTCTTTCCAGTGGTTGCAGTTATAACGCTATAAAGTTTGGTCAGTAGGGGGAGCAGTGCACTAACTGCTCGACCTCAAACTCCACCTTCAAACCCAGCAGTTGGTTCAAAAGCTGTTGAATGCTGTCATTTTGCTGGCGTTTGGTTGAAATATCAGCCTAAATTAGTGCGTTATTAACGTAAATGATAGGAAAATGAGGTGCTGGTCACCTGCGCTTGATTTCACGCACCGAAACTGATTCTTTTTCTTTCAAATCTCTTCTTCTTTGCAAGTTATGTTGAAGCAACAAGGGCCTGGCTTTAATTCCCAGCCGGGCGATGAGGGTCCTTTCTGTGTTCTCCCTGTGTCCACAAGGGTTTCCTCCCACAGTCCAAAGACATGAAGTCAGGCCAAGCCGTTAGAGATGGGATCCAACAGCTCACCAAAGCGTTGACTGACAGCAACCAGTCAGGGTTGTGACTGGATAAGTTAAACTCGCTTTCTGATTGGACCGGTTCAAGTTTTCCGATTGGTCCATCAATTTGCCGTCAAAACAGGGTCGACAATTTGCAGTTGTGAAAGGTTCGCACAAACAGAAATAGAGACGCTTTCACAGATTTGTACTGTCACGCTGAAAAACTCCCGCTGTCACACTGGGAACTTCAAAATTCTCATGTGATTTTCCGGTCGGACACGGTGTAAATCACATTTACAACATTTCGTTTACAAATGCCGATATTTTATACACAAAAATTCAAAAATCCTTTCTAAATATTCCAAATATTTTATGCGTTTGTGACTGATTTACGTGTATTTAGCTCAAACACAACTCAAACTTCAGTACAAACATCAGTGAACGTCGTTTTACAAGCTCAAAGTCTTTCTTTGACTCAATGCTGCTGGATCTCCGTGCTGAAGGCAGAGACACCACCCTCACCGATACAGACCTCAGTTTACGTTTAGGAACAACCCTTTAAACTTTACACGAACTGTTTCTAGCGGTTAGTTCCTGGGTTTTCAAACAACATCAGCTGGTTCTTATTTTTATCTGCATAACTGGCCGTGTGTTCGGAGTAAAGCAGATATCCTGGCATTCGTTATAAATGGTGTTTGTCCTAATTGGCAACACTGTAAAAATGTTAGTGCACTCATACCTTAATATACAGCTAGATGCTGTATTTGCACAGTTTTTCTCACTGTATTTCTAGTGTGAAGCTCATATGTGCTCGAATGTGAGCTCTGAGCTCTCTGAGGGTCCTCAGTTCTGCTACACCATGTAGTGCAACATGTGAAGATACATGCAAAGTGGGCAAATCTATCATCTACACTCTGGAAGCGAATGCTTGAATTCATACTGTTAGATAGTTCAGAGAAGAGGGATTATACTGTCTTATATTACAGTAACACTGTAGGACTGTTCATCAATTACAGCAGGAACTGAACCTCACGTTGGAGCAGTTACTGCTAGTGTTGTAGACAAGAGCACTAGATTAGAGTCAGACTCAAGACCGAGACCTGGACACATCCAGCCCGAATCAATACCAAGACACTATAGGAGTCGAGTCTGAGACGAGACTGGAAAGGAATGTGAGGAATATGCTTGGAATATTAGATACACTCTATAAAATAAGGTTCTTCTTGGGTTCTTTAGTAACTGGGATGGTTCTGTTTAGAAGCACACAATTAAAACAGATTGGTCTTCAAGGGTTCTTCTGTAAAGAAAACAGTAAGAACTCTTTGCATGATTAAAGCGTTCTCTGCATTGTTAAAGGGTTCTTCAGTTTGACGGAGCTGAAATGGTTCCATATATCACCAATAGGGTTCTTCTATTGTTACCAGCTAGACGTCATAAAAGTAGAAGAATGCTTTTTGGTGCTATAGAACCCCAAAAAGTTTGATATAGAACCATGAGCACTCATGCATGTTTAAATGGTTCTCTGCATGCTGAACAGGTTCTTCAGATTGATGGAGATGTGTTTTATATGGTTTTATGTAGAACTTTTTTGAAAATGGTTCTATATATTACCAGTAGGGTTCTTTTATTGCTTAACATTCTAAAAATAGCAGAACGCTTTTTGGTGCTATAGAACCCAAAAAGGTGCTGTGTAAAACCATGAACACTCATGCATGTTCAAATGGTTCTCTGCATGGTGAAAAGGTTCTTCAGATTGATGGAGAAAGGCTTTTATATGGTTCTGTATAGAACCTTTTAGAAAATGGTTCCATATATCACCAATAGGGTTCTTCTATTATTGCCAGCTAGACGTCATAAAAATAGAAGAATGCTTTTTGATGCTATAGAACCCCAAAAAGTTTGATATAGAACCATGAACACTCATGCATGTTTAAATGGTTCTCTGCATGGTGAACAGGTTCTTCAGATTGATGGAGAGTGTGTTTTATATGGTTCTATATAGAACCTTTTTGAAAATGGTTCTATATACAGTATCAACACAAGGGTTCTTCTATTGTTACCAGCTTGACATCATAACAATAGAAAAGACAACTTCTTGGTGCTATAGAACCCCAAAAGGTTCTGTATAGAACTGTATATAACACATTTTCCATCAATCAGAACATTTACACCATGCTAAGAACCATTTAAGCATGAAATGGTTCTAGATAAAACCATTCCCGTTACTAAAGAACCCTTTTTTTTGAGTGTACTGTTTAGAAAGTGTGACCGCTTTGAAACACTTACGGAGTATCTGTGAAGGATCAGTGAGTGAAGGGGGGTCTTGGCCGGTATCAGGCAGTCTGTAAGTGTTCCTCCAGGGGGGATTACGTCTGTGAGCCCTGGGTGATGGTTTTATACACAAGCCATTTCCTCCACACACGTACAGCCGAGCTCCTCAGAGGAAAGTCCTGCTCAGTCTGATTAATGCTGGAAGGCTACTGGCAGGCGACAGGGTGTTTATAAAAAGAGATCTACACTTGGTTCCCAATCACCTGCCCTCCCCCTTCTACCTCTCTCTTCCCCCCATCCCGCCTTCCAAGCTAAGAGAGCAATATGACTCCTATATTAAGCTCCTTGGGACGGAATAATCGCTGCTCCTTCATTTCCCAACTCCCAGCACATTACACTATCCCGCTTCCGGCTTCAACAGTGCTAAGGAGAAAACACTCCATCATGTTTGTGAATGATGGACGGCTTTCTGTTACAGTTCTGCAGTGCTCAGTCTTATAAACTACTGCTGGTGTATGTGCAGTCCGGTGTAAAAGTCAGAGGCCATCCTATGTCCTGCTCTTCATAGTCTGCCTTCAAATCCCTGTTAAAAACCTTCCTTTTTTCTTTCTTTTTACTTTCCTTGATTTTTTTCTTGAGACTATGGAAAGCGTCCTTGGGTTTGTGAAAGGTGCTATATACACTGTTCAGTTGCTTGTTAACCCAAATAGCTAATCAGCCAATCACACGGCTGCAACTCAGTGCATTGAGGCCTGTAGAGGTGGTCAAGACAACTTGCTGAAGTGCAGACCGAGCATCAGAACGGGGAAGAAAGGGGATTTAAGGGACTTTGAACGTGGCGTGGTTGTTGGTACCAGACGGGCTGGTCTGAGTATTTCAGAAACTGCTGATCTGCTGGGATTTTCACACACAACCATCTCCAGGGTTTACAGAGAACGGTCCGAAAAAGAGGAAATATCCAGTGAGCGGTCAGTTGTGTGGACGGAAATGCCTTGTTGATGTGAGAGGTCAGAGGAGAATGGACAGACTGGTTCCAGATGATAGAAAGGCAACAGGAACTCAAATAACCAACCAGAATCTCTGAGGAACGTTTCCAACACCTTGTTGAAAGTGTGCCACGAAGAATTAAGGCAGCTCTGAAGGCAAAAGGGGGTCCAACCTTTCACTAGCAAGGTGTGCCTAATAAAGTGGCCGGTGAGTGTACGTTGAACTTATTATCTTTTTGATGTAATTTCCAGTCAAAGTGATATAAGATAAATAACCCACTTGCACAATAAAGAGGCAAGTCCTTGTAAACATCTAAGGTCTGAATTTTCAATAATTTTTAAAATGGTTTTTAAATAGTTTGGTCAAATGGCCCATATAGCCATTTCATTCACTGTCAAAAATGTCCAGTAAACCTACACTTCTTCTAAGTTTTTAGGGGTAATGATGTCATAGTTAAAACAGACATAAATCTGAAAAAAAAAGTATTTTCTTTGGGGCCTTTCTCGCCTTATAACGACCTGCTTATATCCGTCCCCCAAGAACAGATAAAAAAATGTGTTTTAGGCCAGAATATCTGGCAGTAAAGTCTTCAGACGTCTGAATAACTCACTTGCACCATGAAGAGGGAAGTCAAAGGAAAATAAGTGAAAAAACAGGAGTTTCCTAAACTGGAGTTCGAAAAATTCACGGACAGTCTACAGAAAATGTGCCTCCTAACAGCCACCTGGAAGACCTGGTAGACACTAAAACTGCCCCTATCAGATAAACAGCACTTAAAGCTTTCATCTCTGAGAGAGAGGAGAAGATCAAGCTGCTTCAGATCTGAAAACATCCACAGGTGTTTCTCTCCATCCTTCCACTGTGAGAAGACCACTCAGTGCTATGGGTCTGAAAGGATGTGTCAATAAGAGCCTCACTAAGAAAAGGAAACAAACTCATTCAGAGTGAAATAGTTTGCTGTGGAGAAACTTATAGACTCAGATGTCTTTAAAGTGGTGGTGATAGGAACCAGGAGTCACAATGTCTACAGCACAAATATGGATCAATGCAATAAACTGGATCAAAGTCAGAGTTAAAAGCACTTTTCAGGCATTTGACTGGATTAAACTCATAACGGCAATCATAACAGCACCAAAACGTTACTAAATGTTTCAGTTGTGACAATTTAGGGATTAGGGTTTTGGACAGATACATCCCAATATTTCCATAAGTATTCGGTCGCCTGGCTTCACACGCATATGAACTTTAGTGACGTCCCACTCTTAATCCATAGTGTTTAATATGATGTCGGCCCACCCTTTGCAGCTATAACAGCTGCGTTTATGGGAATTTTTGGCCGTTCTTCCAGAAGCACATTTGTGAGGTCAGACACTGATGTTGGACGAGAAGGCCTGGCTCACAGTCTCCACTCTAATTCATCCCAAAGGTGTTCTATGGGGTTGAGGTCAGGACTCTGTGCAGGCCAGTCAAGTTCTTCCACACCAAACTCGCTCATCCATGTCTTTATGGACCTGCTTTGTGCGCTTGGTGATGTAAGGCTTGGATGCAGCTGCTCAGCCATGGAAACCCATTCCATGAAGCTCTCTACGCTGTTCTTGAGCTGATCTGAAGGCCACATGAAGTTTGGAGGTCTGTAGTGATTGACTCTGCAGAAAGTCGGTGACCTCTGCGCACTATGCCCCTCAGCATCCGCTGACCCTGCCCTGTCATTTTACGTGGCCGACCACTTCGTGGCTGAGTTGCTGTCGTTCCCAATCACTTCCACTTTGTTATAATTCCACTGACAGTTGACTGTGGAATATTTAGTAGTGAGGAAATTTCATGACTGGACTTGCTGCTCAGGTGGCGTCCGATCACGGCACCACGCTGGAACTCACTGAGCTCCTGAGAGCGACCCATTCTTTCACTAATGTCTGTAGAAGCAGTCTGCAGGCCTAGGGGCTCGGTTTTATACACCTGTGGCCATGGAAGTGATTGGAACACCTGAATTCAATGATTTGGATGGGCAACGGAATACTTTTGGAAATTTAGTGTATATTTAGCTTACTCTCTCAATTAATGCCTTGAGTTTAAATAGATCACAACATAATCCTTGTAAATCTCTAAGGTCCGAATACTTTTTTGAAATAATTTGGTAGAGTGGCCAAATCAGCCAGTTTATTTTAATTACTTTCCAAAACATCCAATAAACCTACTTGTGTCTTGTAAGTTTTTATATGTAATGCTGATGATGGTAAAATAGGTGTAAACCTGAAACAAATCTTGCCTTATCGTGCTCTACATGTACACCTCCACCGTAAATAAATTAAAAAACTTATTTATAGTGGACGGAAAGTTATCTCACAACTTTCACACAACAATGTCTCACACATTATATCGTGTATTTGTAGCCATTTATTGTAACAACGTCTGGCAGTACAGTCTTCAGACATCTGGTCCCCATCACCATCAATGTAAACAATTCTGACCCAGTATGAATCCACCCTGAAACACTTTGTTTACATCTCACCCTTTTAATTATGCAGTCATTTTGAACCCCCCTTTTTAGTTTTCAGGTTATATTACTAAGAAGAAGTTTGTTTATAACACTACAGATGGGAGATGTGATGGTCTGAACTTCCTCACAGACATCATGGAGAGCCGTGTTATGAAATGTGTCCATAAACCGCCAAAGAAACATTTTAATGAGTTGCTGAGAAATGGGACACTTAAACGTCTCAAACAGTAAATGAAAGTTGTTTGAAGGCTTCATGTTGATCCATTTTGGATGCAAATGTTGCCAGTGAAGTAAGGAAGTTTGATCAAGTGAAGTGTGCTGACTACATTGATATACAAGAGACCTTATTTATTTTCTGAGACTTCTAATAGTAGCAGAATCAGCCTGTTTTTCTCTGTCACTGTCTTCTTTTTGACAAATGATGAAGTGGGGAGTTTCACCACAGCCGTGATTTTGGACTGGGAAATGAACCAAATTCTTTCCCATTATATCTTTTCAGACAGCTGAACGGCCTGGATATTTTCACGAAACCACTGAAACAGAGGCTACTCGTTTTTTTCTGCCAGGTTGTGTATAAGCGCATGGCTTTCGCTTAATTCTGCTGATGATTTAACTGTGCCAGGTCAGTGGAGTGGGGCCTCTGCTGTGCTAATTTTTTGCACAGTCGGCCCATTTCTACATCTGTCAAGTGCTTGCAATTACAGCAATTTTCCCAACATGCTACATCGACACCCTCGGAGTGGGATTTGGCCGGTTGGGCTCGCCTCATTCGTTTTTTCAACTAAGAGCTGTCAACGGTACTGGCTAGACTTACTCCTGGACGAGCGAGTGGTAGAAAGCGTCTATTGGCGAGGCTCTTTCACACATGATCCAGGTGCCTTTCATTGTGCCTTCAAGACCATTTACCTCAATGCACAGTCCTGGCTCACAAAAATAGATTACAGAGCCTGCAGATGCATTATTCATGCATATATGTCTGCTGCTTCTTTCCATTTCAGACAATATACAGCTTACAGATGTCGCCATTTACAACAGAAAAAGAAATCCAAGCTTTGCAAATTCTGTAGAACATTCATCAGCAGACACAACAGTTTTTCATTGTTCACTTAATGTTTAGTCTGCAGGTTTGTTTGCTGTGGTGGAATGTGTAAGCAGAGAGGTCAAGCAGTTCACTCGCAAATCAAGTCAGAATGCTTGGACTTCTCATCCACGTTAAAGTGGTTAAGAGGTTTATGACGTTAAAGTGGTTATGAGGTTAAGATCTCAACCACTGGGCTGCGGCACTGCTGAAATCCTTTATTTCATTATTATTGATAATGTACAGCGCTCTGCATAATACAGAAACCACACTTCATTTATTTAGTTGCAAGTCAAAACAGGGATTAAGTGTAATGCACTCATTTTTCCTGAGATATTTATGTGGAGACATAAAATATTTCACTTGCGTAAGGACAAAAAAAACATTAAAATACACTTTTAACAACCGTGCAAGGCCTGGTAGACCACCAAACCTGTCGCCATCACACAAACAGTGCTTAAATCGTTCATCTTTTGTAGAGTAAGTTAAGCTGCACCACTCTTGTTTCAGTCTTAGATGACCTCAATAAAAAAACGCAGTGTATGTAAACAATCTGTTCTTTTTTTTTATAACAAAACACCATTTCAAAGCTGCACTATGTAAGATTTGGGGATTTGGGGACCTCTCTGGTGGACATGTGTAATTGCATGCATTGTTTGGAAGAAAATTTTGTAACATGGGTTGTGCTTTGGACCCCTTCCCCGGGTGGATGAATCTGATGATTGCGAGTGCATTGAAAGAGAATTTATATAAAAATTGTTGAATTATCTACTATTGTCATCAGTATAATGCTGATTTTGCATTTGAGACCTGAATATTGAGCCAGTCATTCTTACTGAGCCTGTGTGTGTGACATTAATACACCTCTGACTTGAGTGATACTTGTTTAATCTCACAAACTGGGAAATTCCACCTGCGCATGTAACCCATCCGTGAAGTGAAACACCACATAGACACTAGTGAATACACACATATTAGGGGCAGTGAGAACACTTGCCCGGAGTGGTGGGAATCCCTATCCACAGCGCCCGGGGAGCGATTGGGGGGTTAGGTGTCTTGCTCAAGGACGCTTCAGTCATGGACTGTCGGCACTGGGGATCGAACTGGTAACCTTCCGGTCACAGGACCAGTTCCCTAACCTCCAGCCCACGACTGCCCAGTTTTAAATGACTATTTCAGGCTTTACTGAGTGACTCTCATATTTTACCGTATTTTAGCCTGACTGATTAGTGCTACTTCATACAATTTTAGCAAAAATACTTAAACAGTTCATCTTTAACGCCAGGAAATTTTCTGAAGAAAATCCAAACTTTGTTTTTTCAGAATGTCATTATCTTGAAACTTGAAGTTTCCCAACTTTCTTCCCAATTTAATCAATTCCACCCACTAGTTAGGACTCCCCCAATCACATTATGCTACCAGCACTAGGAGGCTGAAGGCTAGCAGAGGCTTGTGAAGTGCCACTGCATCTTCTCGAACTAACACATTGACATTGGACAGCCGAACGTGCTCGGAGGAAAGAGCCAACCGCCAGACCTGTTACGTCAGCCAACAGACACCTGCGCTGACTAGCATCATGCTGAGAGAGCGAGGCCAGTTGTACTTTCTTGGATTAGTGGATACAGATGGCTGTAGCATCACCAGGGATCAAACCTGCGATCTCCTGATGATAGGGCCAACGCTTAGATGGTATTATCTTGAAACTCTAAAGTCCAGTAAACATTGTTAAGCTCACGAAACCTGTAATATGTATGCTTGTTCTGCCCTGCTGTCCTAGCCTGTGTGATATTTCCCTCAATTCAGTTTTTCTTCTTTTTCTAATTCTAATGTGTTTTATGCTGCTGTTCTCCTGTTCATTGTCAGTACTGTACTTTTTGCATCTGTATTGTAAATTTAAAAAACTTTCTGGCTAATCGACATTTTTGGGTAATTGCATTTCACCTCCAAAGTCAGATGTATAAGCTTTCTGTAAGCTTGACACCTTGCGTGAGAGAATGGCGAATAGCACTTGAAAGCTGTACCATAGAATGTGGACTAAATAACCCTCGCTCTAGCCTGAGATGTGATACCCTGAGGTAGGGGTTCTCCATCTGGGAGGGGGTAACTCCAGGATGTGATTGCAGATTCTTGGTATGCTGCAACTGACCACAGTTTTGTCTCCATACAGATGTTTCTTGGTACAGAAATCTCTTGAATCCTGTGGAAAAAGCTGCATGAAAATGTGAGGAGGGACAATCTGTCATGACTCATGTGCCTAATTTTTTTTAAGGTGACACTGCCAGCTTACTTTGCCAGCATCAGCCAGACTAATTGCCATGGGTCCCAGCGGCTGGAGACTGTGTGCACTCTTCTGCGCCTGGGTATTGAGTGAAAGCATGGGCCTGTCTCGGAGACGAAGGGGCTCAGAGGACGATGGGCTTCCTAAAAAGTGCTCATACACCTTCCTTGTTCCCGAGCAGAAGATCACAGGACCCATCTGTGCAAGCCGCGGACCAGCACTTCCCGACAAGGACCGTGTGACACGGTTGGACATAGTGGATGTGCGTGAGCTGCTGTCCAAGCAGAGGCGTGAGATGGACACTCTGCGGATGGTGGTGGATGTGGATGGCAACATGGTGAGTGAGATGAAGCTTCTGCGGAAGGAGTCGCGCAACATGAACTCACGAGTCACGCAACTCTACATGCAGCTGCTGCACGAGATCATCCGCAAGCGAGACAACTCGCTGGAGATCGCGCAGCTGGAGGGCCGCATCCTCAACGCCACAGCCGAGGCGCTGCGCCTCTCTGCTCGCTACAGGGAGCTTGAGGTACGGTTCTCTGCCCTTGCCTCAGTTGTCAATAACCAGTCCGTCCTGATTGGTGCTCTGGAGGAGAGGTGTTTGCAGGTGTACGGGAGTCGCAGGCAGGAGCCACTTGCCCCACCGCTGGTCCAGGTTGTTCCTGAGAACATCCCAGTGCATGTGCCCCGTCTTTCCAATGAGATTCAGAGGGATCACAGTCGGTCTTTCCCCAGGGACAGGGGCTCCAGAGCGGGCCCAGAACCCACTGGGAGTACCCTGGAAGCTAAACAACCTCCAGATGGCAACTTCAGCTCAGAAGGTAGATCAGAAATAGCAATGAGTTAAACATGTGTGGCTTAAAAATCACTTCACCAGTCTAATGTAGCAGAAGGCATTTCCTCCTACCTAGCTGGGTGTTCTTCTACTCTTTTCAGTGTGTTGGCTGGGATGACTTGGGGAAACTGCTGATGTTTGATGGTATTGAGATCATCTGCCAGCCGATAATAATTTATAAGAAGTTAAGCTATTCTCTATGAGAAAATAATGTGGTTTGACCAACCATGACCACAATGTGTAGTGAGGTTTTCAGGTCTTAAATGCTGAAACAAAGGTAAACATATATATATTAGTTAAAAGGTTCATTTCTGTGAGCACTCCTATGAGATTTTTGGAGCATATCCGTGTTCCCAATGTCCTAGGTTCCCAGGGTTCTACATTCCCAGGGCCCTATTTTCCTAGCATGCTATATTTCCAGGGTCCTATTGTGCCCGGGCCTTATGTTTCTAGAGTTCTATGTTCCCAGAGTTCTATGCTCACAGGGCCTTATATTTTTAGAATTCTTTGTTTCCAGGAGTTCTATGTTCCCAGGGCCTTATGTTTGTAGGGTTCTATATTCTCAGAGTTCTATGCTCACAGGGCCTCACAGTTCTAGAGTTTTATGTTTCCCAGAGTTCTATGTTCCCAGGGCCTTATGCTTCTAGAGTTATTTGTTCCCAGAGTCCACTATTCCAAGAATTCTATGTTCCCAGGGCCTTATGCTTCTAGAGTTATTGTTCCCAGAGTCCACTATTCCAAGAGTTCTATGTTCCCAGGGCCTTATGCTTCTAGAGTTATTTGTTCCCAGAGTCCACTATTCCAAGAGTTCTATGTTCCCAGGGCCTTATGTTTCTAGGGTTCTATTTTCCCAGGGCCTCATATTTCTAGAGTTTTATGTTTCCAGTTCTATGTTCCCAGGGCCTTATGTTTCTAGGGTTCTATGTTCTCAGAGTTCTATGCTCACAGTGCCTCACAGTTCTAGAGTTTTATGTTTCCCAGAGTTCTATGTTCCCAGGGCCTTATGCTTCTAGAGTTATTTGTTCCCAGAGTCCACTATTCCAAGAATTCTATGTTCCCAGGGCCTTATGCTTCTAGAGTTATTGTTCCCAGAGTCCACTATTCCAAGAGTTCTATGTTCCAGGGGTCCTGTGTTCAATTCTTTATATGATATTCCATATTTAAATATGATGCATTAAGGCAACTTACAAAAGGTTTCCTGAGGTCATGGGGTTTATGGTCGTACAGGGAACAACGAGGTGTAGATTTTTCAGTAGGAACCCACTTAGCACACTAGCCTAACCTCAGTGAGAAAACTAGTTAGTTAAGCAAACGTTGTAAATCAAACTGTAATAGTGTAGAATCTAGTTTCTGAATCAGTGCTTTGTCTGACTGAAGCGCGAACACAGCCCTTCGTTTTCATTGTTGCTAGTTGTGTAGCCCTTAACTCGCCACGTAACATGTTAACAGGATAACTTAATAGGTAAGCCTAACAAACCTGGGATGGTATAAGGGGAAATTGAGTTTATTCACAGCCAGGGATGTATCTAGAACTTCCAGAAGGCCTAGCGTTCTTTCCTCGCATAATTTATTCCACCCACTGGAGATCAAAACGTGATTGGTTGATTTCACCGTCACTTCCTAATTATGCTGATAGCTAATCTAACACGTACGGCCTTTAATCCAGTTCCTGAGTCCTAACCAATGGGACGGCTCATACGGCTGTAAGGCCCAATCCCATTTCACCTCTCGCCCCTACCACTGAGCCCTTACACCTCTGTTTTGCACCTTCACGTCTAAGGGTAGGGCGTCCCGAATTTTGTTGAGATAGAGGGGTAGGGTGAAGCGTTAGGGCTGCATGACTCTCCAGACAGAGGTTGAAAAACCAACAAGATGACTGAGTGAGTGACCAAAGAAAACCACAAATTCCATTAAAAAATTAATGAAAATCTTAGTTTTAATTTAGTTGAATATCACTTCATTGCATTAAGGCTCTTTTCTTCATAACAAGCAGAAAAAAATCACTAGTAGTTTGCTGATGTCTCTAGCTAGCTAGAGCATTGAGCTTCCCGTTCCACCTTAAATGGAGCCTCAGGCCTCATAACTGCTGCACCATTTAAGGTGTAACCTGAACATTTTAACAAGAACCTGGCAAATAACTGACTTCAGTTTCATTTCACTGAAGAATTAGGGGTGGGCAATGATAAATACTTGCCATCCCCCCTCTTTAAAGGCATATGATGCCCTAAATGTAACTAAAGCCCAGCACTGAGGTTGCTGAACCCTCCTCTGCTGTCACTGAAGACAGGCAGGGTCGCCTACAGAGCAGCGCTAGTTGCCAATTATTGAAGTGATGTCCTTTTTGTTTGAGCGTCCCATTTTGTAGGTGAAGATTTCAACCACTATCCCTTGTAACTCAGATCCAAGGGGCACAGTGTCACTCAAAACAAGGGGTAGGGATAAAAATAAGAAATGGGATTGGGCCTGACTATCTAGATACCACAAAAAAAAAAAAACAAAAAACAAAAACAAAACCTGATTGGACATTTTTACACTAGGTGGTTAAAGAATTTGACCTTTTTTGTTTCCCCCTGAAATCGAACAATGACACTGAATGTAAATTCAAGCATGATTCAATTGAAGAAAACTCAGTTATAGACCTGCAGTTCCCAGAAATCATTCAGCCTCCTCTGAAGGACTGGAAGGCTCTGAGGGTTCCCCGCTGTAAAAATCAACCAGACCCCGTTTCAGAGAATATTCACCAATCAGCAGAAATATCTACACCTTCTGCAGTTCTACTCATAAAACTGGAGTCCAAATGTATTTCAACATCTCGGCCCTAAAGAAAATAGATCCTGCACATTTTTAAAGACATGTTTCAAGATCTTGGCTTTCTCGGTCCAACTGACCACGAAGAACATGATATCTGTGCTAGGTCACCTCGCCAAGAAGGCAGCGCAGCTTTTCAAACAAGCAGACCACAAGTACAACGCGTCTGTTTGTTTTTACAGCCCAGCCGCCTGCTGTTCGCCCTCTGCGCCGGATGAAAGATTTAACTTTAACACACTTAATGGCTGAGATGTAAAGGCTGACGGGAAACACAATAATTACATTTTCCTTATAAACAACCCGCTCTTTTCAAAACCTTTCAGCTTTTAAATGCGTATTAAATTGTGCCCGTTCTCATTATTCTCCTCTCCTTGGTTTTCGAGGTCCTTTCCGTGACTGCCTCCACGCGATACAGGCTGGCCACGATACCAGCGGGATGTACCTCCTGAAACCGGATGGGACCGAGAGGCCGTTCCAGGCCTGGTGCGAGCATGACCTGGACAACGGAGGCTGGACCATCATTCAGAGGAGGAAGGATGGATCTGTCAACTTTTTCAGGAACTGGGAGAGTTATAAGGTGAAATGGAGCTCCATTGATCGATCAATGCGTTTGGCTTATTCCTATAACATTGCTGTCGGAAGAAAACCTCTGATCTCCAAAATGGAAACTTTGCAGGCGAAGGAAAAAAATGACTTTGCTTTTAATGCAAGTCAGTGGAACCAGACATCTTGGCAATTCTTTCTGGGCCGTTTCTTTTGGTCCATTCTTCATGAAATTTAGATGCAAGGTTTTCCTCCGACAGCAGCGCTAAGCTTTCACTTACTTGTCCAAACAGCTTGAGAACTGATGGAACTACTTTTCAAAGTGTCTGCACAGTGAGACATAAACAAGGCCATTCAGAGCGGTTCTGTGGGGAAATCCCACCCACCTCGCTTTGATTCTCAGCCACGTATGGCTGTGGCATCACTGGTGATCGAACCCGGAATCTCTTGCCAATAGGCACTGTGTTTCAACTGGTGCGCCACAGTTAGAAAGCAGGAATTAAAAACAAAGCTATCAGATTTTGAAGATTCCCACATGAGAGTAGGGTTTCCTCCTGCTTGACATGTGATTTTTCTCTTCTTTTTTTGTTTTCTATGGGAATCTGTTTGTGGTGTTTATACTACATTGCATTCAGTTCTCCAGACCACATACTGCATTGATCTGAGATTTGACCAGACTCTTTTTACCACTCCATCTTTTGACACGGAGCTCTGAGAGCTTGACAGATTGCCATGGCATGTCTGGTAACAACAGATACTCAGTCGCTAGACTGGAAAGCCACTGTTTTTATCCCTCAGAGGAATTCTGTCATTCAGAAACATAAACAAAGTCATTCAGAGTGGTTTGAAGTTAAATGGTTCATTGTAGAGAAACAAGCTCTGATTTCTTTCCAGCGGTGCTGATGGGAACCAGGGATCACAGCACAAATATAGCCAATTTGTTTACTCTCCAAAACCACCAGTGAACCTAAACGGGTCTTCTGAATGTCCTCACTGTTGGAACACAACTTTGTATCTTCATTTTTGTTGTTTTTTGTTCCATCCATCCATCCATCCATCCATTTTCTAAGCCGCTTCTCCGTCAGGGTCGCGGGTGGATGCTGGAGCCTATCCCAGCAGTCTTCGGGCGGAAGGAAATACCAGCTGTCCTTTACAGCATGTTCACATTTTATTCTGAAAAGATGTAGAAATGCTACAGAATTAGGTGGTAAAAAGAGTCATTTTCATTCAAAGTTCAGAGGGTTTTATCCTTCAACGGTGCAGCTGTCATTTTGGAGGTATGAAATAAGTAATAATAAAATATTAAAATAATATTAAAGGTGAAAAAAATAAGTCGGGTTCGACTTGGACTCGAGCCCGACTTGAGTCATGCATTTGATGACTGTAGAGAAAATCGAGAAAGACTTGTGACTTGACTCTGACTCGGACACCAACGACTCAGACTTTGACTCAGACTTCAGCCTTCTGTCTCAGAAAGACTGGAGACCCAATGTGAGCAAGAAACAAAAAAAGCATGACGGCAAAACAAAAGAAGCACAACTTCTCTGACTGAATTTAACACCTTCTGCAGGTAAAACAAGCAAAACGTTCACCACGAGGCTGAGGCTGCCTTTTTATTTACCAGCTTCATATTGGAATTTGTCATTCCACCTTAAATGGTGCAGCAGTTAGTCACCAAAACGTAACTGCTGCACCATTTAAGGTGGAACGGAAAATTCTAACAAGGAGCTGTTTCAGCATTCACCGTTATTTAATGCTCTTTTCTGTAAACTGTGTTCAGCTCAGTCACTCTGGTGTCTGTTGTCCTCTGAATTCAACTGAAACTTGCTGTTGCTTCCAGTTGGCTGAGCTAATTTTAGTGCTGAGCTTGTCTTTATTTTAATCCTGCGTGCCTAATATTCCCATATTATAATATATATATATATATTTATTTATTATATAAAGATATATACAGCCATACACTGATTACATGCTGTCATTAAAAGGCTATAGTACTGTTACCTTCATTCAATAACTTGTTTAGGATTATTGACTTGAGACTCGCCTTGAGACTCGCCTGTACTGACCCGGGCCTTGAATCGAGACTCGACTATCTTGACTCGGGACTTGAGTGTCAAGACTTGAGACCTACTTATCACGTGCAACTGAATGACTTGTGCTGCACCACTGCTTACGATGCCCTGCATGTGCCTCTCCATAGGTTTTAGATTTAAAATGAATGGGTTTTTAAAATGTGCTTTTGTTTCTCAGGACTATCCTAAACATTGTCTCAGGCATCAGGCAATGAGTTCCCAGCCATTTCATGTAATAACTTTCAGTGAAGGAGCTTTTAGAGGCATTAAAGTCTTCAGACATCTGGCTTGGTAAGGTTCTCTTGAGTGTAATATTACACATCAAACCACTCCGAATGACTCAGATTAACATCCTAATGGGACAATTATGCTGACATTTAGAGAAATGAGTGGAATTCCTCTCTGACTAACAATATACATCTGACGTGATGGTCCGTTTGCTGAGAGATTTGAGGCTGGCTTGATTGTCAGTTGCTGGAGTGTCCTAGTTTTCCATTCGGGAGCTCACCAGCTTTTTGCCACAGTCTAATAATCATTGAAACCAGACGTTTTAGTTTTCCCAGCACCGTGAATGAGTCAGCCATAAAAATATGCTTATGTAATGGCCTGTTGTTTTGACTCCCATACATTTCAACATCCTTGTGTCATAAAGCCGTGCAGCTGAGATTCACGGCTCTAACTGTAGGCAACAAAGGAGGACAGCACTCCGTGTGTGTTTATTTTCCAGACTGCGGGTTCATTTTCACCCGGCGCATCAGACTATGAGGTAAAGATGGACGTTATCTAAGCTTACATGCCTGACTGAGTGTTCCGTTCAGCTCTGCCAGAAAACTGGCGCCCCATTTTTCTCCCAAACCCTGACGCTCAGCACTCCGCTAGCTCTTCTAGCTCCCCCAGCAGCGAAAGAGGCCTCTAGAAACCTCAAGTCATTTGTCATTATTCAGATCGCGAAAGGAAAACCTCATTCTGAATCAATAGATTTAAGTTACTTCTATATTTTCTGGGAAGGATGTCGGCCACAAATTGCGCTCGCTTGCGCAAAACGGACGTGAACGGTATCATCGCGATTCCAAACGTGTGGTTGGAGGACAAGTTGAGTAGACTGAGACCTCAGCAGTTTTCAAATCAGGAATTTGCTTTAAAGACGGAACATTTCGAAGCAGCTCTGCAGCAGTTAATCAAAGAGCTCCTGCTGTTTCATTATATGTGCGATTTCTGTGTAACTCAAGCTTTCACCAATCTCATTGTTCGCATGCCAGTAGAACTCTTCGAATTCAGCAGGCATCAAAAGGAGGCTAATAAATAGTCAGTAAGACCTACTAACAGCAACGAGCCCCCGTTTCCGAGCCTGTGTAACACAGCACTACTCAAAACAAATTCTCCCTCCTTTTCATCCTGTTCCAGAAAGGCTTTGGCAACATAGACAGCGAGCACTGGTTGGGGCTGGACAATATTTACAATCTGGCCAAGCAGGGCGACTACAAGCTGCTGGTGGAGATGCAGGACTGGATGGAGAAGAAGGTCTACGCGGCCTACAGCAGCTTCCACCTGGAGCCCGAGAGTGAATCGTACCGGCTGCGTCTGGGCATCTACCAGGGCAACGCCGGGGATTCGTTAACCAGCCATAATGGCAAACAGTTCACCACCCTGGACCGTGACAAGGACACCTTTTCAGGTGACCATCCACCCATTCTACCAAACTGGTTCATGAGTTGAAAACACATTTCAGATTTTTAACTGACTTCTTTTGCTTTGAGTGACTAATTACCAAATTATGTTTATTTAACTAAAACAAATGAGTGAACATTCCATTTTGTCACTAACAAAACAATCGTACTACCAAATGTTTCAGTAGTGACGGTTTCGGTAGTGACACATTTCGGTCATTTGAGCAGAACCCAATAGTAGACGACCATCAAATGCAGCTTTCAATAGCTGTACACACAGCAAAGTATCATAGTTTAATCAAAACACAAAAAACGTTGAATGAAATGCAGAAAATATGTGTTTAGGTCATGACAATTTTAGATCATTCGAGCAGAACTCAAAACACAGGGCAGTACAAGAGTCACAAACAGAGCTTTGAACAGTTGGACACACACAAAATCGTCTTATTTGAATTAAAACACAAAAAAGTTTACTTAATTGCAGAAAAGGTGTGTTTCGGTAATGACAATTTTAGATCATTTGAGCAGAACTCAAACATTCTAGCCAGTACATGACTTAAAAACATAGTTCTGAACAGTTGTACACACATCCTCTTTAATTAAAACACAAAAAAGTTGACTTATTTGAAGAAAGTCTGTGTTTCGGTAGTGATAATATTTAATGATACAATGCTGACTTTCAAACTTTGTGACACAGTTGCCTTAAAACAATGGGATCTAACTGCTCACCAGGTGGCCATGTAAAAATGCAGAGGTGTGGCTAAAATAAGACTAAAACCCTGTGTTTCAGTAGCGACATGAAAACCTGAGACAGTATTTTCTTTTATAAAGTTTAAATTAAACTCATGATACTTCTAAATCTAAATGACATCAAAAGGATTTTAAATTTAACACTGGAAAAAATACAAAAAAAAAGAAAGTGTTTTTTACAAGTTGAACAAGTTGAAGTTTGGCACAGACAAGCTCCCAGTAGAAATCCATTTTTGATCATTTCTATCGATCCGTTCTCCATGAAACATTCCCACAGTGTAAATGGCAGCTGATGTCTTCAACTGTGAAACATGAAAAATGGAAAAAAAAGAAAAAACAACGACACCAGAGTTTTCTACGCACTACTGGGTTCCTCTGACTTTAGGAAAGATGGATGAGGTTTCCTCCGTTGTTGGTTCTAATGTGACTTTTCCTAACTGAACACACAAACTCAGAGCACTCAGAGCACTCAGAGCACTCAGAGCACGGTTCAGACCAGTAATCACTGATTATTGGTTTGTTTCATCAAAGCAGTGACCAAAATGTGACTGATGTATGACTTGCCTATTGAATATGAATATAAATTTGCCTATTCGTGTTTACAAAGTAGTTTAAGACACAAAATTAATACGTGAGAATTTTCAATTTAGATGTTCTAAATTGTGGCAACTGCACTGAGATATCGAGTTATTAACAGAGAAAAGCAGATTAAACAGGAGAAATGGACATGGTTTGTCAGCCTTAAAAGGTTCTCTGACTAATACAGTAGAAGAACTAGTTTTGGTTCACTAATAAACTATATTTGAAAAGGAGATATGATCTTTCCAGATCATATCAAGAACCTTGATATTATGTTTTTTTTTTTTTTAATTTAAGGGCTGTTCCTAGAAACCTTACATTATTTGCAGATTGTTTCAAGATTCTTCAGAGTCTTTTTACAAATATGACTCTTTAAAGAACCATTCACTGGAAGGTTCTTTAGGGAACCTGACGTAGTTCTACAATGGCATCCAATTTTTGGAACATTTATTTTAAAGAATGTCATCAAGAAAGAGGGAAGACCTAAAAACGTGGTGTGGAAATGCTTTTTTATTGGTCCTTTCACACCGAGTGTAATGTTTGGTGGTTAACCACAGAACTGAGAAAGCTAAGGTAAGCCAGTGGGGGGCCACCAAAGCCCTCCGTACTCCTGCTGATGGTAATGAACATCAGTTAAGCTGCCAGTATGATACTTACTAGAGTGTACATCCAGGTTGACACATTCTCCTTTTAAAAGCATCCCTTCATCTATCTGTTGTGGTTGGTATAGTGTAGTATAGTGGGTAACACCTCTTCCTTCTATTCTATAGACGGAGGTTCAACCCCCTCCCTGTGCAAACACCCTACACTATACCATTAAGAGTCCTTGGGCAAGACTCCTAACATTGCTTTCATCTACCTCTGTAAAAAATCACCATCGTTCTAGATAAGTGTGTCTACCAAATGCTGTAAACCTAAGCCCAATAAAAATTGTCCAAAATTTAAAAATGTTAAATAATTTTAACAGCTGTTAACAATGGGTCTCATTCACCAATGTGTTCTTGAGAAGGTTCCTAAGGAAAACATGTTCTTAAATCTCAGAACTGTTCCCACCTTTGTGCTCTTGAGTGTGTGTAGATCCTGTTCTTACCTAAGAACAAATCCCAAATAAGGAAAAACTGCATAAGTGGGTTTCTAAGAAGAAATATCTTCTTAAGAACGGTTGGAGAATGAGGCCCAGTGTTTCTCCTCTCAAGTCAAGGTTTTCATATGACTTCTGAATCTCTCTCCCTCTCCGTCCATCAAACCATCTCCTCTCAACACTCTGGCAGGTAACTGTGCTCACTTCCACAAAGGCGGCTGGTGGTACAACGCGTGTGGGCAGACCAATCTGAACGGAGTGTGGTATTCCGGAGGAGTCTATCGCAGCAAGTTCCAGGATGGAATTTTCTGGGCCGACTACGGTGGAGGCTTCTACTCCATGAAGACTGTGCGCATGATGATCAGGCCCATTGACTGAATCACGAACACTGCCAAAGACTCCACATAGCTACACTTCTCCAAGCATATTCAGAGGCCAAGTGGCCACATTGGAGAGGGGGAAAAAGTCCAGTTCCCAGTTCTGTTTTTAAATGTACATAATAGCTCAGATGGCAGACCTCATGAGCAGGACATGGAGCTCAGCTTGTAAAGGTTCTTCCTCATCCCTGTGTATCCTCTAAGCACATGTCCTCTCTACACATTGCACCAAGGGTGGAGTTTTGGTTTTCCGAGAAACGACGGGCCTTTGTGAAGTTTGATATTTGTCTGCTTGACACTTTTGAAGATTTGAAACCTTATTTCTTTGCTCCTTGAGCTCCACCATAGTATCATTCAACCTGTAAGGCTGTGTCTTCTCAGAACTTGTTACTAGCATAATCGCCAAAACCATGGAATGGGTGCATCCATATATCCCTACATCAGTGATTTAGTCTACTTCTGATCCCTTTGAGAGTCAGTGCATGCTGCAGTTCTATTAATTATATATGCATCATCTGGATTATGAGTAGAACTGCCAAATTTAGCGATTTCCTAATCTGACTTTGAAAGCAGGGGTGACGAAAACTGGAGTCTGAAAAGTGGAAAGTTCATGCTCATGTTCCCCTCATCCCCAGTGGACATGCCACCTCTGCACATCACTAAGATACCAAAAACAATACCAGAGATGTTAATGCAAGTCTTCTCATTCGGGTTGAATCTCTGGGGTGTGCGGCTGAATCGAGTCCCGAGTCTTTAGCAGAGAATCTTTGTTAAGTCTTGCTGCATTACAGGATTGTTCCGCCATATTGGCAGGGTTTGTCCTTTGTTTACATGCTGCAAATGCTCACTAACACTGTCAGAGCTTAAAGACATCGCTGTTTTATTGTATATAAAACATATAACATATTTTAAATACCAATTATATGGTGATAAAATCATGTATCTGTACAAAATCCCAAACAATGGTGTGGAGTAGTGATCTAGATCTAGCCTTCCTAGCTGTGCCTATTCTTTTCACCAATTCAGAGTTTTGCAGGTCATTCAGATCCCCTGTACAGTTTCCAGCTGGTCATTCCGCTCAGCCCCTGACAGATTTAACTCAGGGCCTTGTTTCTCTCAGCGGCTGGACTACTCTACCGCAGCTGGCCTTTTGGCAAGTGTTGCTTTCCTAGCTAGTTAGCAAATCAATGATATTCTTACTGTACTGTACTACATTAAACCCCATAAAACTCCATATTAGATCATGTAAGGCTCACGTTTACACTGAAGAGGCAGTCAATTTAATGTCTTTAAAAGAAACAGATGCATAAATACTAATATTCTGACCCTCTACTATACCTTCCTTCATCTCAAACCCCAGGGAAACAGTGTTTCCAAGGAAAACCATTAGGTTTGTTGATCATGGCAGTATCAATGCATATCTCACCACCAAGCTGAGATTTAAGATCTTGATCTTAATCTTAAAGTCACTTTATCTTAATCTTAATCAATGCATATCTTACCACCAAGCTGAGATTTAAGATCTTAATCTTAAAGTCGCTTAATCTTAATCTTAATCTTAATCAATGCATATCTCACCACCAAGCTGAGATTTAAGATCTTAATCTTAATCTTAAAGTCACTTAATCTTAATCTTAATCAATGCATATCTCACCACCAAGCTGAGATTTAAGATCTTAATCTTAATCTTAAAGTCACTTAATCTTAATCTTAATCAATGCATATCTCACCACCAAGCTGAGATTTAAGATCTTAATCTTAATCTTAAAGTCACTTAATCTTAATCTTAATCAATGCATATCTTACCACCAAGCTGAGATTTAAGATCTTAATCTTAAAATCGCTTAATCTTAATCTTAATCTTAATCAATGCATATCTCATCACCAAGATGAGATTTAAGATCTTAATCTTAATATTAAAGTCACTTAATCTTAATCTTAATCAATGCATATCTCACCACCAAGATGAGATTTAAGATCTTAATATTAATCTTAAAGTCACTTAATCTTAATCTTAATCAATGCATATCTCACCACCAAGCTGAGATTTAAGATCTTAATCTTAATCTTAAAGTCACTTAATCTTAATCTTAATCAATGCATATCTCACCACCAAGCTGAGATTTAAGATCTTAATCTTAATCTTAAAGTCACTTAATCTTAATCTTAATCAATGCATATCTTACCACCAAGCTGAGATTTAAGATCTTAATCTTAAAATCGCTTAATCTTAATCTTAATCAATGCATATCTCATCACCAAGATGAGATTTAAGATCTTAATCTTAATATTAAAGTCACTTAATCTTAATCTTAATCAATGCATATCTCACCACCAAGATGAGATTTATGATCTTAATCTTAATCTTAAAGTCACTTAATCTTAATCTTAATCAATGCATATCTCACCACCAAGCTGAGATTTAAGATCTTAATCTTAATCTTAAAGTCACTTAATCTTAATCTTAATCAATGCATATCTTACCACCAAGCTGAGATTTAAGATCTTAATCTTAAAATCGCTTAATCTTAATCTTAATCAATGCATATCTCATCACCAAGATGAGATTTAAGATCTTAATCTTAAACTTAATCAATCACCACCAAGATGAGATTTGCTTCATATTCACCAGCTTCCCTTCTGAAACACCAACACAGATCAGCATGAATTCCATGCTAGTCTAAACTGGTTTATGCTGATTTAGCTGGTCACCCAGCATGGTTATCCTGGATGACCAGCATGCCAGCATCCACAAAACATCATATTTGCTCATTTTTCTGGGGGGGGGTCTCCTTCAAATCTTTTAATGGTGAAGGACTTACTTTCTTCTGACTTTGAGGTGTTTGTAAACAGTTAGTTTGCCGATTCCAAATGTCCTAAATCCACTAAATGGTGTTAAAAGTCAGCTTGAGGCTCATGTTTATTGCTACTTTCACTCAAGGTGCCAAATATATGGGGTTCTGGGGGTGTCCAGGGGGTCCTAATCTGTTGGATCGCTTGAATGTCTCAAAGTTCTGGGGGGAAAATAAACTAAATAAATGTTTAGCTGCTTCACCCACAGTCAGGGAGCTTCTGTCTTTGGTGTTCTTAGCTAGGTAGAGATGCAGCTCTGGTCTGCCTCGGGGTGGAGCTGCAGCAAACTGGTTCAACCAGTTGGTTCTTCATAGCTTTATAACTGAAACTATGCCTGGGATACATTTGAAAAAGTTCACAATAAGCAGCAGCACGTCTGTAAAGCTGAAGGAGATGCGTAAGATCTCAATGAATGTGTGGAAAAACACCTTAGACCATAAACTAGAAAAGAGCATTTCCAATTGGCCAGACTGCATGTCTTTGGGAGGAAACCCACGCAGACACGGGGAGAACATGCAAACTCCACACAGAGAGGACCCTGGTCACCCGGCCGGGGAATCGAACCCAGGCCCTCCTCGCTGTGAGGCGACAGCGCTACCCACCAAGCCACCGTGCCGCCCTACTTTACTAATTATTTACCAATTTACAGCGTGTAACTAAATCAAAGGAAGGAAGAAAAATCCGTAAAGTGGACTGTGAGGAAAAAAGGGTGATGAAAAGTGGAATTTTGTTTATTACTCTGCTTAAACAAAACGGTGAGCGAAAGGCCAGCGGACCACCAGCTTTGCCATGAGCGGGCCAACAGTGGCCCACTGTCCTCTTGCGATCAGGGTAGCGATATTTAGTGACTTTAGCTTCTTTCCATTATAAGTAGTTGGCAACACAATCAGTTGGTTAGTCTTATAGAGCATGTATGCTAACGAAGCTGCAGTTTCATGAAGGAACGTGATCCGTAATTACTGAGACGTCCGCCAGATTAACAGGCGGCTTTACCTGAAATAGCAGTTGAGCTAGCTGGCATATCGGCTATGCAAAGTGTCCGCTAGCCAACCGTTTCAAGCGGCCTCTTTCCTTTAAAGGTTCTTCTATAATAAAGCGACTCAAACCCAAACTGGCATGTATGAGGTTGGAAACAAAAGGCTTTATGCCTTTAGCACATTGTGGTTGGAGCTCCTAAATGTATTTTCTTAAGATGAAATTGCTTAAGTCATAAGTCTCAAGGCTGAGGCGAGTCTTGGGTCAGTTAATGGTGAGTCCAAGTCGAGTCACGAGCCACCGCGAGATTTAAGCTCCAATCTATGAGCAGAACTACGTTGCAAACGTTGGTGTCAAGTAAATCTAATATTTCTCCCGTGGATCGAAGACTGTTGTAAGCTTAATTTAAGAATGTTTACCTTTTTCCCAGATTGTTTTTCACTGGTTTTAAGTAATATAAAGTAATTTTAAGTAAAATTTTTGCATTGGCAAATAATTTGACTTGTTTTAAGAAATGTGCTTGAAACCAGCAGAATTATCTGCCAGTATAGTGGGATCATCCATCCATCCATTTTCCAAGCCGCTTCTCCGTCAGGGTCGCGGGGGGATGCTGGAGCCTATCCCAGCAGTCTTCGGGCGGAAGGCAGGATACACCCTGGACAGGTCGCCAGTCCATCGGAGGGCAGACAGAGAGAGACAGTCCCTCACACCTAGGGGCAATTTAGCATGTCCAATCGACCTGACTGCATGTCTTTGGACTGTGGGAGGAAACCGGAGAACCCGGAGGAAACCCACGCAGACATGGGGAGAACATGCAAACTCCACACAGAGAGGACTCCGGTCACCCGGCCGGGGAATCGAACCCAGACCCTCCTCGCTGTGAGGCGACAGCGCTACCCACCACGCCACCGTGCCACCCCATAGTGGGATCATTTAACTGAAAAAAAAAAAAAACAATTAAAACAAGCAAATAATGTCCTGAAATCAGATAGATGACCTAAAAACTGCACAGCCATCTCAAAATGGGACACACTGGATATCGCTGTTGTCGGAAGAAAACCTCGCATCTCCAGAAAGTTCATTTTACAGGAGAAGGAAAAACTCCACTTCACTTTTAATGTAAGTCAATGGAACCAGACGTTTTTCCAAGTCATTTTGTCCTGTTTCATCCTGAAACGTACACCCAACGTAAAGGGCACTAGGCGTTTTTAAATGATGTGAAAAACTGAAAGGCAACAAAAATGGAGATACGAGATTTCCTGCTGACAGCAGTGATTTATTGACTAGGTTTAAGATCATTGCACTTGATCAGATCCCTTTTTTGCAGTGTTCACACATGTTAACTATCTACTTAAATGTACGTCTGCTCGCAGTGCTGGGGGCGGTGAAAATGTCATGGATTTGCTCCCTGCTGGTTTGTCAGATCTCGAGACAAGAAGGAAAGGAAAGCATCTGGTTGTATCATTCAGTGAACGAAAAGACACATGCGAATTCTCACAAAAATCGACACACGAAAGCCAAAGGGACGTCATTAAAGTGAATGAACAGCTCCCAAATGGCGGTGAGAGCTGAATGTTGGAGGCAG
>NC_051212.1:9335637-9438137 GCF_015220715.1 Pygocentrus nattereri
AAGAGACAATGTGACCGATTTATTCACTTGGCCAAACTCCTCCCTTTATTGTTAACCCTGTCGTTGTCTTTAAATATGTGTAATGTTATCGTAAAGTGAGGAAAATGGGTTTGTTGCCCTGAGGCAACATTGTGCAATACAGGGTTAATAATTAGTGCATAATTAAATGTGTAAGATGTAAACAAAGCCAGTCAGAGTGACTTTGCTTCGGAGTTTGATGTGAAATGCCCCTTTGCACAAGCTAAACAAGATGGTTCGTCAAAGGTTCCTGGCTTTATATAGAACCATGAACACTCAAAGAACCTTTTCCATGATTAAAGGCTTCTTTGCACTTTACAATGGTTCTTCAGATTGATGGAGAATGTACTATATATGGTTCTTTATACAGTCTTTTTGAAAATGGTTCTATATAGCACCAAAAAGTGTCCGAGTCAGTAAATTTCTCTACACTGAACCATCCTCACACCAAACCCCTCTGAATGACTTTGTTTCCGTCTCATCGTTTGAATTATGCAGGGAAAAAGTCAGTGGGCTTCCCATGTAATGGATTAGCATCGATTATTACCAGATGTGCCGTGGCCGTTTGTCAAGCTCTCAGAACTTTGTGTTAAAAGATGGAAGCATAAAAACAATCTGTTCAAATCTCTGATCAATCCAGTATGTGTTTCGGAGAAATTCATGCAAAGCGATTTGTCATAAGGCCAAAAACTACCACAGGAAACCACAACTATCATGACTGAATCTCAGAACGTCTGACAGTTTGGGTTTAAAAAGCGCTCTAGAGCTGTTCAGCCCCAACAGTCTGGAGCTGATTTGAATTAAACACTGATTTACTGATTTTACATGCACTCAATAATTGGATTGATCTGATTTATCTGCAGTTAGAGTGAGGTCTAGAATTCCGATTGAGAAATCTAATAAAGAGGCTGGATTTTAGCTCAGTAATCAGATTTCTCAGTGCATGTGAACTCTTACTCTGATTTCTTTCCGATTTCTCAGTCTGCACATGTGCGAAAACGGACGGCGGAACCGGAAATAAGCGAGAAGCGTCGCCGTGAGATGCAGCCAAACACTTTTGGAGTGACGCTGAAACCGAATACGCCCTTGACGGAATGAAGGATTTAAACATTCTTCATCCTCTAGATGATGTATGTTCATACTTGTGGGTAAAGTGGCGTTTAAAGAAAGCAGCGGCATGAAGATTCAGTTGTACATTACAGTTACATCACATCTTCTTTTTCTTCTTCTTCTTCTATCACTTATGTAGACCCAGAGTTTCCCCATTATCTGATTACTCAAGTAGATAAACATATTGTTTGGATTACTAACAACGTCTGATTCTCTGCTGTTATCGGCTTATGAAGTCCATGTAAACGCAGTCATCATCAGTGTTGGCTCCTGAATGGCTCATCTGTCTGAGAAGTTATAAGTTCAACCCCTGTTGATACCACATCCACGGCCTACAACATAGCATAGCTGTCCACGTTGTCTCTAGGTGGGCGGAGTGGGATTGTCCTCCCTCTCTCCCATCACTCAACAGAATGCAAGTGAAACACCACATACACACTATGAGTGAGCGGTGCCCGGAGTGGTGGGCAGCCCAATCCGCAGCACCCAGGGAGCAGTTGGGGGTTAGGTGTCTTGCTCAAGGACACCTCAGTCATGTGCTGTCGGCTCTGGGGATCGAACCGGCGACCTTCTGGTCATGAGGCTGGATCCCTAACCTCCAGCCCACGACTGCCCCAAATTGGCAATTACTTTAAAAGATGTGATGGAGCTTCACGTGTCTGGGAGTAAACCTTCACCCTCCTAGCTTGGTAGGGGAGCCTGAGCTAGTGGGTAGAACTGACTGAGCAAAAAGAAACGTTGAGCTCATACTTGCTGAACTGCACTTCATTTCACTGACTATAAAACACAGTGAGGTTATGTTATAACTGAGGTTTGGCGGGAGGAACATACTTGAAACCCCTTCTTCTTCCAATCTAACACCCTTTAAATTCACATCTTCTCCTTCCGTTCCCATAACCAAGGGGTCGCAATACCCACAGCCACCCCATCTCCTCCCTCTCTCTCTTAGTCCCACCCCCCCCTTATACTACCACCATGTTGAAGGCACGGTCTGAATTCACAAACTAAAAAATAGAGGCACCCCCTTCTTAGTTTCTACCAGTTACTCCCACCTCCACCCTCCCACTTTGGGCTATGGTCATTCCACTACACGTAAAGCTTGCTCATGCAACCCTCATAACGTGTTGGCACACCAGAGTATTTCTCTTCTCTTGCCTGCCGGTTCACTTCCACAATCAAGCAATAACTGTCCAAACTCACCAGACCCAGCAAGCCACAGTACCCACCCACACTAGCCCGCAGTATGTTAGTCATTCACCCGTTTTGACCGCAGTTATACAATTATACCCCAAGAAATGAACATTCAGAGAACGGTTTGCATGTTTAAATGGTTCTTTGCATTGTGAAGTGGCTCTTCAGTTTGATACAGAATGTGCTGTGTAGGTTCTATGTAGAACCATATATAATACATTCTACAGAGAACCAAATGAACCATGCACAAGACTTTACACGGCTGTGTTTATATGCAAATATTTTGGCCAATCTGATTGGATGCATTCCAATTATAGTCCAAGTCTGAGGTGATTATTCTCACTCTACACCACAATCTGATGATAATCTCTGTTAACACGCTCACTACAGGTAGTCCAATCCAAAATTACACGCATGCGTGGAGAACCATTTAGTGTAGACGTTACCACGACAGCGAGCATCACGCTGTCCAGTCAGAGTGAGATGAGCAGCAGTGAGCAGTGCTTGTGTTTCTAATTGCTTTAAAATGATCTAAGGCTCAGGAAAACGCCCTTCACATGTCCTTATTAAAGAAGGCCGAGAGGAAGACGTCTGTCTTCCAGACTCTGGACGTCCGTCCCACCGCCGTCTTTTAAAGATCAGAGCATAAACTTCATCTCCTCTGCAGACCAGTTTCTGCTCCGCCTTGTTGAACGTTATAAACTTTAAATTGAAGCATGCAAATGGTTCTTTATAGAACTCATGGTTTTAAACAGAACCACTGCCTTTACTGAAGGACTCTTTATTAAGAGCGTATCTCTTCATATAATCAACCCTCAGGTCTAGGAAAGCAGAGAATGACCCAAAATCAGTTCTCACAAAGAGAAAAGAGAACCTGGATAAACAGAGATCAGTTTCATCTTCATCTCACGCTGTCAATCAACCCTCAAAGCTGTTTTCAGTACTAAAGCAGCTGGAAGGCCCGTCCCACGGAGCTATTAAAGCTTTATAGAACCATTTATTACCACATAAACACGTTTAAAAGAGCTCACTGCATGTTTCGGGAAAAGCCGCTTCCCTGAATTTCCAGATTCACTCTGACCTGAAAAAACAAGGCTTGAAAAAGACGCTTACGTTTCACATTTAATGGAAAACTGTTAATGGAAACACTGGATGACAGATCCAAATAGAGCTGAATGTGTCTCAGATGTTTCGTATGACATAACATAGAAAGAGCTTCTAGAGTGACTGTAAATGGGTCAAAACGAGAGAGCTTTTTTCCGCCGAGCGAGACGGCTCTGTTTGTTTGTTCTGTCTGTGAAGCGTTGAAGACATTTGACATGCTTTGGCTGCCGAGTCACTTTTGAAGCAAAACTGACCAGCAAGGAACATGACTGTTGCATGCTAAGCTTGTATTGCTCAGCTCACAGAGAAATCCTGCTTTGTCAACGACTTTAACAAAGGTCATTAAAACAGGCAAGGGAAAAGCAGGGGGAGTCCACTCTCTCATTTCTGTCCGATTTCTGGAATCTGAACTCCTTCAGACCTACACTGAGACATTTCAGCCGTCACATGAACCATGAAGTAGTATTTAATCCCCAGATTCAGCACAACCTCAGCTGAATACATGTCACTCAATAAATATTTCCACAGGCTATATTCCCATAGAACCACAGTAGCACGATTTTTTTGTAGTTTTAATAAAAAAGTAAATAAGACGAAAGAAAATTTGAAGACGAACAGCTGCACAAAATCATTTAACCTAAAAGTTATTTTAAGTGTTTACTTTTTATTTTCTAGCATTGCCCCCTTTTCAGGGCACTGTCCCTCCCGCTTTTATGGAATTCTTCTTATCACTGCTGTCAGAACAAAATCATTGATCCATCATCTTTAAACGCTTAATCCAGCTAGGGTCACTGTACTCCCACCACCTATATAGCACTGTGTGACGGTCAGACAGATTTGCAGACGCTCGTCAGATAAGATGCGGTGATTTTAATGATCCACTCAGTCCAAAGGGTAAAACACAACTCACAGTGAAAGGTCCAGTCCAGTAATCGAAAACATGAAACCATCCGAAAAAAGGGCAACAGTATCCAGGGGGCAAAACACAAATCATACACGGGAAAACTCGTCCAAGGGTCGATACACAAAATACACAGAACAACAGAATCAGGGAACGCTCAGTGATCGTCTAAACAATCCTTCACAAGGTTCTCAACCTGAGTCCCTTGAATATTAGTAGAGGACGAGCATCAGGTGAAAGGAGTTCAATAATCAGGCGACTGAGAGCGCTGATAGGTGCGTGGGGAAACCACGTGATCAGTCTGTGAATCCTGGGGGTTGGAGTTTTCAAAGGCCGAGTGCCCTAGCACGTGATTGATCATGTGGTCTCACTTAGCACTCTGGGAGATGAAGTCCAGCTCCTTAGCAGAATGCATGACACACTGCACCAGTCCCCCATGCTGGACCTTGCGAGTGTTGGGCCCACATGGTCCCACATGGCCCTATGTTGCCTCTTTGGGCTGATCCCAGCCGGGTTAAGTGGGCTGCCTGGCTACCAGGCGCTCGCCGAGGAACACTACCCCTAGGCCTGGCTCCAGGGGAAGGTGCCGTTATCACGCTCCCACTCAGGGTACATGGTATCTTATGTCCCTTAGTCATGGGGGATCTTGGATCGAGTTAGTCTGGGTCTTCACTCCAGACCTGTTTGCCCTGGGAGTTGCTACGAGGAGCATAATGCTCCAGACGAGCTAGCTCTGAAGATCCCTGGCGGGGGCGAACAAAATTTCATATCTGAGTTATTCTATGGAAATGTCCATTTTTGTGTCCTTACACCTTCTTGAGCCACCAATTCAGCAATATTGGATTTTAAATCAAAGCAATTTTGTTTCCAAGCAAGTGCCATATTTTTAGGTAAAATAACTTTTAATGCCATTTTATGTTTTTATGCCAATTGCAATAATATATACGTACCAATGAAATATATGATTTAAATGACATAAAGGAAACAAATGGCAAATAAATATAAAATATATAATGAAAGTTGTCGTCCCCAGGAGTCATGTCACTGGTGTTACCATGTAACAAAGAAAAACAAAACAAACAAAAAAATCACACTGATGACATCACTTTACCTAATTTCTGAAGATCTATGAAGAAACACACATGGTGAGTCCACTGTGTCTCTCAGTTATCAGAAATTTGCTCATTTACCTCGTGATTTCATACGAAGGTTTTAGCTGAAGTCACTGGTGTGACCGACTTTATTCTTAGGTAATGGTGAAAAAATAGAATATAAATTGATTAAATTACGGGCGGCGTGGTGGGTAGCGCTGTCGCCTCACAGCAAGGAGGGCCTTGATGTTCTCCCCGTGTCTGCGTGGGTTTCCTCCGGGTTCTCCGTTTCCTCCCAAGTCCAAAGACAAATAAATAAAATAAATGGCCCAAAGTTACTTGAAAAAAAGTCGTTAGTATGAGTTACATTAGAAAAACGCTAAAACAAAAAATAAAACGCTAAAAGTTATACCATCCTGCTGCTGGCTTGTTCGGCCATGAGCACCGAGGAAGGCGAAGCCTTTGGAGTTTGGTAATCAATGATTTAACCCATGATATATACAACCAGTAATTTCTAATATTATAAGGGAAATTACTAGTTACATACAGTGTATCATAGCTGAAATGACTGGTTACATAACTACACCACACGGCAACAAGCATAGCGCTGTGGGAGCGCCAGGCTCAAAGTAAGAGAGACTTCATAAATAAGTTGTTGCAGCTGTATGTGCTGTTCTGTGCTGGGTTGTTGGGCAGTCGGTGTGGTCTGTGTAGCTGCCATGAATATGGAGTATATGGCTATACATAAGTGGCCTGCCTGCTATCTCGCACATTTCAGCAGTGCTGTGTACTGCTGCTGTGTGCCGCAGTATGTTTTCTCCTTCTCCTGCAAAGCTGATCTGATTGCACAAGCGTAGTGCCAAGCGCATGGAAAGGGTACACATGGCTTCTATTGATTTTAGCGGAATTTCTCTAGTTTAAGAGGAAAAGCGGCATCTCGCCAGCACACACTAGTGATGAGCAATGAAGCGTCAAAGATAGTGTGGTTTTTGTCTTCTGTAAGGGGGAGCGAGGAGGCGGACGCACACGCTGAGATAAGCGAGATTTATTAGGGGCAAATCCAGGGTCGTGGTCAAAACAGTCCAGGGTCAATGAGCCGACACGTACAGATTTAGGATATGACATAACGAAGATCACGGCACGGTGGCGTGGTGGGTAGCGCTGTCGCCTCCCAGCGAGGAGGGCCTGGGTTCGATTCCCTGGCCGGGTGACCAGGGTCCTCTCTGTGTGGAGTTTGCATGTTCTCCCCGTGTCTGCGTGGGTTTCCTCCGGGTTCTCCGGTTTCCTCCCACAGTCCAAAGACATGCAGTCAGGCCAATTGGACGTGTTAAATTGCCCCTAGGTGTGAGTGTGTGAGTGTCTGCCCTGCGATGGACTGGCGACCTGTCCAGGGTGTATCCTGCCTTCCGCCCAAAGACTGCTGGGATAGGCTCCAGCTTCACCCCGCGACCCTGACGGAGAAGCGGCTTAGAAAATGGATGGATGGATAACGAAGATCAGAACCAACACAAACAAAGACCAGGTACACAGATACAAGGATACAAAGACTGGCAAACGCAAGGGGCAAATACAGGGCTTAAATACACGGAACAATGAGGGACAGGTGAAAACAATCAGGGGCGGAGTTACAAACCAAAACATGAGCACAGGGACAGGACTGGGAGGGGCCAATCGTGACATCTTCCCAGCAAGCCGGATTGTTCTTAAAGATTAAGGCATTCTTGGAAATACCTATCTATCAAGGCTCGGGGGACATACATTTAACAAGTATCAGGAAAACAATGTTAAGTAGCCTCTTTCTGGGGGGCGCTAGTAGCCGTACTGCTGGGAGAAAGAAAATCCAGTTTTTTAAATAAGTATAGTCTAATAAAACATTGCCTCTCTGTTTTTCAGATCAACTAGAACACTGTTGACTCTCTGTCGGTGTCGTGGTTGGCTCCTCCCACCACTCCATGTGCGCCTTTGTTTTGATCTTCCATGTGCTTTGTTTTGGTTTTCTAGTCCTGCCCCCTTGTTTCATGACTCCATCCCTGATGGTCTCCGCCTGTGTTTGCACCTGTCTCTCATTACCCTTATTTATTTAAGCCCTGTGTTTTCCCTGGTCTGGTTACTGGTCTTTGCTTGAATCTCTGTCAGTTTGTTCTGCTCTGCTTGTTCTGTTGGACTCTGGTTTGTCTGTCCCCCGATCTATCCATGTTGGCTATGTGAACCTGGACCGTTTAGACTATGACCCTGGATTTGCCCTTAATAAATCTCTCTTATCTCAGCACGTGCGTCCGCCTCCTCACTCCTCGTTACAGTCAGGAAAATGTTTTGAGTCTGTGTTGAGCTGCTAGGGAGCAATGGGGGGCGAAATGGGACGAGTGAGACCCTCTGCTGTGAAAACCATTCATGCCTCTCCACAAAGATAGCTGTGCTGAGATGAGATAGGTGACTGCAGCTTTCTCTATATCAATCAATCCTGCACAGCTGACACACAAAAGCATTAAACAAAGGAAAACAGTTTTATAAACACTGACTTGCCAGCTCTCCTGCAACTATGAACCCCGTTCATAGCCCAACTTAGGGCCCCCCAAAGTAGATGGATAATGAATTTTGTGTGAAAAGGATTTAAATATTGATTCTGATTATAACGTTTCTGTAAAGTTACTTTGGGTATGAGACAAAACTTATTGTCTTACAACAGAACCAAAACAAAACAGAGCTTTTACACATCCGGCTGAACAAGAATTCTTGCTTCGTCAACTACTTTAACAAGACACATGACAAAAGCAGGCAAGCAAAAAGCAGGAGGGGTCCAAAAACGAGTCCAAAAGCAGGTCACTACTCACATTTCTGTCTGATCTCATTTCTGGAAGGTCGTATGAAAGCATTCAGGGGACCTGGGCTCATTCCATGCTGGGGATACCAACCAGGGGAAGAGTTAGAGTAAGTAAACAGGCCTAAAGGCTAAAGCTGATTAACAACAGCTTTGGTAGCTTTGTGCATGAACAAAATGACTTGCAAACTCCTTATATATTCTTACAGCACCGTTCACCATCAGCATTCAGAGTATTTCCCACTTGTTTTTCCATTCACAGTTGTAGCAGAGTGACAAGGCACCCCAGGCCTGTATGCAGAGCTTTTAATCCGAGTTTTAATCCATGAAACAAACCATCGTGCCAGTCCAGCAAGACATGATGTAACAGCACAAAACCTGTGCAGAACCAAGATTATTGAAAGCGGTAGAGAATATAAAAGGCGTATACACTGATGTCTTTGTATTGTGTATCAGCACTAGTGGGGAACTCTCAAACCCAGCACAACCTCCACTGACCTCAACAACTACGCTTTACATCAGATGTTTCTCAGGCCTGGTCCTGGAGGTCCTTTGCCCTGCACTGTTTAATGTTTTTCCTGGCTATGTGCTGGACAGTGGGCCTCCAGGACCAGAGATGAGAAACACTGCTTTAGACTAAAGTACTGTTCTCATAGACTCCTAGTTATTCCTAATACCAATATTACTGCTATTAATATTAGTAGTATAATCACTTGTAGGTAGTTTGACCAGAGGAGGATGGGTCCCCCCTGGTGAGCCTGGTTCCTCCCAAGGTTTCTTCTTCAGTTCTGAGGGAGTTTTTCCTTGCCACTGTTGCCCCTGGCTTGCCCACCCAGGGGGGGTTCTGTACATTCTTACAGTCCTGTTGAAACTTTGTCTTTTTCCATTGTAAAAAGCGCTACAAATAAATTTGATTTGATTTGATTTGATCTATTGTGCAGCCCCAATAACATTTTATAAGGAAAAACTATATAGAGTGGAGGTGGTTAGAGAGTAGAGGTTTAAAATGACCAAGTGACCCAGCGAGCTGAGCTGTAGTGTGTCCTGTAGTGAGGGTCCAGTTCGCTGGTGCTGTAACTAAAAGCAGATGTCCCCAGTTCAGTAAGAACCCCTGGTACCCGGCATGTGATCCAGCCACTGGTCTGCTAAATAGCATCATTTACAGATATCATGGAAGTAAATTAAATGTGAAACATTAGATCTTCTGCAGAACTCAAGCGTCTGTAAGGAAACCTATAACAGAGTAAAGTGAAATACAGTAAAAAACATAGAAACCACATTAAAATGATGGTGCAAGCGGTGCAAATGGTGCAAAGCTGATGCTCATTTTCTTCTAAGTCTTCGGCTTTTTGGAGATCAACAGAGAACGAAACATTCCAGTCTCTTGGGATATCAGGTGCCTCCTTTAATGACCACATCTGAAAGGTGCTCTCAAACTAAAGGCTTGACCAAAGTAGTGGTTGCTAAGCAGTGATTTGAGGGCTGCTGCACACGAGATGAGAAGCTCGGCCGTGGAGAAGAGTCACAGGAACGCATCAATGAACGTGACGATGGCTAGAGTAGTGGACGGTCAGCTAGTCAGTCGGTCAGTTTATCAGGTTTAGTCTTATCCATGAAGGGCCAGCGTGGCTGCAGGCTTTCCGTCCATCCAGGTTGGAGCACACCTGATTCTTCCTGTTTAATTAGTGGGTCTTAGTCGTCAAAGAAGTGACAATCAAATGATTTTACTTTTCCTTTATGTTTTGCGTTGTTTACTCTTTTCTCGGTTACAATGCGAGTCAAGAAACGAGTGCGCAGGGAGGCTCTTGGTTTGGCTCACGTGTCCCCCGTCTTTTTGTTGTTTACCCTCTCACTGGCCTCTCTGTTCACCGCTGAATGCAGTTTGAGCCAATCAATCGTAACCCACTTACAATGTGTGCTGCTTTCAAGTGAAGTCAAAAATCTGATCATAATTGGATTCCTGCAGTTATCTGTTTATTCAAAGGGTCATGTAAACGCAGTCCTCCCATCTCGAAATCCGATCAAGAAATCCGAGAGAGCTGGATTTTAGCTCAGTCATCAGATTCCTCAGTGCATGTAACTCTTACTCTGATTTCTTTCGGATGGTACTGGAAATAACCAGGCAGCGAGACGCAGGGACACTTTTGGAGCGATGCTGAAACAAACTACATTCTCGACGAAACGAAGGATTTAAATATTCTTTCAGGTGATGAATATTCATATTTTTAGGCAAAGTGGGGCGATCTTTTAAAAAAAAAAAAAAAAAACGTCACGTCTTCTTCTGTGAGTTTACTGGCTGGTTGCAAAGCAGAGATCTGATCGCTGTGTGACTCATGTAGACCTGGAGTCTCCCAATTCTCTGATTACTCAAGTGCATGTGATCGCGTTGAACAGAATTACTGGCAAAATCTGGTTTTCTGAAGTAACTGGATTAATAAATGCATGTAAACGCCGGGCATACAGTACATGACGTCCAAAACCGTAACAAATTTCCAAAACTCACAGCATCACAAGCTTTACGTCAGTTTGTCACAGAATTTCTTGTCTCTTTGTTGTGAGGGTGCGCGGACTAGATGACTGGGCACAGAAAGAGAACAGCTATGAATTTCAGCTGTGAGTGGTTGGTCAGTGTAGTGGTTAACACCTCTGCCTTCTACACTGTAGACTGGGGTTCAATCCCCACCTGGGCAAGCACCCAACACTATACCAATAAGAGTCCTTGGGCAAGACTCCTAACACCACCTTGGCCTACCTATGTAAAAATGATCAAATTGTAAGTTGCTCTGGACAAGAGCGTCAGCCAAATGCCATAAATGTAAATGTAATGTAAATGTGAGTACGAACTCAAAGTCCCTCAGAAATCACATGGCACAAATAAAGCTAAACTTACTGGACTGGACCTGTTTGTGCTTTTACGTGTAGTAAACTGGGGGTTAATACTGTATGTGGTGAGAAACCCTGATATCACAGCAACTGAGCTGAAACTGTGAAGACGGTTATCTGACGTCTGGATCAACATTATAAGCATCATGTCTGCCCGTGTTTTACAGGCAGCTCCTCTGTCTACGCTCTGCTGTTCAGGTGGCATGTCTGAGCATCTCTGCCTGTTTCCCGGCTCTTCGAGCTCTCTGATTGGCTGCTGTTGGAATCACTTCTTGAGTAAATCTCTGAGCTTCTCACACTATAGGGTGAATGTTTTGAGTCATGAATATCAAACGTTTGATAATATCGGAGAGACAGAGTTCAATCAGAGGGGTGAAGATTCACTTGTTGCTCCTCTCGCTGTACCAGACCATCCGTGCTGTCACTTCCGAGCTGGAAAATCGCTTCAAACTGTGAAAATTTCCCACAAGAGCCAAAATGGGGTCAAAATCAGGCAGAAATTGTATGGTGTAGGCGCAGCTTTAGAGATACAGAGCTATGCTGAAGGTCACCTTAATACAGTACATAACACACGAAGGCGATTCACAGGCCCATTACGACACTACGCCACTGTGCTGGGCCTCCTCACCCTCATGGAGACTCTAGCTGTCCATCTCATTTTATTAACCCAGTTTTGCACTGGGTTCTGCGCTGAAGGTCTGGTCCACATTTCCAACAGATGTTCCGTTGTTTTTTGTGGATGGGACTGCAGTTGATCTTGAAGGTTTGGGTCAGTGTGCCGTGTGCAGCTCTGCTTTCACTCTGTTGATTCCAGATTTCTGGCTGCTCAGTAACCGTTCCACCAACTGTGCATGTGCGGGAGAGATGTGCATCACTTTAAAGCAGGTGGCCACCAGGCGTCCACAGTTTGCCTTCCTGAACACACAGATATAAATATTTGTAGCTTCCAGTTCACAACACAAACTGTTCAGATCTGTTTCATGTTTTCTTGTGTTTACAGTGTTACTTGCTAAAACACAATGATTGCAGCCTGATTTAATCTTCGGTGCCACTTTCTTAGCAAAGTAGAGCTCTCATTAAGCGCTCATTAGGCGACTGTGTAGAACAGTACGTTTTAATATTTTAACATTTTGTTGTTTTATATTTGAAAAGACAAAGACACTTTGACATAATTGATGCCGAGAATGACCTAAAACAGCCTGAAAACGTTTACATGCACTCATTTACCCAATCATAATCCGATATTCAGATTCAGATTCAGATTCAGATTCAGATTCCTTTATTGATCCCAAGGGGAAATTGCAGTTGTTACAGTTGCAGCCACTTATGCAAAAATAAACACTTTACTAATAATTTAAGACAATATAGAGAAATTTACAGTATGTACACCAGATTTAAGTACTTATGAATATAGTAAGGTGGCGGTGATTGTGATAGTAATATGAAACATCAGGTATAAAGCAGTTACAATTATTTATTATTATATTTATTATTATTATTATTATTATTATTATTATTATTTCTGCAGTAAGCGGTCATGTAAACAGCACACTCTTATTTCATAGATAGGACTAAGGTATAGAAATCCGATTAAGAAATCCTATAAAGAGGCTGGATTTTAGCTCAGTCATCAGATTTCTCAGTGCATGTGAACTCTTACTCTGATTTCTTTCAGGTTACTCAATCTGAGCATGTGCGAAAACAGACGGCGGTACCAGAAATAAGCAAACAGCGTTGCAGCGAAACGCAGCAAAACATTTTTGGGGCGACGCTGAAACCGACTACATGCTGGACAAAATTAAGGATTTAAATATTCGGTAAATATTCATTGTCAATAAATGCTTATTACAACAGGCCTGTCATAAATTGACAAATGTAACCTTTATAAATAATGACGCTTATTGGTACAAGCATTTATAAACAGTTATATAGGGTTACGTCAGTTGTCATGACAGGCTTATGTGTGTGTCATGTTGCCTTATGAACAAAAAAATGAAGTATGATGTTTTATGTTTTCCTATATGATTTTATTGGCTGGTTGCAAAGCATATATCTGATTACTGTCTGACTCAAGTAGACCTGGAGTTTCCCCATTATCTGATTACCCTAATGCATGTAAAGTGTGATCGGATTACTGACGAAATCTGATTATCAGATTATTAAGTGCATGTAAATGCACTCGCTGACTTTAATTAAACCATTAAGACATACACAAATAAGTTATTCAAAACAAAACATCAGTGTAAAATCACCTGTAACTACGAGTTGTAGTGTTTTCATTAGCTTAGAATGAGCCCTTCATGTCTACAGAGGGAGCAGGTCCTCTTCCACCAGAGTCCACCATGCTGCGCCGCCTTGTTTCTACTGCAGCCCACAATGGACAGACCTAACACTGGGTATAGAGGGCGCCTTTCTCTTTTTTTATGTTGGCTACTTGAATTTGGTAGTGATGTAGCACCGTTTGGAAGACGTAGAAAGAAGAAGAATCAACGGTTGCTGCTGGTGCTGGCTGACCATTTTGGTTTGTGAAATATTTGAGAACCTAATTTTAGATAAATGGAGAGTCATACTGATTATTTAGCAAAACAAAAAGCAAAGGAGGGCGAATTCTCATTATGAAAACATGACGTTCACCATAGGTTGTACTACACACTTGGAAAAGGAGGGGTGAGGGAGGGGGATTCAATTGGTTGTCGCTAAATCTTACACACTACACATTTAATCACATTTTCATTATACCAGTGTGGAAGTCCTTATAAAACCATATAAATTGGATATACACTGTTTATACCTGTGGAGCCCAAACCTTCAAAGTCCCAGTTGAATCCCTGGTCATATGTGTATATTAGGTATTTTCAAAGAGCTTCGAACTTGGCTCAGCCAATCAGATTTCAGAACTGCATCTGTTTATTCCATTATTCCAAATATAAACGTGTCTTTTGAATTATTTACACACCTTGACAGCTCTAAGCAGGCATGTGTCTGTGTGTGAGTTCAAGATTCTCTGTCTTTGCCAGTGTCTGCTCGGAGGCCACGGCCTGCTTAAGGTAATTTATTATTCGACCTTGTTGGATGAGTCTTTGCTACAGCTGGACACTGAGACTGGTCCAGTGAGAAAAAAGCCAGGAATTGTGAAATGCAAGTCAGTGTTGCTCCATTTACTCTCCATATTCCACTGCAGGGCTTCTGAGGTTTTGTGGTGCCGTATGTTTACTGAACTTCCATTTAGAGCAATTTATGAACATGCAAACACTCCATAAAGGGCTGCTGTGGGTCAGTGTGTTCATTCCTACCAAAAGATAACTGACCAGTTTCTCAAGCAATGAAAATCGTTCATCAAGAATCAGGTGTATTACTGACTGGAAGTTGGAAGAAAAGCTTCAGTCTGCTGGCCTACATTGGGGTGATGGTGCATCCATTTGCTGTTATTTGTCCAGTTTAATATTAATATTAATATTTTTGCAATCTCTCATATCAGTGGGGAACTCTCAGGACCCTCTAGGCATTCAGAGAAAAACGACTGACTTCTCGGAACTTAAAAAAATAAATGTCCATAATTTTAGTTCTTTTTTGTTCAATAAAATCAAGCTTGTGTTTAAACTCCACACGTATTATAGCGCTACTCTCATTTCACTGTTAAGTTTTTGGCTGGAAACAAAAGGATTCAGTTCTTTGAATTCAGAGTTGGCCAAGCAGCAAGTGTTTTTCTCTGTTGTATCTGGGTAGATATAGCTAAGTGGGCCTCCTATTGGTTAGGACTTCAGGAGCTGAAGAGAAGCCCTGACGCATTAGATTAACTATCAGCATAATTATAAAGTGACAATGGAATCAGCCAATCACGTTTTAATTTCCAATGATTGGGACCAATTTTGTGAGAAAGAAAACATCACTCTAGGCCTTCTGGAAGTTCTAGATACACAGCTGACTGTGGAACCTCATTCCACATTCCTCATTTCATTGAATCTCTTTAAGAAGCTTTGAATGTCTTTCTCTGATATAGAACGACCAAAAAACGTAATGAGAATCACTGTTAGCTTCACAGAAAGTAGCATTAGGTGGGATTTTCCACATGAATTGGCCACGTTTTGACATTTAAGGCCTGTATTGAAGGTCTTGCTGTAACGTGGAGCGAGGAGGCGGACACATGTGCTGAGATAAGTGACTTTTATTAAGAGCAAATCCAGGGTCTTGGTCAAACGGTCCAGATTCAAATAGCCGATACGGAGAGCAGGAGGGACAGACATGGCAAAATGAACACAGAACCTCAAACAAGACCCAAACACCACGAGAACACAACACACCCAACACGATCAAACATCCAAACAACATCAAACAAAGACCAGCACTAGACTAAGGACAACACAGGGCTTAAATACAAGAGGGCTAACGATGGTCAGGTGGGAAACAGGTCGTAACAATCAGGGGCCGAGTCACGAAACAAGTGGAAAAACAAATGCACGTGGAAGATCAAAACAAAGGGGCACACGGACAGTCAGAAAGTTTGGTTTGCCGCTGTTTAAATCTAGTCAGTACATCTAATATTTCTCATTTAGAGATGATTCTCTATAACAAGGGAAAAACAAGAGAAAAACAAGGAAAAAACGTCTAGGAATCTTTTAATCTTTTCAAAATGAGACGTTAGATATTTCGACTAGATTTAAGATACGATTTTTTTATTGAAAACTAATTTTAGTGAAGGACCGAGCGTCCTGAATCCAGGAAAGTGAGCGAGAGCTTCCAGGCATACAAATGTGAGAAACCTCAAATTAGCATAACTGCGCTTAACCGCATTAGCACGTCCCTGAAAAAGCCACCATCGCACACTGACCAACCCTGTGCAGTCATGGTCTTCTCAGAAACCCCTCTCTCGCCCCTCTCCGGAAAAAGCACCTCTCACCACCATAGTAGCATAGTTTTGGTGACCGGGCTTAAACATTGCCTGGCACTAATACCCATGAAATCAGACCACTTGGGCAAACAGGTCTTGGCAGCTTGACAGCTTTAAGTCCAGCAGCTTTGACTAATGTCTCTCAGTAGGAGCTAGAGGAGTGAAGGTGTCATCTTTGGCCCACGAGGGTGACCTCACTCACCTTGCGTCCCACCAGTGTGAAGGGGGGCGTTTTGTGGCTTCTGAACGAGAGCGAATGGGCTCTTTTGACGCGGCCTTGGCTGAGTGGAAAAAGAACGCAGATGTGAGGTGCTACGCTACAACCTGCACATACAGAGCTGAGCTTGTGGGAAGCTATTGCTGGGAACTTAACCAGGCCTGTTTCCCAAAAGCCCCTCTAAACAGGAATGCTAGCAATCTTCTTGACACGCCTCCCTTCTTCGTGTTCCTCAGAGCTCTGGATTAACAGCAGTTGGTCACTGTGATGTAATCATGAAGGACACTGTCTGAACAAATGTGAACTCAGACAGGCTAGCAGTAATCTTCGCTCAGTTACCAAGAGCATGGAGAAATAATAGCCAGCTAGCTACTAAGGATGTAGCTAATCCACCTGTTTCCCACCTGACCATCGTAGGCCCTCTTGAATTTAAGCCCTGTGTTTTCCTTAGTCTAGCTAATCCTAGGAACATAAGATCTTAGGAACCTAGTAATATAAGGCTTTGGGAATATAGAGCCCTGAGAACATAGAACCCTGTGAACATAGGACCCTGAGAGCATAGAACCCAGGGAGCATAAGATCTTCTGAACATATGGCCCTGGTAACATATGGGCCTAGGAACATAGGATCCTGGGAACATAGGACCCAGGGAACATAAGATCTTCTGAACATATGGCCCTGGGAACATATGGGCCTAGGAACATAGGATCCTGGGAACATAGGAAACAGGGAGCATAAGATCTTCTGAATATATGGCCCTGGGAACATATGGGCCTAGGAACATAGGATCCTGATGAAATAGAACCCAGGGAGCATAAGACCTTCTGAACATATGGCCCTAGGAACATATGGGCCTAGGAACATAGGATCCTGATGAAATAGAACCCAGGGAGCATAAGACCTTCTGAACATATGGCCCTGGGAACATATGGGCCTAGGAACATAGGATCCTGGGAACATAGGACCCAGGGAACATAAGATCTTCTGAACATATGGCCCTGGGAAAATATGGGCCTAGGAACATAGGATCCTGGGAAGGTAGGACCCAGGGAACATAAGACCTTCTGAACATATGGCCCTGGGAAAATATGGGCCTAGGAACATAGGATCCTGGGAAGGTAGGACCCAGGGAACATAAGATCTTCTGAACATATGGCCCTGGGAAAATATGGGCCTAGGAACATAGGATCCTGATGAAATAGAACTAGGGAGCATAAGACCTTCTGAACATATGGCCCTGGGAACATATGGGCCTAGGAACATAGGATCCTGGGAACATAGGACCCAGGGAACATAAGATCTTCTGAACATATGGCCCTGGGAAAATATGGGCCTAGGAACATAGGATCCTGATGAAATAGAACCCAGGGAGCATAAGACCTTCTGAACATATGGCCCTGGGAACATATGGGCCTAGGAACATAGGATCCTGGGAACATAGGACCCAGGGAACATAAGATCTTCTGAACATATGGCCCTGGGAAAATATGGGCCTAGGAACATAGGATCCTGATGAAATAGAACCCAGGGAGCATAAGACCTTCTGAACATATGGCCCTGGGAACATATGGGCCTAGGAACATAGGATCCTGGGAACATAGGACCCAGGGAACATAAGATCTTCTGAACATATGGCCCTGGGAAAATATGGGCCTAGGAACATAGGATCCTGGGAAGGTAGGACCCAGGGAACATAAGATCTTCTGAACATATGGCCCTGGGAAAATATGGGCCTAGGAACATAGGATCCTGATGAAACAGAACCCAGGGAGCATAAGACCTTCTGAACATATGGCCCTGGGAAAATATGGGCCTAGGAACATAGGATCCTGCGAACATAGGACCCAGGGAACATAGGGCCCTTGGAACATAAGACTCTACGAACTTAGAATCCTAGTAACATAAGATCTTGGTAACATGGGGTCCTGGGAACATATGGGCCTAGAAACATAGAGCCCTGAGAACACGATCCCTGGTTACATAACATTTTGGTAACATAGGGGCCTTGGAACATAAGACATTGGAAACATAGGACCCTGGGAACACAGGACCTTGGGAATATTAGGCTTTGGGAACATAAGGTCCTGGGAATGTAGGGCCCCAACATAGGGGGCTGGAAACATAGAACCCTGAAAGTACGGTGCCTTGGGAAGCAAAGGCTTTGGGAATATTGGGCTTTTAAACTTCATAAATAGTCTTGTTGCAGTCAGTGCAGGTTATTAAATGACAGAGATCAGTTTCCAACATTGACAGGTTGCTTTGGAAGCTGATTTGCCTCCTGGCCTGGTTAAAACTCTAATGAATAAATGAAGGCAATTAAAGAAAACATGAGCGGAGTGTCCATCGCGTTCATTCAGGTAAAGTTGAGACAGGTGAGGGGGTTTTACTCCAGTTGTGCATAATAACACCCTTAATCCTGACAAAATGACTGTAACACTCTCCCTTAAACTATACGATACACTGCCTGTCCTGGCTGTATTGTAGATCTGATACCAGTGCGTTTGGATCTTGAACGGGAGCGTTGTTTAGAGCAAGCTGATATTTTTAGTCTTCCTTCCTTTTCAGCTTTCCTTCGTACGACTCCACGAAGTCGCCATATCTTGATCAAATATGCACCGTCTTCAGAAGAATCTCCCTGATCTGCCTTTGAGGCCTCACTGCTTTATTTTTCTAAGCCTCAGAAAGCCATCTAAAGCTCAAATACAGCGGGACGCCGAATATTCGAAACAGGAAATGGAACACGTTCCTTTTAAAGGCCGTGAAGATTTATTTTCTTTGATTACAGGGCAGACGAGTCTGAGAGCGGGAACCCGTCCAGTCATAACTAATACAGAGCTCCAGACTGACTGGCAGCTTCTTAATAAGCAATAAAGAATTTCCAGAGACTTCTGTGAATGAAAAATGTTCATGCATTTAGAAGATTTAGGGCGTTTACTTGATGGCACGTTCGGCTTGTGAACAATAAATCTATCAATTTTACAATTTATCCACATGACAAAATAAAGCAGGGCTTATTGTTCATTTTGTTTGTCTGCAGATGCAACAGCAGGTCAGGATAACCGCTGAGTCAGTTATCATCAGAATTCCTCACCAGAACACTGCACGTTACGTCTGACAGCATGTTGATGAGAAACGTGAATATGGTTGGATGAAGTTCCAGTGTGGTTTAAGAACCATTAAAGGGGAACTCCACCAATTTTTCAGAATTTCTGCATAATTCAAAGGTTCATCATTCAGAGTGTTTTGGTGTGGAATGGTTTGTTTAGGGAAACTTATAGACTCAAATTTCTTTGCAGTCAGTGGTCATTTTATTTACTGCCCAAAACATCCAGTGACCATTCATCCATTTATGTCTTCTGATGATATATGTATATATATATATATATATGGGTCATGGGAACATAGGACTTTGAGAACATATGGACCTAGGAACATGTGTGTGTATATATATATATATATATATATATATATATATACACTAATATCTAATAGTAGACATCTAATAGCTGATATATACATATATGTACATATATTTTAAAATACATGTCTTTATGATGTAGGTCCATTTATAGCCGTATACCACATGTTTGTATGGATCAACTTTCTTTGATGTGGTTTTTAGAGGCATTAAACTCTTCAGACGTCTGGTTCCTATCACCACCACTGTGGACAATACTAAAGAGCTGCTTACTTCTGATTTCTCTAGAAGGGAGTACAAGCACACCAAACCACTCTGAATGGCTTTTTTACATCTTAACCATTTCATTATATAGAAATGTTGAAAATCGGTGGAGCTGTTGGTTTAAACTGCTTCCTGTAAATGTATGTGAATTCTTTGTTGAAACGTTTATTTCACTTCAAAATATGAATTCAACAACAAACAGAAAGCCCAATAAAGATTTAACTGTCTTAAGACCAACACTAAATATGCTCCTCCCTCTCTGTTCCATAAAAATGGCTTTAGTGCCACCTTGTGGTAAGAGAGAGTGATGTTTATTCACTGCCATTCATCACGTATGAGAGTAAATGACAAAACAATGGCAAATATATTGTATACAGCTTGAAAATCCGATGTAATCATACATTACTAAAGATTTTAATGTTTAATTCCCAGTCCATAGAGTCTAAATGTGGAATGCACATTGCAAAAATGGCTAATTTTTGTAATATTACAAAACCAATGCAATTGCACCACATGGCCAAAACCACTCCCACTGTTCCAGCCACACCCATTGCTAACAGGTGTATAAAATCAAGTACAAAGCCATGCAATTCTGGTAGTAGAATGGGTCACACTGATTAGCTCTGTGACTTGGCACTGTAATAGGACGCCACCTTTGCCACAAGTCAGTTTTTGAAATTTCTGCCCTGCTTGATCTGCCCCAGTCAAGTGTAAGAGCAACTGTAAAGCATGCCATCACTGGACTCTAGAGCTGTGAAAACATGTTATCTAGAGTGATGAATCATGCTTCACTATCAGGCCGTCTGATGGATGAATCTGGGTTTGGCAGATGCCATGAGAACAATCCCTAATTGAATGCATACTTCCAACAGTAAAGTTTGGTGGAGGAGGGATAATGGGCTTCCATCCAGACTGTGTTGCTGTGCACAAAGCTAGGATCAAATAAACATAGTGTTGAGGAACTCCAGAGGCCCTGCCTTCACAAATTTTGTGAAAAGCCTTTCCAGAAGAGTGGAGACAATACAGGACAGCCAGTCAGAGCAGGGATCCTTCGCTTAGGTCAGTCTTAAAGGCACAGTTACAAAAAATTCTGAGGAATAAATAAAGGCAAGTTGGAAATGGATGGCTGGTAGAGGAAGGTGTGGGGTGAGGCTGGTCCCAGGGGCTTAAATACAAAAGAATGTTTAATGCATTTTAATGCATCTGTGATCATCTGAAAAGACGTTAAGGCCTGGTTATGGTCCTGTTTTGTACAGAAAGCTAGTGTTTAAGAGTTTAGTCTGGCTCGAGGGTTTGAGGTTCTGGGCTTCAGTCTCCACAGTTCTGAAAGTGGTGAAAGCAGTTTCCTCAGCCAGCACTCCAGATCGTTCCCTGATCCTGACACAGCGCCTTCACACTCAGCACTTCTTAAGGAGCAACAGTACGTCACCCTCAAGCCGCGGGGACGAAAAACAACCCATGACAGATGAGATGGTACTTGTCAGTTCTGTCAGTGAGCGCCAGAGCTGAGGTCTCCACAGAATCTGCTCAGAGCAGGAAAATAGGGTGAAGGATTATACTTATAAATCATGGAAATTTATAAAGCACCATGCAAAGTACAATTTCTGTATAATTCACCAGTTGGGATGTAAACAAAGTCATTCAGAGTGGTTTGATGTGATGGTTCATTGTAGAGAGTCTTACAGACTCGGATGTCTTTACAGTGGTGCTGATGGGAACCAGGGGTCTTAAGGTCTGTAACACAACTATAGACATTTTATTCACCATCCCAAACCACCAGTGAACCTACATGAGCCATCTGAGTTTTATATGTAACACTGATGATGGGAAAATAGTGATAAATCAGATGTAAAAAAGTTTTCTTTTGGGACTATTTTGGCTTGGAGCACGCTTCACGTACCCTTCCACCAAGACTGGATTAAAATCAATTGATTAAAACACATTTTACACCCAAACCATTACAAAACACTGATTGACTCATGTAATATAGTAAAGCATCAATAGTAATTACACAGTAATTACTGCGTTATTCATACGGGATAATAAGATTTTATGTTGATAATTGCATAAAAAGCCTACACTCTTAAAAAGATGGTTCTTCCGTGGTTCTTTAGTAGACAAAATGGTTCTATATAGACTTCTTCAGACTGAGAGAGAATGTGCTGTAAATGGTTCTATGTAGCACCTAAATGGTTCCTGTATTGTTATGATGTCATGGTTTTAACAACAGAAGAACCCTTTTGGATGCTATATAGAACCATTTTCAAAAAAAGTTCTGTATTGGGCAGTAACGGGGCAGTCGTGGGCTGGAGGTTAGGGATCTGGCCCTGTGACCGGAAGGTTGCCGGTTCGATCCCCAAGGCCGACAGTCCATGACTGAGGTGTCCTTGAGCAAGACACCTAACCCCCAGCTGCTCCCCGGGCGCTGCGGATTGGGCTGCCCAAGTGTGGCAAGTGTGCTCACTGCCCCCTAGTGTGTGTGTGTTCACTAGTGTGTATGTGGTGTTTCACTTCTTTCACAGGACAGCCGGTGGAGCTGCTACACAGGTGTCATTTCCTGTGTCTGACCGGAACGCAGGGGCATGTTTGGACATCAGGGTTTCATGGAGCTGGTAGTAAAAGCCCTACAGCCGTAATGCTTGTGAGTCTGTTGGGAAGCTTCTGCTGGGAGGACTCAGCTGTGACTGGTTGGTTTCACAATTTCAATTTCTTTCGTTCCAAAGTTAAATAATCTTAATGCGTCCATTAACATCTCCTGTTGTCACATATGCTAAAAGCAGAGCTTAACTCCAAACATGTTTTACAGTCACTGGTGTATGAATGTGGTGTAACACCAGTGGCGGTGACTCCAGTGACAATCTGGTTAGAACTGAGGATTTTGTAAATGACTCGCCGGCTGATCAGGTGACCTTGTACAACAATTTAAAACCAGTAATAAAAATGATATTTAGCATTATTTTGATGAAAGCACACAACACCAGTGACACATAGACGTTATGTGCTGCTGGATAAACTAAATTGTTAATAAATTAATGAAACACAGTGAGAAATACACAACAGTTAGTTACAGCCACGCAAGCTGATTGGTTGAGAAGCGTTCTATCCGTGCTGGTACGTCACCGTAACATCACAGGTGTTTCACAAACACTGCATCACTCCACTGAGACACCGTTGCTAAGCAACGACTTTGACAGCTGTAGGAGCCGCTCAAGCTATTTGAACGTTTTTACTTCTTACTTTGCGCAGAAACAGAAAACGGACACTTTTAAGGTCACATTCGACCGACGGCCGATTTGGTCCGACTCTGAAGACGAGACGACACTAAACTCCCACACGGTCAGTCGGTCTGTGTGGAGCTGGAGAACAAACTGCCTGTTCTGCAACTCAGAGTCCCCTAAACTGACCACATCCTGTGTGAAGATCGTGTGAATGTGCAGCACCACAGACGCATCTTCTGACTTATTTATTTATTCATTTATTTATTTATTTATTTTCTCACTCGTACTTCTGAGTGCTGAGTTCCCTTCTTGTTTTTAGAGTTATCCGTGTCTTTTTACAGTCCTCTCCTGCTCGTACACCCTCTTTGATTTTACCCTACAGCAACAGTTCAATGGAAAATCTCATTTACACAATGTAGTCATGTGGTGGGGGTTGGGATAGTGACTTCTACGCTGTAGACTGGGGATCAATCCCTACCTGGGTAAACACCCTACACTATACCAATAAGAGTCCTTGGGCAAGACTCCTAACACTAATTTCGCCTTCCTGTGCAAAAATGATCAAACTGTAAGTCTGTGGGAAGCCAAGAGGATCAGAATCTGTAAGGGTTTTGACGGCATGTAAAGCGCATGCTAAGCGGTGGTTATGGGTTTCATTTCATCGTCAGTTAAACGCGATCCGCCGCCAGGCGTCTTAGAACATCTGCCAGCGGTAGGCGCTTAGTTAACGCCTCCATGCGTCTCATAAGCAAAAATGAACTGAATTTGCACACCCCCTCCTTCCCCGAGAGGTTTAGCCCTGGCTTCAGGGGGAGGGTTATATGGAGAGTTGGCTCGCTCACTTCGGAACTCGGTGATAGCCTGGAGAATTTTTATTGCTTCCACTGATTACAGTGGTGGGTTTTACCTGCCTCACAGTTACAAGCACTGTGGTTGCTGGTTGTACAGTGGATACAAAATCACAAGCCTAAACTTGATGTTGCTTCTGCTTTGACAGATACAGTCTGTCCACATGAGGAATTAAGTCAGTGAAAGCAATAACTACTCCCCTGGCTATCACTGAGTTTCAAACGGGTAGAAACGACTCTCTTTATAACCCTCCACCTGAAGACAGGGCTGAGCCTCTTGGGGAAGGAGGGATCTCCAAATTCAGGTCATTTCTGCTTATGAGACGTGTGGTGGCGTTACCTAGGGGCTTTTTGCTGGAAGACCTGCTAAAAACATGTCTGTATTTAACTGACGGCAAAATGAAACCCATAACTGCCATTCTGGACGCCGCTCTGGACGCCGCTCTGGACGCCGCTCTGGACGCCGCTCTGGACGCCGCTCTGGACACCATAGCGCATTCTTTATAAACCATCAAAGCCCTGATGAATTCTGCCCCTCTTGGCTTGCCATATAAGGCACTCTGAATAAGAGCGCCTGCCAAATGCCGTAAATGTAGTCAATAAGCTAAGACATGTTTAGCGTCTGAAGGTGGTGTCTTTAGTTTTGCACTGACACTGTGAGGCTAATACGAGTGATGGAAGCGTATTGGAATAACCCTGTTGAGAACTTCTTTCTGTACATGGTGTAGACCATCGTTGTGCTCATCTCTGCCTCTCTTCCTCTGGGACGTCCTGGGGAAGCAGATGACAGACAGAGTGGGACACCTGGCAGCAAATGGGCGGAGCTTGGTACTCTGACATAGCAACAAGCTGCTTGTTAAGGAACTAGCTTGTTATAATCTGGCGGAAGGAATCGTGAACATTAACACATTAAGCGCCGCGTTCACGGCCCAATTGTGTAAAAGCAATAGAAGACGAGAGGGAGTGTTATCAGCAACAACATCACGGCTGTGATGACCAAAGCACAGTCGGCATGTTTTTTCACGATAACACACTCCCTCTCGTCTTCTATTGCTTAAGTGTGGACTCACCTTCTCGTGCCTTGAAATGCTTCCTCTCTGATGAGCCTCGACCCACAGAAGCCGTTTAAAAGAGCTGAAAATACTGTGATAAAATGGGATATAAGAGTCCTGAAAACACCAGCGCCCGCAATCTGGAAATGACTTTTTTAAAATAAAATGTTTTTTTAAATGTAGTGTAACATCAATGACTCAAAAAGTGTCAAATTCCTAAGTTAAGCCTCTTAACGCGATTGTGTTATTAACATTAAATGACCCTTAAAGTTATTATTATATTAAAAATGGTTTCTCAAACGCTGACGGTAGTTTTGTGATGAGCTGTTTTACAGATACAGGCCGACGATGGAGCAGGATGAAATCAGGGAATCATAAGAGAACAGTGATATTTAACCTCAGCTCAGCTGGGTAGACGCACATTCCGACTTTTGCAGCTGTGCCTGATATTTTAAGCGTCTTTTTAAGCCCTGCAGCCTGTGTGTCGTGGTTTCCCCTCCAAATGGAGAATGACCCGTGTTTGCTTTGACTCTATATGAAATAATCGCAAGGCTGTTTTCTGCACTCTGCTCAGTTCTGTTCACTGAAACAGGCCATTTATCATCAATCTGACCGCTGCTTTTCCGGCTGCATACAGTAAAACGCTAATGGAGCTCTTACATGACAGTGAAGATCTGAATCTTCAAACCTGCATGTTTCAGTTTAGGGATAGCAGATTCTCCCACCAGCCACACACACACACACACACACACACACACACACACGCCAGAGCAGGTTTCATACTGATTACTCACACCTTCCACCTCCATCACTCAGACCTGATTTCCTCATTTAATAAAAGCTATTAAGCTGCAGAGAAACAAATACAAGCCTACAAAAAACAGTTACTGCTGTTATCGTGAACTGGTCATGAATTCTACGAACACTGCGAGGCCTGTTCTGCAACTCAGAGTCCCCTAAACTGACCACATCCTGTGCGAAGATCGTGTGAATGTGCAGCACCACAGACGCATCTTCTGACTTATTTATTTATTTATTTTCTCACTCGTACTTCTGAGTGCTGAGTTCCCTTCTTGTTTTTTGAGTCATCCGTGTCTTTTTACAGTCCTCTCCTCCTCGTACACCCTCTTTGCTCGAGTGGACGTTGTATTTTATCTCTGCACCGGCGCTAAACTCACACTGATCTTGTGTGAAGATGTGTGAGACAGACATTTTAAAATGTTGGTGGAATTCCCCAAAATTTACAAAATAGAACAAAAACATAGTTCTGGATGCAGAGGGTGTTTATTTCACACCCAAAATGAACAAAGGTGCCAAAACCTTTGCATAAAACTGCACAGCTTGAATTCTAGCTACATATTTCACAATCTGGCGTGCAGCATCACGTTTCTTACACAGTTCAGTCCGTGAATACGATCCATCCGGTTTAAGAAATCAGTGTTTCCCAACTCGGTGCTCAAGATCATGTTGAGCTGAATCAGATGTATTAAGGTCGGAAATCGGGTGGATTACAGTACCACTAAAAGGGCCACGTTCACCAATCTCAACAAAAACCCGTGGGCCAGAGAACGCCCTTCTTCATCTCCGCCACTTTCCTGATGCCTCTGGTGTCTATCCAGCTCTCTGGTGTTTTGTTTCATAATGGAACTTAATGTGGTATTCCTTAATTACAGCCAGAGGTGGATGAAGTACACAAACCATGTACTGGAGTTAAAGTAGAGAGACCCAAGGTAAAATATTCCTCCAGTAAAAGTAGAAGTTCCTCCCTTTAGACCTCCACTTGAGTAAAAGTACTAAAGTATTTCCCTTCAAATGTACTTAAGTATCTAAAGTAAAAGTACTAAAAGAGGAATTCTGGCTCTGATGTCCTGTTATCATTTTTATAACCAGACTGGCTTCATGAACTCATTTCAGGTGAAAGTCCTCCAGCGTCTCTCTTGGTAAACCAGTCTTTTAATAGAACGTCATTAATTAGTGACGCTGACGTCTATTAAAATGATCAGAAGCACAAAACACTGAAGGTAAACAGTTTCCATCAGGGAGAACCGAGTGGCTCTGAAATCACTTTTTACACACAAGCAAAGTTTCAGTTTCAGATTTATTTACAACTTAGTTCCAAGTTTAAGTTGAATAAAAACTGGCTTTAAACTCAGGATCACAGATGAGCTCCTTTACTATGTTGATCTGTAGGCGTCTGTTCATAAACATAAACCAGCCCAAACTCATTTACTATAAAATGAAATGGTGTTTGTAGAAATTCAGAAAAAAGCCGCGTCAGTCTCGACTGCATATGTGGACATATTTCTATATTGAGCTCTATTTACACAAAGTTAGGTTAGTTCATCATTTATGTTGAACAGACTCTCCCAAAGTTTTACGCTGCTGCGCTGACGTTGAACCGCGTGCTGCACTGGGTCGGTCTGACCAACAGGTCAAAACCAGCTCTAAACAAAGTGACCGCTGGGCCCTGATTGGTGCTCTGGCTTTGCGCTTCTTTCGTTTTGACATGTTACGTTTTTATACACACAGAAACCAAAAGGAACGACAGATTTCTCAAAATGTAGGAGGGAAAAGTCGGATATTAGACTCTGAAATGTAGTGGAGTGAAAGGAAAAAGTCGCCCAGTAATGGAGAAACCTCTGGACACCATAGCGCATTCTTTATAAACCATCAAAGCCCTGATGAATTCTGCCCCTCTTGGCTTGCCATATAAGGCACTCTGAATAAGAGCGCCTGCCAAATGCCGTAAATGTAGTCAATAAGCTAAGACATGTTTAGCGTCTGAAGGTGGTGTCTTTAGTTTTGCACTGACGCTGTGAGGCTAATACGAGTGATGGAAGCGTATTGGAATAACCCTGTTGAGAACTTCTTTCTGTACATGGTGTAGACCATCATTGTCTAACGGGTGCTCATCTCTGCCTCTCTTCCTCTGGGACGTCCTGGGGAAGCAGATGACAGACAGAGTGGGACACCTTGTCATTTCAATGACCGAAACCAAAACCATGTGTTGTCTTGATGAGGGACGCTGTGTGCTGAAGCACTTATGTAACGTGGCCTATAACTAAGCCATATAACTAACTGTCTCTACGTCCAGTACACCTATAACACGTGCCTATGCACATCTTGTCTACGTTCGACACCTGTACCTACTGACTGCACGTTTTGTCTGTCTTTTGTCTTTGCACTGTTTACTATGCATCTTTTATTGCTGCACTGGGAAAGTAACGGATAGTGTTTCGTTATATTGTACTACCCTGTATTGTATATTGACAATAAAGCTGAATTGAATAAAATGGGTGTGCATTGTGCAGTAAACTGCTTTACTCATGAGTGACCGACTCCTTTTTCTTTCCAAGCGAGACGTTCCCAGAGCTCTGTGGAGAAGAGTTGTGGAACGAGAGGACGGGACGAGTCTAATTTCTTTCACTCACATACTCCTCTATTTAGCATTTGGCGAAACTGTGTAGCACAGCTAAAAACAGCAGCCGCATTCGTCCACGTTGAAGCTTGAATTTTGCCCGTGCTTATTGTTAGATCCTAATGTCTGTGCACACTGATCAATGCACAATTGATCATGACTATATCATGACCTGTGGGGTTCAGGCCTGTGTCACACAGTGGCTTCAGCTCATATTTGTGTGTTCATATGGTCACTTGTAGCTCATAGTGACAACGTTATCCGATCAGCGATGTTCTAACACTGATCTGTTGTTTAGGCTCCATGTACCCGGTTGTCATGAACGTCCTTGGGGGCCCTTGTCCACCTATAACTCTATTTCATCCAATCCTCTCTCTCTATTGTCTTGTTGAATGATCACGCGATGGGCATGCCGCTTGTGCGTATATAAACTCTGCTATTCTGACTGATCAACGGGAAAAGCCTTCTGAGTACAGACCTAGTCTCTGTGGTCCTTTGAGTTTCCCCCAGCCGGCTGGACCCTCAGAAGGCCGGAGGGCTTCTGGCTAAGTTCACAGCTTTGGCATTGAGGTCAAACCACAGAACCTAAAACCATCATCAAACGGTTCTAACACATGTCTATGTACAGTCTAATGTACGCTTAGAAGCACCGTGGATCACTCTTATTTGTAGTTGTTCTATCACTTCATTTATGACATTTTTCTCTTGCCAGTGTTCTGTATATATTTTTTGGATCTGTTTTCATGAGTTCCAGTTTTCAAGCTAGAACCATGAAACAGAACCATGCATTTGCATGCAGGATCATAGAACCTATGGGAATAATACGTGATTTTGGGACTGATCACACCTACAATGCTTGTTCAAACATATTTATCCAGTGAAAACAAATTACATCTAACTGGCACACTTAGCAGCCGCCTGGGATACCATAGAAACAGCCTAGCAACATCTTAGCAACCACCTGGGATACCGTAGCAACAGCCTAGTAACATCTTAGCAGCCACTTGGGATTCTATAGCAACAGCCTAGCAACCGCCTGGGATGCTGTAGCAACAGCCTAGCAACATTTTAGGAACCACCTGGGATGCCATAGAAACAGCCTAGCAACACCTTAGCAGCCACATGGAATGACATAGCAACAGCCTAGCAGCCACTTGGGATTCTATAGCAACAGCCTAGTAACAACTTATCAGCCACCTGGGATGACTTAGCAACAGTCTAGCAACCGCCTGGGATACTGTAGCAAAAGCCTAGCAACATTTTAGGAACCACCTGGGATGCCATAGAAACAGCCTAGTAACACCTTAGCAGCCACATGGAATGACATAGCAACAGCCTAGCAACCACCATGCATTTATCACTTCAAGGCTAGATTATTGTAATGCCCTGCTGTCTGGATGTCCCAGCAAAAGCCTTAACAAGCTTCAGTTAGTCCAGAACGCTGCAGCCAGACTCTCACAAGAACTAGGAAGTTTGACCATATTAGTCCAGTTTTATCAGCCCTGCACTGGTTACCAGTTAAATTTCGCATTGATTATAAAATTCTATTACTGACCTATAAAGCTCTAAACGGACACGCCCCTCTGTACCTGAGTGAGCTTCTCTCCTACTATGAACCATCACGCCTACTTAGATCACAAGGTGCTGGCTTACTACTGGTACCTAGAATGAATGAACCTACATCAGGGGGGAGAGCTTTCTCATACAAAGCCCCCCAGCTCTGGAATAATCTTCCTGCTAATGTTCGGGAATCAGACACAGCCTCAGTCTTTAAGTCTAGGCTAAAAACTTACTTGAACAGTCAAGCATTTGGTGATTAGTCTTCCCTGTCAGGTCTAGACCTGCTGGAGTCTCTGCTGCTCTGTTTTACTGTAATCTGTGGTCAGCCACTCTTTACAGAACTGACTCTGTGTTTTTCTTTCCTTTCTCTGCCGAGCTGATCAGCTGCCCATCCTGTGCGCCTGATGCTGTTGCCTCTTCTGCCTTGATTGGTGTCGCTGCTCACCAGCCTTCTGGACCGGTTTGACCACCACTGAGCTTCTTGCTGTACAGCGCTGTGCAGTCCTCATCCTCAGATCTTCTCTTTTCCCACTTTACTATAAAACTTCATACTAATAATGTTTGCTATCCGGTGTCGACCAGAGGAGGATGGGTTCCCCTTCTGAGTCTTGGTTCCTCTCAAGGTTTCTTCCTCTTTTAGGGAGTTTTTCCTTGCCACCGTCGCCGCTGGCGACGCTCATGGGGGCTCGGACCCGGATTTTCTTTCTTCTTTTCTCTTCTCTCTGTAATACTGATTGTTCTGTAAAGCTGCTTTGTGACAACACCTGTTGTAAAAAGCGCTATATAAATAAATTGTGCTTACTTGCACCTGGGATACTGTAGCAACAGCCTAGCAACATTTTAGCAGCCACTTGGGATTTCATAGCAATGGCTTTGTCAAGCCAACTTAAAGTTAATTTCCAAACTTTCCCCTTATTATTATTATTATTATTATTATTATTATTATTATTGTTACCAAGTCTACTAGCTGTTACTTGTTGTAAATGGTGGTGTAAACGTGTTGATTCAGACACACAGTTAACACAGTGTTTATGAGTGAGTGTATGAAGATTTGAGTATTGTTAGCTACATTAGCCACTTAGCTAGCACAAAAGCAAACTTCAGCCACCAAACACGTCTCGACTGATCCTCTGTATTTGGGGAAACTGTGAAAATGTCCTATTTAGCTGAACCACAGCTTTAAATCTGTTGTCACAGTGTGGAGTTTATAGTCACGGATCCGGACGCAACCAGTCAGACCAAAATAAAGCATATCTTCAGGCTACGTTTCGGAGGTACAGCAGGTCCAGACACACCCAGCGCTAACCCAGCCTGCAGTGCTCCGCCCTCAAGGCTGTATATATGCTGTAAAATGTATAGATGAGGCTCTACAGCGCGACAGACAGCCTTTCATTCCCCTCAGCTACAATAATGCCCACTTTGTGGTAGGTGTTCATCCAGGCTGAGCTAAACTTTGCTAATGCACTTTGTTTGTCTCCTTTTGTTATTGTGCTGGATTCTGAGGTGGAGGACGTGTCTCCACAGGTCAAGCTGCGGTCTCGGTGGGGGACGTGCCCCGGCAGCTGCCCTTGAGTCATCCGCTGGGACTGGGTGCAGCGTCAGTTTCCATGTAACCGCACCATGTGGGCAGTGATGGTGTGGAGGAATTTGAAGATGTGAGAATGTTTCACTCCTTTAACCCCGTAAACTTCTTACTGTATGATTTTAGTACAATGTTTATTACATAGTAACTAACATTAATAATTCAAATGATTCACTCACAGGCCTGAAATGAATCTCATGTTTACTGTATGATCTTCTTCATGCTGTAGTTCTGTTTTAGCTTAGTTATGTAATTTATTATTACCTTAATTGATTTATTGCTCTATTTTTTTATTGACCTTTGATCCCATTTCACTCCTTCTCCTTAAACTCATACCTCGAGCTGCATTTCATGGATGAAAAGTTCATTTAAAAAAGCTTTTATTGTTATTATTGTTGTTGTTGTTGTTATTCATATTGTTATGAGTTAGACAGGCTCATATATGCTGAGGTAGTCATGTGCTGTGGTGTTGATGCCTGTCTTTGACTAGCAGGAGATGTTATCAGCCAGTCATGCATCAGGAAGCTTCAAACCGCCCCTGATGCTGTAGCGATGAAAACGATCTTTCAAAGAACTTTCGATTTGAATTCTGGAAGCCAGTCAGACGGTCAGGATTTACTTCCATCATTCTGGGCTTTGATTCTGTTCCCAAACACAGAATTAGAGCATTCCATCACAACATCAGCAATCTTTTCACAAACACTGTAGACCTGCACGCACTGTTTTCCTAAATATGAGCTTTCCGAGGTTTTGTGCTGAAATGGTGTAAAAAACGGAGATCATGGTTTTCTTTGGGCAGCGACGATATATGGAAATAGTGTGCATGGGATTCTGGGTGGTGGTGGTGCGGTGGGTAGCGCTGTCGCCTCACAGCGAGGAGGGCCTGGGTTAGATTCCCCGGCCGGGTGACTGGGGTCCTCTCTGTGTGGAGTGTGCATGTTCTCCCAGTGTCTGCGTGGGTTTCCTACCACAGACATGCAGTCAGGCTAATTTGCCCCTGGGTGTGAGTGACTGTCTGTGTTTGTCTGTCTGCCCTGTGATGGAATGGCAACAGCCTAGCAGCATCTTAGCAACCACCTGGGTACCATAGCCACAGCTTAGCAGCATCTTAGCAACCACCAGGAATACCATAGCAACAGCCTAGCAACATCTTTGCAGCCACCTGGGTACCATATTCAACAGCCTGGCAACATCTTTGCAACCACCTGGGGTGCCATAGTAACAGCCTAGCAACATTTAAGCAACCACCTGGGTACCATAGCAACAGCCTAACAGCATCTTAGCAACCACCAGGAATACCATAGCAACAGCCTAGCAACATGCTTTCAATGAATTGCAGACCTTTTATACGTAGAATAATAAACATAGTCGACCTGCGTTCACTGTTTTACTAGATATCAGCTAAATATGAAAAGGTGGTACAAGCTTTTGTTCGTTACTATTTTGGAGATATAGCATTTTGATGTTCACCAAGGTAGGAAGTTCTGGTGAACAGTATTGAAAAATATTTATATTATAGTCATTTTTACTAATCACAATTTACATCCGTTTCTATGTACAAGTAACTTTTATTTGTATAGATATGGGAATATTAGCTCTTCACACAAGCTTCTCACGAAAACTTACAGCCAAGACACTCTTTCAGTTGACTTGATCTGATTGCTAGTAGCCTATTGGTGCTGATGTAATACATCCTACCCATGTAAACGCATATTCCCAGTGTACATATTCAACCCGTTTCTTTAACACTGTGTAAAATGTGCTGCTGTGAGAGCATTCAGGCTTTTCCCTGAGACCAGAGAGGCTTTCTCCCTGCTGTTGTGTTGGATCGTGTCTCGACAGGCCTGTCTGCCCTCAGCTCCATTCCACAGAGGGGCCTGGGTGTCGGAGTAAAGTAAGGAAAGCACCCTTAAGCCAAAGAGGGGCAACATGGATACACTAACAAATAGCCCAGGCATGCAGAGCTGTAATTAGAGTGAAAAGACTTCTGACAATGACTTGCCACAAAGCAGACTTCAGTAGCATAATGGTAAACATGTTGTTGTGCTGATGAGTCACAGACAGAAGAATGAATGAAAGAGTGAATGAATGAATGAACGAATGAATCACAGTCTCAGGGATTTGGTGGCAACACTTAAAACGGTGTGTCATAAAAAGAAACAAGTTTAATTTGACAGTTTGTTCACATAAAAGTCTGTCCAGTATTCAGCATTGACTAGAAACACCAGGCAACAAAGGAAGCAACTGTAAAAACCTGATAAAGCAAAATAAACAAACATAATGAAGACAAAATTACAGAAATATTGAAAAGATATATTTTCCTGTAAACACTTATTCCAGTTACAGTACACCTGATGAATGTAATACATCAAAATATTATAGTCAGCATAGACTGCAGATCATAGATATAGATATTATCGCGATTATCACGAATAACCTCAGGTCTGTGGTTTGGTCGTGAGCTCGGGCTGAAGGCGAGTACAGTAGATCGACGCATGACGCATGACGTTGAGCGTTCTGTTGCTTTTATATAACAGCAAAATGAAGTAGTACCATAAAGTTTGCTTACAAGCCACAGCAGATTCAGAATTTGCCGCAGGCCTATTGACTCACTCTTCTTCAGAGACTGACCATCTAGTCTAGTCTAGCTGATCTAATTTGGCTGATATGTCCATCTCCTGTTTTCATATGCGCTGCAGTAGAAACCAAGGCCCTGTCCCATTTCACCCCTCGCCCCTGCCACTAAGCCCTTATCCCTCTGTATTGCGTGTTCATGCCTAGGGCGTCCCGATTGTTGTTGAGATAGAGGGTCGCGTGAAGTGTTGGGACGACATGGCCCTCCATGAGCGACCAAAGAAACCCACAAATGTGAATTTCTTCATTGACCATTGTATCGTGTTCGTTTAATGTCTTTTCTTTGTTTTATGGACGTTTTCTTTATAACAAACATAAAACAACACTAGGAGTACGCTGATGTCTCCACAGCTAATTTGTCCCATTTCACCTTAAATGGTGCAGGAATTTCATTCTGTCACCTCAGGTGTCAAAAATGCTGCTCCATTTAAGGCAGAACAGGAAAATTCAAACAAGAAGCTGGTGAATATCTGACTTCAGCTTTGTATCCCCAAAGAATTGGGTGGGTGATAATAAATAATGATCGTATGCCCCCTCTTTGAAGGCTTATGATCCCTTAAGTGTAACCAAAGCCCAGCAGACGGGCAGGGTCGCCTACAGAGCAGCACTAGTAGCTGTTAATGAAGTGATGCTCTGTTTATTTGAGGGTCCCGTTTCATAGGAAACATTTCAGCTACTACGTTTCGTAGCTCCAAGGGGTTAGGGCGGCACTCACAAACAAGGGGTAGGGGTAAATTGAGCAATGGGATTGGTTGGGCCTTAGGAATGGTTTACAGTGGTGAACCACAGTGGTAATTGTGTGAAAAACTGTGAAATTTATTGCTTTACATTTACGGCATTTGGCTGACGCTCTTATCCAGAGCGACTTACAATTTGATCATTTTTATACAGGGAGGCCAAGGTGGTGTTAGGAGTCTTGCCCAAGGACTCTTATTGGTATAGTGTAGGGCGCTTGCCCTGATCTGGGATTGAACCCCAGTCTACAGCGTAGAAGGCAGAGGTGTAAAACACTACACTAACCAACCACGTGTCTACAACATAGTAACTTTACAGAAGAAGGACAAAAATTCATTCCTAACTCTGAATAGAAGTTAATAGAACCACATTTCTTTCCAGGTAATTGTGGCGCATTTCTATTGGTCCATTCATTGTGAAATTCTAAGACAATGTAAAGGACACTAGACATTTTCAAATTCTGTAAAAAAACAGAAAAACAACGTTGGCGACAGAAGGTTTTGTTCGGATAGATATTATATGATACATGTTTGCCGAGATATGAAGTTTTAGTAAACAGCGTTAAAGAAATGATAGCAGCGTTTAACTATTTTCATTTCTATGTGTCCAACTAACCTTTATTTGCATAAAAACGGGAATATCAGCCTTTGTAACACTCAGCATTAGACTGGAGAGGAAATTGATGGAATCGCCCGTCGATGACAACCAGGTGCATTAGCTGAAGACTGAGATTCTCCAGGATCACAGTGGAGCTGCAGAGCATTTCGACACTGCCTTACGAGTCTAAACTCGCAGGAATTCACACGAGCTACTCGTGAAGACTCACAGTCAGGGCGAGGATAGTTTTAGCTTTTGAACGTCGGAAAACAAACAGAAGCGCTGACTATCATCGATATTAATAATCTGGATTTGGTACGTGGCGCCCAAACGTCTCCCAGTCAGTCAGCGGCTCTCTGAAAGCAAAGCAGCCTAAAGATCGTGTAGAACATCTGAGGAAATATTGCGTAACATTTCAAGGCAATTTAACACTGAACACTCGTTCAACAGATGAGTTAGTCTTTAAAAATGAAATAAAAGCAATAGAAAAACAGTAACATGTGAACAGAAGTAGCCACACAGCGCATTTTTAACTCATAACAAATGAAAAATTAACTGCACATTTCAATCAAATCAACAGAAACATATGGATTGTGATTTTTTTGGGGGAAAAGGATTAAAAAGAGAATCTGTTAAACTTTTTACTTTTAACTGTGCGGTCTTAACCACTTCTAAAAGGAGGTGCTTTAAGGGTTCCTTTATACAAAAATGGTCCTATATAGAGCCATGAACTCAAAGAACCCTGATTAAAGGGTTCTTTGCCTCACAAGCGTTCTTCACACTGAGGGAATATGGGCATGAATGTGCTATTGATAGCTCTACCTTTTTGAAAAGGGTTCTACGTAGCACCCAGAAGGGTTCTTCTATTGTTACAAGCTTGACATTGTAACAATAGAAGAACCCTTTTGGGTGCTATATAGAACAATTTTCAGTCAGATTGATGGAGAATGTGTTGTACATGGTTCTACACAGAACTTTTTTTTTTTTAAATGGTTCTATATAGCACCCAAAAGGGTTCTTCTATTGTTAAAACCATGACATCATAACCATACAGGAACCATTTAGGTGCCACATAGAACCATTTTCAAAAAGGTTCTATATAGAACCATTTACAGCACATTCTCTCTCAGTCTGAAGAACCCTTTGCATGATTCAAAGAACCCGTTAATCATGCAAAGGGTTCTCGGAGTGTTCATGGTTCTATATAGAACCGCTTTGTTTATTTAAGCACCCTTGAAGTTCCATCTTTTTAAGAGTGTAGGCTGATTAGGCCGTTTTCAACAGAAAAGCTTATTACCCAGTGGTAATTACTGAGTAATTACTGTGTAACTAATATTGACCTTTTAATATATTTATGTAGAACATGATTCCAAAGTCATGGAACTTCCAAATATCCGTAGATGGCCTGGGGTGGTGGGTTGGGGTCACAGAACGGGGCCCCCAAGCCACCAGTGAGCCACATGAGTACACTCCTAGAAAAGATGGTTCTTCAAAGGTTCATGTTTGTAGGATTCTTTGCTTCATAAAAGGGTTCTTCAGAACGTGTTGTAAATGTTTCTATATAGAACCTTTCTGAAAATAGTTCTATATGACACCAAAAGGGTTCTTCCATTGTTCCAACTTGACATCATAACAATAGAAGAACCCTTTTGGGACACAGAAAACATCTACAGCACATTTTCCATCAGCCTGAAGAACCCTTTCATGATGTAATCAGGGCCCCCAAGCCACCAGTGAGCCCTATGAGCACACTCATCAAAAAGATGGTTCTTCAAGGGTTCATTGGTGAAGGAAATGGTTCTATATAGAGCCATGAACACTCAAAGAACTCATTGCGTCATGAGCGTTCTTCAGAATGTGCTGTATATGGCTCTATATGGAACCTTTCTGAATTCTGTGTAGTACCCAAAAGAGTTCTTCAACTGTAATGATGTCAAGCTTGTAACAACAACAGAAGAACCCTTTCAGATGCCACACAGACCCCTTTATTGTTGATGGTTCTTCATTGCACCATCTACAGCACATTCTGAAGAACGCTTTCATGATGCAGGCAAAGTCATGCAAAGGTTTCTTGGTTCTATATAGAACCATTTTATTTACTAAAGAACCCCTGAAGCACCACCTTTTTATGTATGCAAGCTTTTTTAACTGTTTGCAATTAAATTGTATGGAATATTAATTTGCTTTTCGTTCTTGACTACAGAATGATGTGATTGGGGTGGTGATGTTGCTTAAGGCCATCAGATGTCCAGAAATGACCCTGAGGGTAACCTGCATCCTAGACACACCCACTGTTCCAACACAATTAAGCAACATTAACAGCCTCTTACAGATATTTAGGTGGTTCCTGACTTTTGACTCATGATAACATGTAGTGAGAGTGACCAGCTGAAGTGTGGACAGACATACTGAACCTCAGAGTCTGAGGGGTTAAAGTAGAGCACAGTGTTGGGTGAGAAACCAGATCCTGCTCAGCTCATTTTCCCTGCAGTGCAGTTTCTGAAGACACCCGTTTCTTCGCTGGACTGGTCAGTGAGCGTTAGACATAGTTGCCGGAGGAGTTGGGCTGGCCGGAACGGGCGGCTGGGTAACGTGGCGCTGATCCACCTCCAGGACTTTTACCTCCACAGTTACAGCACAGCAGACTGCCCCCAATAATGGTCAGCGTGGACGCTCCCCAGCCGATATACAGGGCCTTACCGAACTCGTACCTGCAACCAGCAGCAACAACATTGAGCTCTGAGCACATTAAGAACGATGTTCATCATATATCACAGTCATCCATCCAGAGAACCAGCTCGGAACTACACTCTACAAAGGATCCTACATGGTTCTTGGTTTGGACTTACGGTTCTAGGAAAAAATCGTGTTCATTCATCTATTTACAACTTTTACATTTATCCTAAGATATATATATCCTCTCATTAACAAAATGATTCTTATCAAAAATAAAGTTCTCCAGGGAATCAAAAGTGGCTCTTCTTTTTTGGGACCTTAATTTTTAAGAATGTAGGTAAAATCCCAGCAGCTGATAAGCTCTGTAATACATTGGAGTCAATAAAATGCCGTAAATATACACTGACTGGCCACTTCATAAAGTACACCTACCTTATATCTACACTCATCGCTCATCTTATCAGCTCCACTTACTGTACAGCTGCTCTTTGTAGTTCTACAGTTACAGACTGTAGTCCATCTGTTTCTCTGATACTCTGTTACCCTGTTCTTCAGTGGTCAGGACCCCCATGGACCCTCACAGAGCAGGTACTGTTTGGGTGGTGGATCATTCTCAGCACTGCAGTAACACTGACGTGGTGGTGGTGTGTTAGTGTGTGTTGTGCTGGTCTGAGTGGATCAGACACAGCAGTGCTGCTGGAGTTTTTAAACACTGTGTCCACTCACTGTCCACTCTATTAGACTCTCCTACCTCGTCGGTCCACCTTGTAGATGTAAAGTCAGAGACGACAGCTCATCTGCTGCTGCACAGTTTGTGTTGGTCATCTTCTAGATCTTCATCAGTGGTCACAGGACGCTGCCCACAGGACGCTGTTGGCTGGATATTTTTGGTTGGTGGACTGTTCTGAGTCCAGCAGAGACACTGAGGTGTTTAAAACTCCAGCAGCGCTGCTGCGTCTGATCCACTCAGACCAGCGCAACACACACTAACACACCACTACCTCGTCAGTGTTTCTTCAGTGCTTGCATCTGCTCTGTGGTGGTCCTGTGGGGGTCCTGTCCACTGAAGAACAGGGTAAAAGGGGTCTAACAAAGTATCAGAGAAACAGATGGACTACAGTCTGTAACTGTAGAACTACAAAGTGCAGCTATACAGTAAGTGGAGCTGATAAAACGGACAGTGGGTGTAGAAACAGGGAGGTGGTTAATGAAGTGACCGGTTGGTGTATAACAGAAAGGAAGTGATATCAGTACTTCAAAATCTCAACAAGCTGCTCACCTTCCATTCGTCGGGGTGGAGGGACTGAAGAACTGTCGTCTGATGTTGTCGCCGTACCAGATGGTCGCAATAAAGGCTAAGACCCCTGCAGAGAGACCGAAATTCAGCTAATGCCTCCAATCATCACAAGAAGCCCTTTAAAACTCATCACTGTATCACTGTGATAATCACATCAATCCCCATAGGCTTCCATGGTGCTTCCTGAACTATATTCAGTTTTATTCCAAAACATCTTGTCGCCGTTGTCGGAACCTCGTATCCCCAAAATGGTGACTTTACAGGAGAAGGAAAAAAACTACTTTACTTTTAATGTAAGTCAATGGAACCAGACAAGTAACTTTAGATCGTTTCTTTTGGTCCATTCATCATGAAATTTACACACAATGTAAAGAACAACAGGCATTTTCAAATCATGTCACAAACTGAAAAACGACAAAAAGGAGGTATGAGGCGTTTTTCCGACAACAGTGATATACAACTACAGGCATAAAAGCATGTCCTGTGGCTTTTATACGAGCTGACTTTTAATAGTTTGATTTTAAGAAGCCACATTAAGCCTCTTTAGCTTCAATAAAGTAGAAGAGGAACAGGGAAGAGGGAGGGAAGAGAGGAAGAAGAGGAACAGGGAAGAGGGAGGGAAGTTGAAGAAGGAAGAGGGAGGGAAGTGGAAGAGGGAAGAGAGAGGGAAGTGGAAGAGGGAAGAGGGAGGAAAGTGGAAGAGGGAAGAGAGAGAAGTGGAAGAGGGAAGACGGAGGGACGTGGAAGAGGGAGGAGAGAGAAGTGGAAGAGGGAAGAGAGATAGAAGTGGAAGAGAGAAGAGAGAGAAGTGAAAGTTGAAAGAGGGAGGGAAGTGGAAGAGAGAGGAGACAGAAGTGGAAGAGGGAAGAGAGATAGAAGTGGAAGAGGGAGGAGGGAGCGAAGTGGAAGTTGAAAGAGGGAGGGAAGTGGAAGAGGGAGGAGACAGAAGTGGAAGAGGGAAGAGGGAGGGAAGAGGAAGAGGGAGGAGGGAGGGAAGTGGAAGTTGAAAGAGGGAGGGAAGTGGAAGAGGGAGGAGACAGAAGTGGAAGAGGGAAGAGGGAGGGAAGAGGAAGAGGGAGGAGGGAGGGAAGTGGAAGAGGGAAGATGGAGGGAATTGGAAGAGGGAAGAGAGAGAGAAGAGGAAGAGGAAAGAGGGAGGGAAGTGGAAGAGGAAAGAGGGAGGGAAGTGGAAGAGGGAAGAGAGAGGGAAGTGGAAGAGGGAAGAGGGAGGAAAGTGGAAGAGGGAAGAGAGAGAAGTGGAAGAGGGAAGACGGAGGGACGTGGAAGAGGGAGGAGAGAGAAGTGGAAGAGGGAAGAGAGATAGAAGTGGAAGAGAGAAGAGAGAGAAGTGAAAGTTGAAAGAGGGAGGGAAGTGGAAGAGAGAGGAGACAGAAGTGGAAGAGGGAAGAGAGATAGAAGTGGAAGAGGGAGGAGGGAGCGAAGTGGAAGTTGAAAGAGGGAGGGAAGTGGAAGAGGGAGGAGACAGAAGTGGAAGAGGGAAGAGGGAGGGAAGAGGAAGAGGGAGGAGGGAGGGAAGTGGAAGTTGAAAGAGGGAGGGAAGTGGAAGAGGGAGGAGACAGAAGTGGAAGAGGGCAGAGGGAGGGAAGAGGGAGGAGGGAGGGAAGTGGAAGAGGGAAGATGGAGGGAATTGGAAGAGGGAAGAGAGAGAGAAGAGGAAGAGGAAAGAGGGAGGGAAGTGGAAGAGGAAAGAGGGAGGGAAGTGGAAGCGGGAGGAGGGAGCGAAGTGGATGACGGAGGAGGGAGGAAAGTGGAAGAGGGAAGAGGGAGAGAATTGGAAGAGGGAAGATGGAGGGAATTGGAAGAGGGAAGATGGAGGGAATTGGAAGAGGGAAGATGGAGGGAATTGGAAGAGGGAGGAGGGAGGGAAGCATAAAATGATGACGTACAGAAACACAGATTCACATTGAAACAACAGCCGATCGGCCTCAGACAAGTTTCCGCACATTCTGCTTTAACAGCTCTCACCATGGAATGTAAACATCAACACAGTTTGAAAACTGCCGGAAATTACATCTTAACAAGAGAATCATCTTAAATCTTCTTTAAATATCGAATTCCTCATGTTGTATGAAAAATGTAAGATGATTAAACTTATTTCTAGATGTTTCTTTACTTGTTTAAAGTTTTACTTGTTTCAGTTTTTGTTTCAAGCACATTTTTTGTGTTTTTTTATTCTTTTATCTTTGATATTTTTATCGTACCGCGTCCTCGGGGGTCTTTTTTTTTCTTAAAATGAGCAAAAATGAAAAAATAACTTAAGGAAAACAGAAAGTTATTACGTGAAATGGTTATGAATATGTTGCCTCATATCTCAGACATTGCTTTATGGTCGTTTCGAGAAGATGTTGGCCTTCAAATCCATTCACAGTGGAGGGATACATAATATGGATGGCATTGCCAGGAAAAATAGTCCCCAAAGGAAACGTAACATTTCAGATTTATCACTGTTTGACCATCATCAACATTCCGTGTGAAGTTTGGAAGACACGTGGAGGTTCACTGGCGGTTTTGGGCAGTAAATAAAATGTGTTGTAGTCATGGCAACCCCTGGTTCCTATCAGCACCACTGCAAAGAAATTTGAACCATTTCACACCAAATCACTCCGAATGCCCCTGTTTACATCGCACACTCTGAACTTTGCAGATATGCAAATTCACTTTTTTTTTTTTTTTTTAATTTTACTTCAAAAAATGACTCGACAATGTGTGGAAATAGGTTAATTAGCCTTACAATAAGCTCAAAGCGATCTCAACATGGAATATATTAGATAAATCGACGAGATTTAAGATCATTTCACTTTCCAAGACGGCATTTGTTGCAGTGTGTACGGCAGATTTATTACACAGCAGTCCTGAACAATAAAAGAACGATTAAATAAATAATGTTGCTACGGGTCCCGTTTGTAAAATGGGATTCTGCTGTATGGCTCTGATGATCTTAGAGCACTTGTGGAAGAGTGTGTCTGTGCCCACCTGCGATGATGAAGACCACCCCTCCAGCCAGAGCCACTTTGTTTTTGATATCCGGGCTGTCAGCCAGGCACGTCGTGCACTGCATGCCCACAGCGGCCACTAGGATGCCGAAGGCACAGAACAGGATCCCTGCCACCATGAAGCCTCGGGCAGCCTGTATCTCCACTGCAGGAGAGGAAGAGGAGGAAAAAGGCCTTCATTTTACTGTTTATACTTCAGCCTGGATCATTTAATAATGACATATTCAATAATAATAATAATAATAATAATAATAATAATCCATCTGAAACCTTCACACAGATATGAGTGATTTCCCACTGAGACAGACTGAAGGACTGACTATTGACCTGTCTGTCTTTCTATCCATCTGTCTGTCTTTCTATCCATCTGTCTGTCTTTCTATCCATCTGTCTGTCCCTATATCCATCTGTCTGTCTTTCTATCCATCTGTCTGTCTTTCTATCCATCTGTCTGTCCCTATATCCATCTGTCTGTCCTTCTATCCATCTGTCTGTCCCTATATCCATCTGTCTGTCCTTCTATCCATCTGTCTGTCCTTCTATCCATCTGTCTGTCTTTCTATCCATCTGTCTGTCCCTATATCCATCTGTCTGTCCTTCTATCCATCTGTCTGTCCTTCTATCCATCTGTCTGTCTTTCTATCCATCTGTCTGTCCCTATATCCATCTGTCTGTCCTTCTATCCATCTGTCCGTCCTTCTATCCATCTGTCTGTCCTTCTATCCATCTGTCTGTCCCTATATCCATCTGTCTGTCCTTCTATCCATCTGTCTGTCCTTCTATCCATCTGTCTGTCCCTATATCCATCTGTCTGTCCTTCTATCCATCTGTCTGTCCCTATATCCATCTGTCTGTCCTTCTATCCATCTGTCTGTCCCTATCTATCCACCCCCTATATGTGGTCATCAGATCGTGCCCCTCTATGACGGTCAGTGCACTCCAGCAAATGTGACTACAAGCCAAAAGGTTTCAGTTTACAGGTCTAGAATGAAGCTCCCTGAGTTTCCAGGTTAAGTCTTCAGTCTGGAGTTGGTGTAACTCTCAGGCCACTTTACAGCTTCGCAACCATCTTCAAATAAACCTCCTCCCTCCAGAACTACTACACTACTACAGTGAACGTGGCCTCTAGCCACAGTGAGGTGTTCTGGCAGTCACTGGGGTTTTAAAGTGCAATCGACAAAGTATCTCATTTTGTTGAACTGGTTCATCACACGACTTGCCTTTTAATTACCAAGCTGACCATAAAGCCACTTCTACCAAGCCTAACTTTGAGTTTGAGGCTTCTTTGTTTCATGATCATGTCCTAAACAAAACCTATTCAATTCATACTGTTGCTGCTGTTTTCGGGCTCAGTGAGACTTTCTGCCCTGCTTAACACCAGCTAAGGTATTCGAGGCATTGGCCGAACTTGTCTCAGCCCGCACGATGAGAAAGAAGAGAGGGAGTCGAGTTTCTCTAACGTGATTTGTAGATAAACTTTGGGAAGAGCTTGCAGTATCCGTGTAAAGACATATTACTACATAGTTTATGGTTTGTGCATTTTAATATGCTTTTCATGACCGTTATAACTTCTCAAACTGCCCAGATGAAATGTTTAACCCTGTAGGCCGTTTGTAAATATCTAATGTAACAATGAACTGGCAAACATGTAACACTAACTCTAAAACCCAGAAGATGCATAAAGAAAAAACAGCTAATAAAAAACTACTTTTTGGATACAATACTTTGTTTGTTGGGGCATTAATCCAAACTTGAACTCAATTTGATAATGTTTTAAAATGAGAAATTCCAAAAACAAACATGCAAACAGACAAACTGAACTCACATGGCAGTTGTAGCAATGAGTCGTAGACTTTACACTGTAACTGGCCAGTACTCTGGTACACACATGACTGCCACAGCCCTTCGTACACAGCCTGTGCTGTGATGATGTTGTCCCCGGCATACGAAGACATCTTCCATTCCGTCATGGTCGTGGAGGCTATTAAACCTACAAATCCTAAAAAAGCCAAAATATATCCGAGAAGCTGGAGCCCAGAATTGGCCATCTGGTCAAAAAAGTTCGAAGTCTCCCAAAAAAGAGAAGAAGTTAAAGAGAAAAGTACCGTTAGGTGTTTGGCAGACCTGCAGGAGAGGAACTGCTGTCTGAATGACGGCCAACTGTTCACCACTTTGCTTGAGCATCCTCTCAACTTTTGGGATGGGCCCATATCCCACACCCATGGAGCTTATGTTCTGTTGCCACCTTGTGGTCATTTCCAGAATGGAACAGTAGGTATTCAAGGTGAAAAGATGAAATGAGGTCAAGCTCTGGTCCTGGACTGGGTTGCACCAGTTTACAGCCAGTTTTCCTGCGACGACTGAATGTGCAGCTTTTTAAAATAGTGGTTTAACTGGCACAGCAGCTGTAGATTACATGTTCTGCCAGATGCATCCCACTCAACTGGAGCTTTGTTGGAGTTAATACCTTTCCCCTCCTTGCAGGTGGGACATTGCTCCATAGCCATCCGTGGCTCAAGAACCCGGGCCCCCCCACCTACCCACCCACTATATAGAAAACAAATGGGACACTTTTAGGGCCACTAAGTGCACAGTTATTATAGACCCTCTGCTGAGACAGATCTACTAACTAAAATTAGGCCCCCCTGAAACTCAACAACAATACATAATAAACATGGTATCACTGTTATAACAAAACCTTGTATCTCCATTTTTAATTTTTTTACTTAAGATGAAAATACCAGCTGCATTTTCAACTGCAGACAAATTCCATGAATAGACCAATACAGATGGCTTGAAACGATCTGATCTTCAGAAATCGTATTACTGTATATTCAACTAAACTGAAAATGAATACTGGCACACAGTAGGCCTGGGTTCGGATCTCCAGCCAGGCAACCCAGATCCTTTCTGTGTGGAGTTTGCATGTTCTCCCTGTTTCTGTGTGGATTTCCTCCCACAGCCCAAAGATATGCAGTTAGCCGAAAAGTTGCCCCTAGGTGTGAATGTATATAAATGTGTGTCTGCGCTGCAATGGGTTGCAGGCCTGTCCAGGGTGCTGCCTGCCTCCTGCCCAATGACCGCTGGGTTAGACTCCAGCAACCCATGAGGATAAGTGGCTTAGATCGTGTGTGTGTATAAATGAACTGTTTAAAGGTATGACGTTTTCTTCTGACAGCAACTATATGCACTGAAGGACAAACACTAACGTCACACATCATCTATAACATAGAATTTGAAAAGCAAATCTATAATAACACAAGACCCGAGGGCCCTGAGAACAAATTCTGCGTTTATTTCATGCATTTTCTATGACTACTTGTTCATCTAATGTTTATTTCTGCAGTGGATTAACCCAAGTGTTTCAGCTATCTCAAGTCTGCGACCCCCAGCAGTTAGAGGCCCCTGGGCACTGGCCCCACCGGCTCAGTCGGAAACCAATCCCTGCCACCAGCACACATTAATAAAGTGATGCTAATGAAGTGACATGTCAGTGCAGAGTATAGTAGCGTAACTTGCTGTACTGATTAGTACCATGAGAGGAACTGCAATCAATGCTCCTTAACAACAACACGAATAAACCTTTCTAATAATTGAACCCCTGACTGGTGACCCACGTGTTTGACTTTGAAAGAGTTGAACTGGGTAAACTATTTTGCAACTTCTTACCGTCAAGCTGAGTGATGTCAGAGAGAGAATGACCAATAGCAAATATGTTACTTTTGCAAAGCAAGCAAAAAACACAGCTTTGTTGTTTGAGCTGCTGAGAAACCTCAAAGCTTCAGATTCCCTGATTTCTACCTACAGTGAATTCATAACATGCCGGTAAGTAATGTACATACTTCTCTGAATGATTCTTCCACCTGAGAAGACTGGCTTGAGTGTTTAATCTTTAACCTGGATGATTCATCTGGAGCTTTTAGGATGAGACAGTTTAAATATTTAGGAGCTTAGAGTTTGTTTTCTCAATGGTGTGGCAAAGATTGAGCTCCACAGTGAAACCATATATGTATATATATATATATCACAAAAAGTGAGTACACCCCTCACATTTCTGTAAATATTTTATTGTATCTTTTCATGGGACAACACTATAGAAATGAAACTTGGCTATAACTTAAAGTAGTCAGTGTGCAGCTTGTACAGCAGTGCAGATTTACTGTCCTCTGAAAAGAACTCAACACACAGACATTAATGTCTAAACAGCTGGCAACACAAGTGAGTCCACCTCACAGTGAACATGTCCAGATTGTGCCCAATTGTGTCTTCCCTCCCTGGTGTCATGTGACTCATTAGAGTTACAACGTTCCAGGTGTGAATGGAGAGCAAGGCTGTTAAATTAGGTGTTTTGGGTTTTGGTGTAAAAGTAGAGGAAGCAGTGGACAGGGCAAGATGGAGGCAGATGATCCACTGTGGCGAGAGCAGCCGAAAGAAGAAGAAGAGGGTACCATTCACTCATACTGGCCACTGGATATTCAACATGGCACATCATGGCAAAAAATTCTCTGAGGATGTGAGAGACAGAATTGTTGCTCTCCACAAAGACGGCCTAGGCTATAAGAAGATTGCTAACACCCTGAAACTGAGCTATAGCACGCTGGTCAAGGTCATATAGCAGTTTTCCAGGACAGGTTCCACTCGGAACAGGCCTCACCAGGGTCGACCAAAGAAGTTGACTCCACGTGTTCAGCGTCGTTTCCAGAGGTTGGCTTAAAAAAAATAGACGTATGAGTGCTGCCAGCATTGCTGCAGAGGTTGAAGAAGTGGGAGGTCAGCCTGTCAGTGCTCAGACCATATGCCACACAATGCATCAACTCAGTCTGCATGGCCTTCATTCCAGAAGGAAGCCTCTTCTGAAGCTGACGCACAAGAAAGCCCGGAAACAGTCTGCTGAAGACAAGCAGTCCAAGAACATGGATTACTGGAACCATGTCCTGTGGTTTGACGAGACCACGATAAACTTGTTTGGCTCAGGTGGTGTCCAGCATGTGTGGTCTTGGCCTGGTGAGGAGTACACAAAACCGAGTTTATAGTCACTGTCTCCAAGTCCACTGTTAACGCTCTCAAAAATCTTGCTCTCACTGTAAATGACATTACAATCACTCCATCTGTCACTGTCCGAAACCTAGGTGTTCTTTTTCACCCTTCTTTGTCTTTTGAACCGCACATCAAGTCTCTGTCTAGGTTGGCATTTTTCCACCTTCGCAATATTTCACGTATCCGTCCTTCACTGTCCCCGGCTGCAGCTGAGTCTCTGGTCCATGCTTTTGTTACTTCTCGCCTGGACTATTGTAACTCATTGCTCTATGGGCTCCCCGCTAAGTCACTTAGGTTGTTACAAATAGTGCAAAAATCTGCAGCATACACTAAAAAATCTGAGCACATTACTCCTGTTCTTCAGAGACTTCATTGGCTGCCCATTACTTTACGTATTCACTATAAAATTCTACTTCTCACATTCAAGGCACTTCATGGCCTGGCTGCTGCTTACTTACTCGAGCTTCTAATACCCTACAAGCCCACTCGTAACCTCAGGTCTTCGGAAGCAGGCCTTCTAGTGGTCCCTAGGTTCAGGCTCAGCTCTATGGGTGGTCGTTCCTTCAGTGTTGCGGCCCCCTTGCTCTGGAACTCTCTGCCTCTCTCTCTTCGCTCTACCTCTTCTCTTTCTCACTTCAAATCTTTATTGAAATCTCATCTTTTTCTCCTTCATTTTTCTCCTGCATCTTCCTCGGGCCTTGTGTAATGTGATATGCATTTGTAAAGCGACCTTGGGTTTTGTGTAAAGGCGCTATATAAGTTCAACTTATTATTATTATTATTATTACCAAGACAACTGTCTCTTGTCTACGGTCAAGCATGGTGGTGGTAGCATCATGGCCTGGAGCTGCATGAGTGCTGCCGACACTGGGGAGCTGCGGTTTATTGAGGGAAACATGAATTCCAACATGTACTCTGACATTCTGAAGCAGAGCATGATCCTCTCCCTTCGGAAACTGCACTGCATGGCATTTTTACAACTTGATAACGACCCCAAACACACCTCCAAGACGAAAACTGCCTTGCTGAGGAAGCTGAAGGTAAAGGTGATGGACTGGCCAAGTATGTCTCCAGACCTAAACCCAATTGAGCACCTGTGGGGCATCCTCAAGCAGAAGGAGGAGGAGCGCAAAGTGTCTAACATCCACCAGCTCCGTGATGTCATCATGGAGGAGTGGAAGAGGGTTCCAGTAGTGACCTGTGCAGCTCTGGTGAATTCCATGCCCAAGAGGGTTCAGGCAGTGCTAGATCATAATGGAGGTCACACAAAAATATTGACACTTTGAGACGTGTTCACTGTGAGGTGGACTCACTTGTTTTGCCAGCTATTTAGACGTTAATGGCTGTGTATTGAGTTCTTTTCAGAGGACAGTAAATCTGCACTGCTGTACAAGCTGCACACTGACTGCTTTAAGTTATAGCCAAGTTTCATTTCTATAGTGTGGTCCCATGAAAAGATATAATAAAATATGGTTTGATGAGGTGCTTAGTGCTTGACAGTTATTGCTAGGATCTGAATCTGGCATCTGAAACATTAAATAGAAAATGTGGCCAAAAGTTTTAAAGCAGGATGTTCGTTTTACCTAACAACAGTCTGGTCAGTCTATCATTACTGCACGTATTGTGATTATTCTGGTTGTTATGATCTTTCAGCTCTGTATATATAGGCATGTCATCCTACTAGACCTTCATTATCTTACTTGTGGAGTTTTTATATATTTAGTGGTTTTCTGTGACAGGGTTCTGTTGGTCTTGTGTTGTTTATCTCTAAGTTGATGTGCTTGATGCTGATGTATGTGCTGTCCAGCTGTTTTGTCATGTGTTTTTATGGCATGCACCTCATGAACCTGGCTTGCAACTCAGTTTAACAGGCTTACAGTTCTCAAGAAATTAAAGCTATTAGCATTCAAAGAGCTTTTGTGTGTATCTGTGAATGGAGGAACTTCACTTTATACAATATATCACTGCTGTCGGACCAAAACCTTGTACCTCTATTTTTGTCATTTTTCATTTTTTTGCATAATTTGAACATATATATATATATATATATATATATATATATATATATGTCCTTTATATTGTGCGTAAATTTCAAGATGAATGGACCAAAAGAAATGGCCCAGAACTGCTTGGAAAAACATCTGGTTCCATTGACTTACATTAAAAGTAAAGTAGGTTTTTCCCTTCTCCTGTAAAGTCACCAGCTTGGAGATACACTGTGTTACCATAATTTTACGCAACATAATATAAACTAAAATTCAAAAACATAATAGTGTGACTTGTAAAATATGGTAATTTTTTTAGCTATTCTCTGTTTGCTATGCTATTACTATGCATACATTTTATAAGAACATAGACCCACTGTCCTCATATGGGTCCTACATGTTTAATGTTGGCTCATAAACATCACTTAAACGCATCAACTTCAACAAAACAGGCTAATGTCAACCTCAAGACAGGATGATGTTGTGAACCCTCCCTTTATTCATATGCTAATCTGTCTCTGGTCTTCCCAGGGGACAATGATCAGTGGACATGCTGTTGCTTTTCTTCTCCTGGTCCAGCTTGGCTACCACAGTGCCTTGCGCAGTCCCAGTACCTGCTGCCCTGCTCCATGCCAGTGTTTCTCTGTGACGACCATGATTTGCTCTGACGATCAAATGATGGTCATACCTCTGGACATCCCCTCACAGGTGAAGACTCTAATTGTTGTAGCATCTGGCATGGGAGCAGTCACCCCAACTGGCATGGGAGCAGTCACCCCAACTGGCATGGGAGCAGTTACCCCAACTGGCATGGGAGCAGAAATTCCCCAACTGACCAAGCTTGTGCTCCTCAACAACCCGATTCGTTCAATTTCACCCCTTGCCTTTGATAGCCTGGTCAGTCTGGAGGAACTGGAGATCAGTGGGAGCCCTCTCACCAGCATAGAAGTTGGGACCTTCCACAAGCAGGCCAACCTCACCAAACTTCTCTTGAACAACAACAAGCTAAGCTACTTAGTGGCAGGCATGTTCGACTTCCAGCAGAAGCTGGAGAAGTTGCAAATGAAAGGGAACTTCCTTATGTTTCTATCTGGCACTCTGTTCCGCAACCTCCACAACCTCCGTGAGCTTGACCTGTCCCTCAACCGCCTTGATTCAATAGATGCGGACCACTTCAGTCTGCTGAGAAAGCTGAGGACGTTGGATTTGGACTTGAACCAGATTTCTTCTCTGTCTCCTTATTCCTTTAGTGCTAACCCCCAGCTGAAAACACTGTCCCTGCGGGGCAACCGGATTGCTTGGCTCCCCCAAGAAATTTTTGCCCAGCTAAACAACTTGGAGGAACTGAATCTCAAAGACAACAGGATTGCAGAGCTGAGTGTTGGAGTGTTGCCCTCCTCACTGAAGAAGCTCACGCTCAGAGGGAACAGCCTGGCCCAGCTCTCCTCAAGCACATTTGGACGCCTTGAGTATCTGACTTACCTGGACTTGTCCCAGAACCAGCTATCCGTTCTTCCTGCAGAGCTATTCCAAAACCTCACCGCCTTACAGCATCTTGACATGTCTGAGAACCAGCTTAAAGTGCTACCCGCCACCATCTTCAGAGGACTATTCCTGATCAGGGTCATTCTTTTACAGATAAACAAGCTAGGCTCACTAGAGGCCGATCTATTCAAGGATCAGGAAATGATATCTAAGCTTTATCTATCTGGGAACAGTCTGCAAAGCGTGCCGTATGCCTTTTTTGACCCCTTAGACTTCCAGGGTTTGGTGCAGCTCCATGGAAACCCCTGGCGCTGCGACTGTGGCCTGCAGTACCTCCATGAATGGCTGAATTACAGCAGCAACTCTATGGAGGATCTGACTCAAGTTTATTGCTCTAGTCCCGAACCTCTCAAAGGGATGAGCCTGACCTCCCTGGACAAGGAACAGCTTGTTTGTGTAAACAGCTCCAGATTTAACTCCACCAGACCATCCGATACCATAAAAATTACCTCCACTACTGCCACCTCTGCCACAAAACAGTGCACTCTCCAAGATATCAATGGCACCATTGCCATTACATGCAAGCTTATGGAATGTCCGGACTTCAAAATTGAGGCACATTTTGAGCATCTGAATAGGGATTACAGTTACATCAGCAGAAAAACATTTCCAGAATTCTCTCAATGCTCAAATGTGACTGTAACACTGACTGTTTAATGTTTTTGTTGTTTTAAATAGTATATACAGAATTTAAGGTTGAATTTAAGGCTCAAGCAGTGCTGCTAAATAAAAAACTCAAACCCGAACCCAACTTGAACCAGATCTGACAGAGATTATTGCAGATACAGTTTTACTGTGCCCTACTGTGAGCTTCAGTTCGATAGAGGTCGACAGAAAATGAATTAAAAAAACCATACAGTTCTTTACAAACTGGGATTTTGCTGTTGTTGACACTGACTTGAGCGATGCGAGGAAGAACCTGGTGGCTACTGTGAAATCCTTGCATCTACAGTAAACACGTTGCTGAAGAGACAACGGGCCTCATTCCCCAATATCCTCCTAAGTTTGTCCTTAAATGTGTTCTTGAGAAAGGTCCTAAAAAAAGTCTACGTTAGCTTCATAACGTGTTCTTAAACCGCAGAACTGTTTTCACCACTGTGCTCTTGAGTGTGCGAAGATTCTGCTCTTACCTAAAAACAAATCCCAGATAAGAAAACACTGGCGAATGTCAGGATCTTTATGAAAACCATGTGAAAAAGTCGATTTTAAGAAGGAGTTTCTTCTTAAGAATGGTTGGTGAATGAGGCCCATTCTCCGGTGTCCCAGTTCTCCTGCTATCATAGCTCAAAATACTATCACAGGCTCTACATGACAGTGTTGGGGTAAGTAGAAAAGTAATCCATTACAAATTACTCATTACTTCCCTCAAACTGTAACAGGATTACTTTACTTGTTACTTTCTGAAAAAGGTCATCTCATTTCTCATTACTGGACTTTTATGTTACTTTGTAAAACCAGTACAATCAGCATCAGTTGGAAAGTACCAGGAAAGTAACCAGCAGTCGTCCTTTCAGTACCTATAAGCATAAACATTGTTTAAAAGGTCAGTTTAAAATGGTCAGTTATCCTGATTCAAATTATGATCCACTGATGATGTTGGAAAGCAGCTGCCTAGAGATGACAGCTTCATGAATAAAAGAGCTGTTTCTGATTGAAGGTATAGGAAAATCTATAGTCAGGTCCATAATTATTTGTTACAGTGTACCAGAGCATATTGGAGTTAAAACTGGACTTTCAGCTTTAATTCCAGGCTATTTGGATCCAAATCAGACAGCATTGTTTTAATTATGATGACTTTCATACATACGCCCCCCCGCCCCTTTTTAAGGGGCTCAAAAGTAACTGTAGGAACTAATATTACAAAAGAAATGATCGATTTTAATGCTTGGTTGTAAATCATTCGCAGTCAGTGACTCTGCCTTGAAGTCTGGAACTCAGACATTAACAGTCACTGTGCCCTCCAGCATCTGGACGGTGCTTCTTGTTTGGGATTTGTTCTTCATAAGAACAAGATCTACACACACTCAAGGGCACAAAGGTGCCAACAGTTCCAAGGTTTAAGAGCACGTCATGAATCTGACGTAGACTTTTTATAAGGATCTTTCTCAAGAACACATTTAAGAACAAACTTGGGAAGATATTGGTGAATGAGGCCCAGTGACCTGAAGCGTATTGAGAAAGCAGTCCAAGACTTTTTGTTTTTAAGGCAAAGAAGTGGCATGTTCTGCAATGGCCAAGCCAATCACCTGATCTTAATTCAATGGAGCATCCATCTCAATGACCGGCAATGAGGCAAAACGGAAGGTCAAGCATGAACTGAAGACGACTGCAGTAAAGCCCTGGCAGAGTGTCGCCAGGGAAGAAACCAAGTGTCTAGTGATGTCTATGAGTCCTAGACTTCAGGAAGTGATTGACGGCAAAGGATTTGCAACCAAGAACCTAAAATGACCTGTGATGATGTTTGTTATATTCATTTTGAGCTCATACAAATGAGGAGGGTGTGGGGGGAATTAAGACGTGGATGTAAAAACTCTCAAATTAAAGCTTAAAGTCGGCATTTTGTGCTCATATTCATTCATTTCAGCTGCAATATCCAGTGATAGACAGTTAGGGTTATTGATACTGCTCCCAAGACCACTGCAGGAGACCACTGAAATAAGAAAACAGTTTCACGCACACAAGCAGATTATCCTCGTTAGTCTCTGGTCTATAGACTGTCTGACTGTCAGGAGAAATCTCTAACCATGTGGCTGATAAGGGAGGTAGATGCCCTGCAAAGTTCAAAGTATAACCAGCACTTCAAACAACAGTGTAGGGCACCAACACACAACCATGTGTTGTTTCTGTTGAATCTTAACCCTTTACTACTCGGTGCTGCTGTATTGCCACATGCACTTTCTTCTCACTTTTGGCCTAAATACACCTGAAAAGTAGACCTTTTTTCTTTTATTTTGTAAACCTGAAGGCTTTATAGTGATCACTTAATGTTTGTGATCGTATAATGTTCTGTTGCAGCCTTTTTTGATTCTCCAAGTGTGTGTATATAATTCAATATTTATACAGCACTGTGCAAAAGTCAGGGACCTTCATTTATTTAATTTCCAGCTAAACTGGGCATTAAGTAAGTTAAGGTAAGTGAATAAAACGGGATTTTCCAAAACAGGAGTAAAGATTTAGAGAACATGGGGCTCCTAACAACCACCTGGAAGACCTGGTAGACACCAAAACTGCCCCCATCAGATAAACAGGACTTAAAGCTTTCATCTTTGAGAGAGAGGAGAAAATCAAGCTGCTTCAGATCTGAAAACATCCACAGGTGTTTCTGTCCATCCTTCCACTGTGAGAAGACCACTCAGTGTCGTGGGTCTGAAAGGATGTGTAGCTGTCAAGAAGCCCTCACTGCGCTATAAAAATGATTCAATGTTGTAACTTAAAAATGTAACCAGAACTGAACTTCAAACAAAAAATGTTACTTAGGCTGCTTTTTTTTACTTTTCTAGGCTTAAAAGACGTAATATTTGACCATGTTAGAAAAGTAAACATTTGCAAATCAAGCAAAGAAGCTGCTGATGTTCTCAGAACAATGGACTGACCACCCCGGAGTCCAGACCTCAACATCACTGAATGTGTTTGATTACTTGGATCATGAAAAGCAGAAAATACAACCAACTTCCAAGACTGAACTTTGGGGAAAAAAAACATTCCTGCAGATTTATGTGTAAGTGAGTCTCCTGAAAAGAATGGAAGCTCTAATAAAGGCAAAGTGTGAACACACAAAATAATGGGAAAAAAACAAAAAACAAACTCCAAATATTTAGTTGTTGGCTTCAGGGTAATTTCCTGTTAAATATATGACTTTGTTATTGTTGTTGTTGTTTTTCCTGATGCAGAAAAATAAATAACTAATCATCAAATCAAATCAAATTCATTTGTGGTGCTTTTTACAACGGATGTTGTCACAAAGCAGCTTCACAGAATTCCAGAAAAGACAGAGTTTTAACATGAAATGTTAAAACCCCCCTGGTGGGCAAGCCAGGGGGCAACAGTGGCAAAGAGAACCTCCCTCAGAGCTGAGGAAGAAACCTTGGGAGGAACCAGGCTCACCAGGGGGGACCCGTCCTCCTCTGGTCAAACTACCTACAGAGTGATTATACCACTAATATTAATAGCAGTAGTATTAGTAGTAGTAATTTCTGGGAGTCTATGAGAACATCAGCGTAGGGTGGGCAGCTAGTCCAAGGCAGGTGGTGGTAGCTGGGATGTGGGCAGCTGGTCTGAAGTGGGTAGCAGGAGGGCTCGACAGTCAGTCGTCCTTCAGTGTATGCTCGGAAAAAAGGCAGGGAGAGGGAATTAGTTTTATTCTGTCTGTTTCTACGTAAAACGGGATGTGAACATTTCCAGAGTGTGGCTAATGACTCCGGCAGATCTGACTATGACAGCTGAGAGTTTACACATATTTAAAACGTATTATAATGATTATTTTTTCTGACTTTCTGTATTCTAAAAACATGTATGCATGTTTGACCACTAAGCACATTCATTTTACCTGCCTGGATGATGAATGTGGCGGGGCCTTACGGTGGTGTACTGGTTTACTCCGATTGCAGGTGTTACAGTTTGCAGTTCCATTATTGTATGTTGTTGCCTCATGGCAACAAAATAAAAAGTACCCCTCATCAATACTTTTCGAAATGTTTTTAGATGTACATTAATTATGCCCTTAAAAAGAAACTATGAAAACATATTTTTTCTACTGTATTTCATATTTTATGCAGTAAAGGGGCCTGTAGGTACAATTGTATTGAAATAAACATGGAAATGTATATTTGAAATTGATTAAAGCAGTGTTGTTTTATAAGAACAATACCAATTGACAGCTTAATGACACTCTTTATCCTCCACATCTACAGTCCTTAACGTTTATTATCTAGCTGTAAGGCGCTGTGCTGGTTTACTGTCATTCACAGCATACAGTATAACAGACTGCAGTTCCTTTATTGTGTGTTGTTGCCTTATGGCAACAACACAAGAAGCATCCTTTATAAATATTTTTCCAAATGTTGTTAGATTTATATGAATTATGCTAATAGAAATATGATGAAAACATGCTTTTATCTAGCATATTTCATCATTTGCGCAGTAAAGGGGCCTTTGGACCTTCGTCTTTTTGCAGAAATGAATGGTTCAGGTAAAAATGTGTTGATATAAGTAAAAAATATACTCCCCGGAAATGTCTCGCATATTTTAAACGTATAAAAGCAGTGTTGTTTTTATAAAAGCAATAAAACGGGATAGCGTAATGACTCTCAGATGGCCACTGAAGCCCTGTACAGCTGTATCCACAAGCCTTCGTGGATGTTTGTAGTCCGGCTTGCACATCTGACCACAGCGCAGAGCTGAAGTTCACCCACAGAGGGTGCTGTTTGCTTGAGGGAAGTGATCTAGCAAAACAACCTCTCTTGCCTTGAACAAACAAAGCAATAACCCTCTGATTTAAGGAACACAGTTATTTTGAAGCCTTACAGAACTTTCTGAAGTGCAGACCTTCACCCAGACGCAAACAAGGTGCCCAATCAAATGTGAAAATAAGTTAACAACTCTACACACACTCTCAGAAACAAAGGTACTAAACTGTCACTGGGGTAGTTCCCCTCTTGTCACTGGGATGGTGCCCCCAAGCCCTTAAGCCCCCAAGCCCCCAAGTATATCTCAGGACCTTTAGTCAGGGAACATAACTGAACCATAATCCACTGAAATGATATTTCCTACGCTGTACTGACTCCACACCCCGTCTCGCCTCCAGGACTTTTAATTTGTTGTTCTGATTTAAAACATTAGATTATGAAAAGGTACATATACAAACTTTTCACCTGGAAAAACTTATTTAAGGTTCATAATTGGACCTTAAAACCACTGCTGTACCTTTGAGGGGACATTTACATTGTTTGGACCTTGATGAACAAAAAATGTTCCTGCACAGGACCTTTATTTACAACAGTGTAGAGCAGACATACACAGGCATATGTCTACAAACTGTAGAGCACAATTTCTGTTGTTTTCACTGAGTTTAACTGGTTAAAAATAAAATCAAAACAATAAAATGTGCCTCAGTTTTTGCACAGGCCACATTTTAGGTTTTATTTTTCCCCAATATGTTTCATACGGCAAATAAACAGTAGCTGTGTATTAATATGTGTAGAAGTGTGTCTCTGTAGAGGATGTGTAACTTATTTACACTAAGAAAATCAACAAAAACATGGAATTTGTCCCAAACTTTTCCATATGACTCGGCATGTAACCTATTTGGCCTACAGCAATTTAGCTAACCCCGCCCCCCTCACACTGAAGTTATAAGGAATGCTTTAGCTGTTACTTAACTAGATGGACTGTTACTCGAATGAGTCACAACACAGGGCAGCCAATCAGAACAGAGCTGATTGACATACACTATATTTCCAAAAGTATTCACTCGTCTGGCTTCACACGCGTATGAACTTGAGTGACATCCCACTCTTAATTCATAGGGTTTAATATGATGTCGGCCCACCCTTTGCAGCTACAACAGCTTCAACTCTTCTGGGAAGGCTTTCCACAAGGGTTAGGAGTGTGTTTATGGGAATTTTTGACCGTTCTTCCAGAAGCGCATTTGTGAGGTCAGACGCTGATGTTGGACGAGAAGGCCTGGCTCACAGTCTCCGCTCTAATTCATCCCAAAGGTGTTCTATGGGGTTGAGGTCAGGACTCTGTGCAGGCCAGTCAGGTTCTTCCACACCAAACTGGCTCATCCGTGTCTTTATGGACCTGCTTTGTGAACTGGTGCGCAGTCATGTTGGAACAGGAAGGGGCCGTCCCCAAACTGTTCCCACAAAGTTGGGAGCATGAAATTGTCCAAAATCTCTTGGTGCTGAAGCATTAAGAGTTCCTTTCACTGGAACTAAGGGGCCGAGCCCAACTCCTGAAAAACAACCCCACACCATGATCCCCCCTCCACCAAACTTTACACTTGGCACAATGCAGTCAGACAAGTACCGTCTCCTGGCAACCACCAAACCCAGACTCGTCCATCGGATTGCCAACATGTCTCCACTGCTCTAGAGTGCAGTGGCACTTTACACCACTGCTTGGTGATGTAAGGCTTGGATGCAGCTGCTCGGCCATGGAAACCCATTCCATGAAGCTCTCTACGCTGTTCTTGAGCTGATCTGAAGGCCACATGAAGTTTGGAGGTCTGTAGTGATTGACTCTGCAGAAAGTCGGTGACCTCTGCGCACTATGCCCCTCAGCATCCGCTGACACGCTCTGTCATTTTACGTGGCCGACCACTTCGTGGCTGAGTTGCTGTCGTTCCCAATCGCTTCCTCTTTGTTATAATCCCACTGACAGTGGACTGTGGAATATTTAGTAGTGAGGAAATTTCACGACTGGACTTGCTGCACAGGTGGCGTCCGATCACGGCACCACGCTGGAATTCACTGAGCTCCTGAGAGCGACCCATTCTTTCACTAATGTCTGTAGAAGCAGTCTGCAGGCCTAGGGGCTCGGCTTTATACACCTGTGGCCATGGAAGTGACTGGAACACCTGAATTCAATGATTAGGATGGGTGACTGAAAACTTTTGGAAACATAGTGTATATCAGTGGTACACAAATTAAGTGTTGATTTGCTAAGAAATAAACATTAATATTGGAACGAATCCATTAATTAATACAATTAGTTGTAATTTATGTATGAAGTTATATGGAGTGTTTCATCCCAGGCTGTTACTTGAATGAGGCACAGCAAAGGGCAGCCAATCAGAACAGAGCTAATTAACATATATCAAAGGTACACAAACTGCTTTTTTCTAATAGATCATATAGAAAATAATGAATTATGACGGATTTGTTGCATAAAACCATTCAAGCGTCACAAGTCGGCAAAGATAAAACACACGGAAAAAAGTAGGACATGGGTCGTTTCAGTGTGAACCAATCAGATTGAAGCAACATTTCCTTTTATTCTTGTATATCAAGCTGGTTTTACTATTACCACTAAAGGGAGCAGGTCGAACGTCGGTTTTCGAGTAGCGTAGCTCTTTAAAAACATCCTGATTGGGGTTTTAAGGCCTAATCCTGTGAGCACTGAAAACACCACTGGTGTCAGAGACAGGAGAACAGTGTTGGCAGCCTTCAGTCTCAGTAAATGAGTAAGCCAGACACTCCTTCAGCTATCAGACACTGTCCACACAATGTCCTGTTACATAACTCTGCATTCCTCCATGCGCTGAACGCGAAGAACTTCAAGGCAGCCGTCCGGAGGTCCGGTGGCCATCAGCGTCTTTAAAACAACATGACTCATCCCAGCATGGACGAGTGCCATGAAAAGAAAGTTCAGTCATTGTAGTTAAAAAAAAAAAGTGAACTGCTTTCTGATGAAGCCTGCAATCAGCCCGTTTAGTCGGTTGGTATCTGCGGTGTGTGATAAGTAATAATTCACTCGCAACGTGCGTATTTTGCGGCGCAGGCTTTGGCGTGCGGCGACTCTGCCTCGTCGCATGTTTTCTCTAAAATTAAACACTTTCATGTGGGGTTTTACCAAGTCATGCACTCGCTAACAGCACAATGCAGTAATTACAGGGGAAATCCACTGATTTTCCCAAAATTCTGCATAATTCAAGTGTTGCAATGTAAACAGAGTCATTCAGAGTGGTTTAGTGTGAAAAGCTGCATTCAAGAGAAACTTACAGTCAGGATCGTTCACAGTGTTGGTGATAGGAACCAGACGTCCCCCTCTAAAAGCTCCCTCACAGAACGTTACTACATGAAATGGATATGAATTCACTGCCTGATGTCTGAGAGTTTGCAAACTTTTAGGCACCTGAGATTTAAAATGGTGTTTATCTGGGCGGTACGTGTTTATTTGCTCAGAAAACAACATGAATATTGGAATAAATCCAGCAATATTAAAACAATAAGTAGTGCTTTTGTGTATGTCGATGTGTCAGTAATGTCTAGTTTATCTAACTAATCCCTTATTAAGTTAATCGAGTGTGCTGATGATAGAATTGAATAAATCCAAGCGATGGTTGGAGGAAGCAAGCTGTTCAGACTAGCTCACAAGAAATCAACTACTTCAGGAAAATCTTGTAACTTTGCACTGTGTTATGTTTATTTGCATTTATTTGGATGGTATGTGATGTTTTACCAGCAAAAACACACTTATTGGCAAAGTAAATGGTTTTAATATGATATAAACGCAACTTTTTTCCTTAATTCCATTCTTGGTGGAGGGATACATGCAGGGTGTTGTGAGGCAAAATAGTCCTGGAGAACTTATTTCTTCAGGTTTATCACTATTTTACCATAATCAGCGTCACATATCAAACTCAGAAGACACATTTAGGTTCACTGGTGGTTTAGGGTGGTAAATAAAGTAGCATATTAGTGTACATGCAGCGCAGAATAGTCTCCAGTGAACAGTTAATTGTATTTACAATTCCAGTCAGGTGCAGGTTTACAGGTGGTTTTGGACAGCAAATGCATAAACTACATTTTGTGTTGTAAACATGGTGACATCTGGCTCCTGTCACCACTACTGTAAAGAAATGAGTGGTTGGTTAGTGTAGTGGGTAACACCTCTGCCTTGTAGACTGGGGTTCAAACCCCACCTGGGCAATCACCCTACACTATACCAATAAGAGTCCTTGGGCAAGACTCCCAACACCGCCTTGGCCTCTCTGTGTAAAAATGATCAAATTGTAAGTCGCTCAGCCAAAATGCCGTAAATGAGTCTCCATTTCACGCCAAACCGCTCCAAATGATCTTAACGAGTGAGTTATGTGGAAACAGTTGAAAAATCGGTGGAAGTTGTCCTGTTAAAAAACGTTCGGCTGGTTTGGGTAATGACACGGCTCTTGCCAGAAGGGTAGCGATGGCACTGGTCTCACCTTCTGTCCTGCTTTTGTTTTCATTCGTTAAAAAATCGGAAATCCATCCAACAGTGCCATCATTTCTGGAGTGCAGGCATGCGCCTTCCAGCAAGTACATAAACCCCCTTCCCCCAAATCCCCAGCCTCGACCCCAAGTGCCGCTTCAGACAGGAGGGGGCCCGGGAGGGAGGGAGGGAAGAGGGGGTGAGACAGAGAGACAGATGGAGGGAGGGAGAGGGAGAGAGAGGGAAAGGGAGGGATCAGAGGGGGAGGACTCATGCTAGGGCTTGTGGCGTCTCTCTCTCTCTCTCTCTCTCTCTCTCTCTCTCTCTCTCTGTCTCCCTCTTTTGAGAGAGTAGAACTGAGTCAAACTTCTGGATGAGGGAACTGCAGCCCAGCAAGCCCAGCAAGGCTCAGGAGCAACACAAACCTGGACTGAAGTGAAGAGCCTGAAGCTCAGACAGGCTGACAGACAGGCAGAGGCTCAGCGTCTGCAGTGCTGCGGATCCCAGACTGGACTCTAATGGCCACAGCTTTGCTCATTTCAGCATGACTGGATGTCTGGACGTGGCCCTGGACCATCTCTCACTCTCCTTACAGTAGGCTGCAAAGGCAGAGGGACAAGAGGGACCACTTTGGAGCCAAAGGAATCAAAGGTAATTCCTCATTTGATCAAGTTAAGCGACTGAGGTTGAAGTTCAAGGTTAGATTTAAACAGTTTAAACTCTTATTTTGGCTTTCTTGTCATCAACTAATGGGTCTGCGAGAAGAGTTTGTTTCTAATGGGTAAGAAAAGCATGCAAGGTTAGTCTGGAAGGGGTGGGACGAGTCTCATAGAGAGAGAGAGAGAGAGAGAGAGAGAGAGAGAGAGGGGAGCTCATTCAGACTGGGAGTGAATGAACGCTAGTGTGTAGCGCTTAGCATTAGCACTTAGCGTCGTTCTCTCTCTCTCTCTCTCTCTCTCTCTCTCTCTCTCTCTCTCTCTCTCTCTCTCTTTTGAGGTAACTTACGCTGCTGCTGCTAATATGAAGCATATGCCAACCGAATTATGTCACACCAGGCTGACAAAGTTTCCTGTTACCAAGTTTCTTGCTCTAACTTTCCCGTTCCACCTTAAATCTGCACCATTTAAGGTGGAACGGGAAAGTTAGGACAAGACGCCGGCGAAGAGGAAGCTTCGTTTCTGTCACAGCCAGACGACGAAATCATGTTTATTTGTCCATGTTGTTGTTGTTGTTGGTTAGCCGTCGAGCTAAAAGCACAGAGAAAAGAGGAAGAGCTGCTCTGAGGAGAGAAGTGTGATTATTTTCTCCTCTGGACTGTTTTCAGTGAGTGATGAGCTCAGACTGTGTGTATAATGCTGGCTGAAGACTCCCCAAAGGGCCCATATCCAACACTTTCCCCCATATATTTGCTCATATTACTAATATGTGAAAGGATTTGTGCTCAGTCTAGTTAACTGTGCCATTCAAAAACATCTCAATATGCACCGACATGCGGCGGTATGGTGTGGTTGGTTGGTGTAGTGGTTAACACCTCTGCCTTCTACACTGTAGACTGGGGTTTAATCCCCACCTGGGCAAACACCCTACACTACACCAATAAGAGTCCTTGGGCAAGACTCCCAACACCGCCTTGGCCTACCTATGTAAAAATGATCAAACCGTAAGTCGCTCTGTATAAGAGCGTCAGCCAAATGCCGTCAATGTCAATGTATATTGAAATGTGTGCACACCTGCATAAGGAATGACGGTAGAGCTGGGTGATATGGGGAGAATGCAATGCCGTGAAACTTGAGGACGTGTTTTTTGACCTACAGTATGTCGTGATATTTATGTTTTCTGACATAACAAAAGATGAAGTAGGATCACTTCGTGTTGCCCCCATTCCACAGGACTAATTACATGCAGTTGGGAAGTGGTTTTTAAGTGCTGATACGTGTGATATGCTCAGAAAAGCATATTGCAGCACATTGCGATGTACTTTATCACAATAAGGATGAATATGTCGTCACATTGCCCAGCGCCTTTTCCGTACCCTGTGAGATATGGCACTTACGACATTTGTGTGGTTTTATGTATCGACATAATGTATCAAACACAGTCTTGATTTATAATTCCTACATGACAACTGTCCATCCTCCCTTCATACGCTGGTGTAAGATGGTCTATGCTGGTTCATACTGGTCCATTGCTGGTCTGGTGGTGGTATAAGCTGGTCTATGCTGGTTCACGCTGGTCTAGTGCTGGTCTGGTGCTGGTATAAGCTCATCTTTGCTGATTTCTGCTGGTCTGGTGCTCGCAAAACCTGGCATGTGCTGGTTTATGCTGGTTTAAGATGGTCTAGTGCTGGTATTTGAAGTTTCATGCTGGTTTATGCTGGTCTAGTGCTGGTATAAACGGGTCTATGCTGGTTTAAGATGGTCTAGTGCTGGTATAAGATGTTTCATGCTGGTCTATGCTGGTTTATGCTGCTCTAGTGCTGGTATAAGATGGTCTGTGCTGGTTCATACTGGTCTAGTGCTGGTATAAACTGGTCTATGCTGGTTTAAGATGGTCTAGTGCTGGTATAAGATGTTTCATGCTGGTCTAGTGCTGGTCTGGTGGTGGTATAAACTGGTCTTTGCTGGGCTAGTGCTGGTCTGCTGCTGGTATAAGCTCATCTTTGCTGATTTATGCTGGTCTGGTGCTTGCAAAATCTGGCATGTGCTGGTTTATGCTGGTCTAGTGCTGGTATAAACTGGTCTAAGCTGGTTTAAGATGGTCTAGTGCTGGTATATGAAGTTTCATGCTGGTTTATGCTGGTCTAGTGCTGGTATAAACTGGTCTATGCTGGTTTAAGATGGTCTAGTACTGGTATAAGATGTTTCATGCTAGTCTATGCTGGTTTATGCTGCTCTACGGCTGGTATACGAAGGTCTGTGCTAGTTTATGCTGGCCTGATACTGGTATAAGCTGATCTGGTGCTGTTATAAACTGGTCTGTGCTGGTTTATGCTCTAGTGTTGGTCTGGTGCTGGTATAAGCTGGTCTATGCAGGTCATGTGCTGGTATAAGCTGGCCTGAGCTGGTAAACACTGGTTTAAGCTGGTCTGGTGCCGGTATAAGCTGGTCTATGCTGGTTTATGCTGTTTTTTAGTTCTGCTATAAACTGGTCTATGCTGGTATAAGCAGGTCTAAGCTGGTTGACCGAGCATACCACCATCCAAAACATAGCATATGCTGGTGTTGCTGGTGACCAGGTGTGCTGGTCTATGCCGTTTTTTCTAGCTGGGTCTATCCTTAAGAATTAAACAGTCTAAAATATGTAAATTGCCTCTGTTCTGATTGTCTCTCCAGTATTGTGCCTAGGACAAAGCTGCAAAACTCCTGTTTTTTTCTTTTGTTTTTAAATATGAAAGGCTTGGCTGAGGTGAAGGTTTAGGTTGTGGAAACGACCATGCGGAAGAGGAGTGATGTGATGCATTACACAGTCATTCATAACATGTTTAAAACAAACAAACAAACAAAAAGACAATGATGATTAGTCTATGGTCTATTAGTCTAATTTCTATGGTATATTGCATTTGATCACACAAGCCTATTGCCCATTAGGCTGAAGGATCTCCAGGTACCCCAGGTATCCATTTGGCTTCTACTGTGCGTGCGCTTCCTCAGGTGCTCTGGATAAGTGCATCTGCTAAATGACTAAAGGTGTTTTCCTATCTCTGTTCCTGCTAGAGTCCCTTAAGGCACAGGTGGAGAGATTCGAGGGAACAAAACCATGACCGAGAGTCATACAGAGGCCGACTGCCTTTGCAGAGCTTTTGTAGCGTGTCCTAAGCATGGAGACCAGCCATACTGACATGTGTGATCCATTACAGGCACCAACAGGGAATTTCTGAACAACGAAGCAGCGAGTTCCAAGCCCGGACTTTCTTAAACATTGAAGGAAAAGTGTCAGAAGCGTGTTTCCCTCTGATAATCCATAGGCATCTTCTGAATGAAAGAAAACAGTGATTTATATGGAGAGAATGGAGAAAAATGAACGTACAGGTAGAGCAAGAGTGAAATAACACAGGCTGGTAATATGAAGGAAAGACTGAGAAAGCCAGAAGCAAAAAAAGGAAATGAGAGCAGTTTAGAAAACGTATCCCATGTTGGAACACATTCTTCTGGACTGGTGTAGAGGAGGCCGTAATTTGGAGTCGCTTTAGGAGCTCTTACAGGATCCCACAGGATCCGCTGGCCAGCCAGTGTGGTGTATGTTGCTTCCGGATGTGTTTTTTTCCCCTTTTCCAGAACGTCTCATGTAGGTGGGAGACAAATACACGTTAAAGTTCCAGCAGAGCTAAACAAACATGGCTAAAATAGCTCCTCACCCCTCCCTGCTCAGCTTCTCCCAGATTCCAGGGTTTTGTTTAGTGTGGGGGTTCGGTGTTGGGTTGGCCTTCAAAAGCAATGCTAGAAAAAAGGGGTTTGTAAGCAACAGGAAGGAGAAACTGGAAGCTTTTCCCTTTTTTGTCGTCTCAAGTGATCTCAAACCCACTTGACCTGTTGACCTGTTGGACTTGATGTTCTGATACAAAGGAGCGTTGTGGTATTAGGTCCACAAGTCAGAAAGGAGACGGAACAACAGAAAAGGGAAACTTGTTTAAATCTGCTTTATTGCTTAACTTCACTCTGAAAAAAGATGGTTCTTCAAGGGTTCTTTAGTAAAGACAGTGGTTCTATATTGAACTATGACCAATCAAAGAATCCTTGACATGACTAAGGGGTTCTTTGCATCGCGAAAGCGTTCTTTAGACTTATGGAGAGTGTGCTGTAGGTAATTCTATGTAGAACCTTTTTGAAAAGGGTTCTGTATAGCACCAAAAAGGGTTCCACTTCTGTTATAAGCCAAATAACCCTTTGCTAGTACTAGATAGGATCCCTTGTGCTAAGTGTGTAGCTCTCAAAAAGATTCCACTATTGGTACAAACCAAAGAGCACTTTTTGGTACTAGATAGAACCCTTTGTGCTAAGAGTGTAGCCCTGCAAAAGGATTCTACTATTGGAACAAGTCAAAGAACACTTTTGGTACTAGACAGAACCCTTTGTGCTAAGAGTATAGCTTTCAAAAATGATCCCAGTATCGGTACAGCATTGTGATATCTGGTCCACAAGTTAGAAAGGAAACATTATTCAGATTAATAATTATTAATTCAATCCGCTACTGGTGGAAACACGTTTTATGATGGTCTGCATCAAATGAGGGAAGTAACCATCTTTGGAGGATGATTTTACAGCAATGTTCTGGAAAAATATGGGAAGATTAGCGTGTAGTACTTTGTCTGATCTATCACGTGCTATATGGTGAAAACAACATTTTGCCTTGAAATAGATGGTTTAGGGTACAGAGGCCACAACTCACATGTTCCAGTTCATCCTAATGGTGTACAGTGGAGTTGAAGTCAAGGCTCTGTGCAAGCCATTGGAGCTCCTCCACACCAAACTCATTAAACCATGTCTTTATGGAGCTCACTTTGTTCACAGGGTCACAGCCATGCTGGAACAGGAAAGTGTCTTCCCCAAACTTTTTCCCACAAAGTTGGAAGCTGGAATTGTCTAAAATGTCTTTGCTATAGCATTAACATCTCACTGTAACTAAGAGGCCCAAACACTGAAAAACAACCCCAGCCCATTATCCCTCCTCCACCAAACTTTACTGTTTGCACTGTGTGTTCCAGCAGGTCATGTGCTCCTGGCATCCACCAAACCCAGATTCATCCGTCAGACTTGAATCCAGTGGCATCATGCTTTACACCATTCCAGCCAACACTTGGCATTGTGCATAGTGATCTTAGGCCTGTGTGCAGCTGCTCAGCCATGAAAACTCATTTCATAAAGCTCCCAGTGCACAGTTCTTGTGCTGATGTTGCTTCCAGAGGCAGTTTGGGACAGGTGATATTCAGCACTCGGGGTGTCCCCGCTCTGCGAGTTTGCCTGGTCTGCCACATAGTTGCCACAAAAAGCTTCTGTTTCACAATAATATTGCTTACAGTTGACTGGGGCTTATCTTCTAAGCTGCTTCTCCTCCTGGGGGGGTGCTGGAGTCTATCCCAGCTATCATTGGGGCGAATGGCTGAAACATCTGAGCTCAAAAGTTAGGAGTGGTGTCCACATATTTTTGTCTGTATAGTGTATGAGATAGCATATGTATCTACTGTGCAGTGCTGGGGTAGTTAGAGAGCACTGGCGAATTCAGAGATGGTTTGAAGTGTTATTGTTTTCATGTTGTTATAAGGTGTGCTATATAATTGCTTATAATTGTTTATATAAGTTTATATAAGAATATGACGTTTTGTCCAAATCTGACAATAAAGAATGTATTGTATTACTTTTTCCAGGAGGTAATGAGTAAAATAATCCAGTTACAGTTTGAAAAATGCAAGCAGAAATTTGTAATGTGTTACTTTTTTGAGTAACTACGACAATAATCTTGCATATCAACCCCTGATAAGCATTTCCAGTAACGTGTGCACTTTTTGGCCTAAGTAGTGTTTTTTTATTGTCTATATTCCACTAATTCATAAATGTTATATTCACTTGTGTATATACAATATTGTGTATTGACTGTTTTAGAATATATAGTTTTATAGTCCTTTTTCTTTATATTTAAGATTTTTGATACTTTTTTTTTCCCCCTTAAATCTGCACTTTAAGCATTTTAGCCTTATGTTTAAATTGTTTTGTATGTAGGAGGTGCCGTTGGATTGCTGCTCATTTTCGTTGTACACTGCAATAAAAATGAGCGCATCTTGTCTTATTCCGTATATTTAAAACATTGATTTATGCCAAAATAATCACATCAAACTGGATGGCCTTTGAAAGTTCATGATGAACTGAAAGGCTTGCCAAATTATTCTAATGGGTCTGAGATTTGTGCCTCTGTGATTGACCGGTTTAAATATTGGACAGACACGTTTGCTTTCTAAGCAGGGTTGGGTAACCAGCAGATCAGAGAAAGAAGGACAGAATCAGTAAAACGCTAAATATTAGCTCAAGTGCCTTGAGGTTCTTGGCCAAATCTGCTCATTCAACACCCAAACATTCCTTTGCCTTGATTGCCTTGAAGATATCAGTTGTTATGATTAAGCAGTCTTATCTGGTCTCTTGTTCTGGAAACATACTCCCTCCATTTCTCTGTTTCTGGACGGCGGTCATCGCAGGAGGCTGTCCTCCACCTCCACAGGCCAGGTCACATTCCTGGCTAACGGCTCCTCTCCTCGCCAGGCCTGCACTTCCTGCTGCGTTTTACGGTGTTCCTGCTGTCGCCCGGGGTTGAAGGATCATTAATCAGGCCAGGCTGTTTGGCCGAATGTTGACACTGAGTGATCCCCCCCATGGTTGGAGATCCTCCAACCTTCTTGAAAAGCTTCTCTCCGAGCTGCTAGCTGCTGCCTTTGGGGCTTTGCTGGAATTTCTTTGGTACTACCTTCCCTCTCTCTGATGAACAGCTTGGAAAGGGTAATTATTAATTACAGTGGCTTCACAGCATGCGCTCCCTCTTCCTGTTGACTCCCGGCCGCCGTTCCTGCAGATTTTGGCGTCAGGGTTTGATTATCTTCCGAGCATAAGAGCGCTTGGAATGTTATTTATTCATCTAGCAATGTTTGTTTTTCTTCTTTGCAATGGAAAGCAGCTCCCGTATCCTTTAAAGATCCACAGATATCCACTCTAATGTGAGCGCTAGGACCCCCAAAAGGTTCTCGGCTAGGCCTGCTTCCTATCAGTAGCCAAACAAAACAGTACGAGCTCCAAAAACGGCAATGGTGTGAGTAAATCAGCAGCAAGAGAGACTCTTGGTGAAGGAGATTAACTGCAGCAGTGAGTTTTCAGGTGAAAGAACATAATAATGAAGTCATTTGAAAAATAATAATGGTTTCCATGATCAGGCAGGTTATTCCTTCAGAATAAACTCTTGCCAAGACTTTCAACTTATCTCTGAATTATGTCACTTTTAGGGATCCATCACCTGTGAGGTGTTGGCAGCTGTGCTTGAGTGGTTGAGTGAGTTGTTGGGAGAGGAGTCCACCACATTAAAGGGACAGTCTGTGAACGTCAACACACCGTCCCCTTTATCTCAGAAGTACTCAATCAATTAAGAACTGTTTGGAGTCTGAAGTGATTAAAATAAGGAATTGTGCACATTGGCAATAGTTTGTGTAGTTAATCGCAAACCGCTGGTCTCCAGTTTGACCCTATAAAGACTTTTATTCAAAATGTGTGAATAGTAATACTGTGACATTACATAGATGCAGAAAATGAACATGAAAAATCACATGATATACATACAGTGAGCACAGTTTCCAGTTTTCATCATCAACGTCCAGTGAGAGCAACAGTGGCTGCATGTTCCAACCAAGAGGTGTGTGTATCATATACATGTGTACATATGTGTATCGCTGTTGTCGGAAAAAAACCTTATATTTCCGTTTTTGACATCATTTGAAAATACCTGTTACTCTTTACATTATAAATACATTTCATGATAAATAGACCAAAAGAAACAGCCCAAAATTGCTTGGAAAAAAGTCTGGTTCCATTGACTTACATTGAAAGTAAACTAAGTTTTTCTTTCTCATATAAAGCTGTCATTTTGGAGATATGAGGCTTTCTTCTGACAACAGCGATATGTACGACTCTTAGATATATACAATGATTGTTATGATCTATTTAAACTTAAAACTTAAGCTAAAAAGATAAGTCGTATTTGTCCACTCTACGTAAAGTATACTGTACTAAAGCCTCCTCCAGTGTTAAGAGTGAGGCTTCAACTTCAAGTGTTTACTGAAGGATTTACTGAAGCACTAAAACATCCACAGTAAAGCTCATTACAGGCTTCAAATGACAGAGTTTAAACTAGAGCTGCCGTCAGTGTTTCACCCAATGAGGGAAAGTCAATGTACACCACTGTTAATGTGCACCACCGTTAGCCTGGCACTGACTTAACACTGCATATCCAATAGAACGCTATCAGAACTTAGCATTACTGTACTGTAGTGTTACAGAGTGAAGGGTTCTAGTGCTTGATGTTAGAACCTGTGAGGCAACAAATTACAATGACAGCACTCGACTATCTCACCTTTCCCTCTCCAGGCCTTCACTCCGCAGTGACTTCACTGTGGGTTCGCTTTAGTGGGTTTGGGGAGGGGCTGATGGGCGCTTGGTTTGCTGTAATGTGATGTAACTTTTAAAGTGAGAGTGCTGGGTAAGACAAGCTCACTGTAGCAGTGATTCTAGGCTGGACAGCCTGTTTGGAGCATCTGAATATTCAGGACTGAAGCCCTGAAGATGCAGCACTAACAGCAGTGAGAAATATAATGCTGGAAATCCCAGGGAGTAAATAAACTTTGTATTTGTCTTTAGTTTATGCTCTCCAATTACGCATTATATTGTAATTGCAATATAGTGTGATTCATTTGAATAAATATTTATAACTATGTTTATAATGCCATATGAAATGTGTTTATAGATGCTTACAAACGTGACATTCTTAGAAAGTGTTGCCGGAAAAAATGCTGTTCCACGCTTTTATGTCACTAATGAAACTCAGAGTTTAGTCAGTGGGCAGAGCCTTATTTTAGCCATGCCCCTGCAATGTAGAGGAGGAAATGAGACTGCATCTCAGTCCCTGAAAATCAGTGCGTAACATTAAGGATTGTCACTACAGAAACACATGTTTTCTGCAGTTGATTTAACTTTGTTGTGTCTCAGTGAAAAATATCATTTATGTGTGCATCTGTTCAAAGCTATGTTTGCTGGTCATGGAGTTCTGCTCAAAATGAGCTAAACTGGTCACTATTGAAACAGTCACTACTAAAACATTTGGTAAAGTTTTGGTGACGTTCACTCATTTAAAATGTTGTTAAATACCCGAATTGTGTTTATTTTTAATAAATATAAATTACTATAGGGTCACTCGAAGCAAAAGAATTTTAGGCTAAAGTCCAAGTCAGTTCGGTGGAATGGTCCATGTACAGTCAATGATTCAGTCTTTGCTGTTGCTTTTGTTAGTTTGCTGCTTGTTGATTAACATACAGGTCTGCTGAGCACCGTCCAGCGTAATCTGCGCAAAGCCATTAAAAAGCTGTATTTGAATGAGATGGCTACACTTGCAATATACAGCGTGCTACAGCTGAGCTTCAGCTTAGCTCAGACTAGGAAAATGGAAGTGTGAATAAATGAATGCTGTTGATATTGGATCATGTTCACCTGTTATTAATGCATTAATTGAGACACAGCTAGTCTGAAGGCTGCCTCTTTGGTTTGTGATAAAGCCACATGACTAATGTTGCTATCACATGATGGAAGCATCATGTAAACTGCAAACCTCAACCATCAACAGGAGGTCATTCATTTTCAGCATAGCTGAAAAACAGTAGTAGCAGTCGTCTAGAAGAGTTCTGTCCTACTGTTGTCCGTTTTATAGGTAACTGTATTTAAGTATTGACCGATCATGTCCTCGCTGGTCGACTACAGCCGTGTTAAACCTGCTTTATCACTTTAAAATGTTCTTTAGGAGGAGAAATCTGGAGTCAGCTCTCTAAACTACACTCTCAAAAAGATGGTTCTTCAAGGGTTCTTTAGTAAAGAAAATGATTTTATATAGAACCATGAACATTCAAAGAATCTATGGCCTGATTTAAGGGTTCTTTTCATCATGAAATAGTTCCTCAGATTGACGGAGAATGTGCTGTAGATGGCTCAGTAGATGGTTCCACTATTGGTACAAGCCAAAGACCCCTTTTTTGGTACTAGATAGAACCCTTTGTGCAAAGAGTGTAGCTCTGAAAAAGGATTCCACTATTGGAACAAGCCAAAGACCCCTTTTTTGGTACTAGATAGAACCCTTTGTGCTAAGAGTGTAGCTCTCAAAAAGGATTCCACTATTGGAACAAGCCAAAGACCCCTTTTTTGGTACTAGATAGAACCCTTTCTGCTAAGAGTGTAGCTCTCAAAAAGGATTCCACTATTGGAAAAAGCCAAAGACCCCTTTTTTGGTACTAGATAGAACCCTTTCTGCTAAGAGTGTAGCTCTCAAAAAGGATTCCACTATTGGACCAAGCCAAAGACCCCTTTTTTGGTACTAGATAGAACCCTTTGTGCTAAGAGTGTAGCTCTCAAAAAGGATTCCACTATTGGACCAAGCCAAAGACCCCTTTTTTGGTACTAGATAGAACCCTTTCTGCTAAGAGTGTAGCTCTCAAAAAGGATTCCACTATTGGAACAAGCCAAAGACCCCTTTTTTGGTACTAGATAGAACCCTTTCTGCTAAGAGTGTAGCTCTCAAAAAGGATTCCACTATTGGAACAAGCCAAAGACCCCTTTTTTGGTACTAGATAGAACCCTTTCTGCTAAGAGTGTAGCTCTCAAAAAGGATTCCACTATTGGAACAAGCCAAAGACCCCTTTTTTGGTACTAGATAGAACCCTTTCTGCTAAGAGTGTAGCTCTCAAAAAGGATTCCACTATTGGAACAAGCCAAAGACCCCTTTTTTGGTACTAGATAGAACCCTTTCTGCTAAGAGTGTAGCTCTCAAAAAGGATTCCACTATTGGACCAAGCCAAAGACCCCTTTTTTGGTACTAGATAGAACCCATTTGTGCTAAGAGTGTAGCTCTCAAAAAGGATTCCACTATTGGAAAAAGCCAAAGACCCCTTTTTTGATACTAGATAGAACCCATTTGTGCTAAGAGTGTAGCTCTCAAAAAGGATTCCACTATTGGAAAAAGCCAAAGACCCCTTTTTCCGGTACTAGATAGAACCCTTTGTGCTAAGAGTGTAGCTCACAAGATATCACCTACTATTTCTGAAAGCCGGGATTCATTGTTAATTCTTACCGTATTTATGCTTTTTTACTTTAATTTGAATATCGTACAGTGAGTACCGTCAAACTTTATATCATATATAAATCTTAAGTCATTTTGGGTCTTTTCTTTTAGTCCATCCATTGTGACATTTACACACAATATAAATGGCAAGGTATATTCAAATTATGTCAAAAACACAAAAATGTCAAAAACTGGCACAATGGACAAGATTTGTAGTTTATATACATACATATATGCGGTTATATGCCAACGTTTGTGCACGTTCCATTGATTTTGTGACAATAATAATAATAAGTCAACACATCCTCTACAGAGAACAAACGTTTGCACATTTTAATGCATGATGTCTGTCTATTTACTGAATTTAACAAAAAAAACATGGTATGTTTATATTTTAGGTATATATTTTTTCCAATATGTTAAACTTGGCAATTAGAAGTTGCTGTGTGTATATATATATATACACACACACTATTTTTTTAATATATTTATATATATACACATACACACACACACTATTTTTTTAATATATTTATATATATACACACACACACTATTTTTTATATATATATATATACACTATTTTATTTATATATATATATATATATACACACACTATTTTTATATATATATATATATATATATATATATATATACACACACTATTTTATATATATATATATACACACTATTTTTATATATATATATATATATATATATATATATATATATACACTATTTTATTTATATATATATATACACACACACACTATTTTTTTAATATATTTATATATATACACACACACACTATTTTTTATATATATATATATATACACTATTTTATTTATATATATATATATATATATATACACACTATTTTATATATATATATATACACACACTATTTTTATTTATATATATATATATATATATATATATATATATATATATATATATATATATATATATATATATATATATATACACTATTTTATTTATATATATATATACACACACACTATTTTTTTAATATATTTATATATATACACACACACACTATTTTTTATATATATATATATATATACACTATTTTATTTATATATATATATATATATATATATATATATATATATATATACACACTATTTTATATATATATATATACACACACTATTTTTATTTATATATATATATATATATATATATATATATACACTATTTTATTTATATACATATATACACACACACTATTTTTTTTATATATATATATACACACACACACACACACACACACACACACACACACACACACACACACACACACACACCCGTATGAATGTATATATGTATGGCTGTCCCAGGCTCCTGAAAAAGACAAAGCCCCCTAAACACTTGGTTGCAAACAAACACCACATGAAGTGGCTTTAGCTGCCATGGAAACCATAATCAAACAGGAAACCGTACTCAGACAATACCCTCTGATCGACGACCTATACTGCATTATCATCCATTCATGCCTGAGCACTGTACAAAGGGCTCAGCCGGCCCACCCTCACTCATGTCGAGCAGCTGTGCATGGGCGATAACGGATCATATGTCTGCGTGACGCTGCCGCTTCCTGGGTTCCAGAAAATCTGGAGCGCTTACTGTAACTGTCCATTTCGTCACCGTCATATCTAAACCGCTACCGTGTACACCTCTTTGAAAATGGTCCTTTTAAGTGATGTAAAAGCTCTGAGTGGGCTAATTGAAGTGGTCCCAAATGAAGTGGATTAAAATCAATGTTATCTTAATGTATATTAAAATGATATACATTTTTTTTTCTTACTTTCTTAACTTATAGTTTCTGAGAAACAGGATTTAAACACACTGCAAAATGGTATCTTGTCCAGTAAAATCATCTTAAATGTAGTTCATAAATCAAACGTTTCTCCTGTTGACATTGTTGTAAGTTTAATTTACCCAATTTCTAGACATTTTGACCTGTTTTAAGTCATTTTATTTAGTAAAATGATCTCACTATATCGGCAGGTCACTTTGCTTGTCTTAAGAAATTTAGTTGAAACCAGCAAAATGATCTGCCAGTATAGTGAGATCGTCTTACTTAATAAAGCTACTCAAAACAAGTGAAAAGTGTCTAGAAATAAGCCAGATAAGGTTATAATAGGTGCAAAATCATCCTAAAATGGGGAATATTAGATATATAGATGAGATTTAACATCATTTCACTTTTTTTTAAGTGCACAATAATGATTTAAAAAAACCTCTTTCACATCTGGATGTAGTTTTCACACCGTCCCAGCCGACTGTAGCTGCAGATTTATTTGACCACTCAGACACTGGAAATCAAAGTCTAGTACTTTTATGGAGAACCTCACAGCCTGTTCTGGTCCACTGTGACCTATAAGTCATGAAGAAGTGATGAAAAGTTCTGTGTGTTTGGGGTAAAACTTCATAGCTGAGGAGCAGCATCATCATTTCTGTCCTCCTGATCATGTTCAAGCTCAATTTATAAGACTTCTGTATTTAACAGCATTAGAAGGCCTGGCTAGTACAGCTGTCCCGGCTGAGTCAGGTACAGGTATATAAGTTTATATTATAGGCAGCGTTTCCAGACAGCTTCGTCCACTCATACGAGACAAGAGTCCTCAAAAACACAGAAAGACATGTTTTTTTTCCCTATCGCGCTCATATCATCACATTGATGGAGGACTTTTCCTGCTTGTGACTTTGCCAGCAAACTGACTGGCTTTTCACTGAAGAGCATGTCCATGTTAAGCAATAGGAGCTTACCCACTGACCGTCTCCTCCTCCTTTATAATATATTTGCTTTTATTTACAGTAGTATTTCAAATACTTAATGCCACATTAAAAAACATGCTGCCGTAGGTAAAAGTTTGGGTGCTGCCTAACATGTTTTATTGGTTTTCTGTGTGAAAATCACCTCCTCTACTGTAAATAACCTGAAATATAACAACTTCTGATCATTTTAGTGCACAAATTCTACTTAGTTGCTGAATAGATCATATAGACAACATTGTATCTATCTATCTATCTATCTATCTATCTATCTATCTATCTATCTATCTGGATATATATATCCAGAACTGCTGTCAGAAGAACACCTGGTATGTCCAAAATGGTAACTTTACAGGAAAAGGAAAAATGTACTTTACTTTTAATGTTAGTCTAAGGAACCAGACTTTACAAGTAATATTGGGTCATTTCTTTTGATCCCTTCTTCATGTAGAAGCAACAGGTAGTTTTAAATTATGTCAAAAACTGAAAAATCTCACAGCCGACTGTAGCTGCTGATTTATTTTACCACTCAGCTTCTATGTTAAGTTCAGCAAATAAACAGTAGTTGTGCATTAAAATATATATAATTTTTTTCCTGAGAAAATCAACAAACAGGTCATTTGACAAGGGGCGTCTAAACTTTTGCGCATGACCATAAGTGTTGTTCTCAGGCTAAATCAAAGCTGGCCATGATAAAAAGGTGTAATTAAGGTGTTCTGCATTGCATGGATAGCCAGGTCTGAGTTCTGCAGAACAGTCCTCCGATACTGTGCTTTCATTCCTAGCTGAGCTCAGCTCTACTCGCTAGTCAGCTACATGGAAGCCACTGACTCAGGTTTCTCCACATCTTTCCTTTCTGGATTTTCAAAAGTCGCTTCAAAAGCAGAGTAAACGAACGGCCCGCCTGGGTTTATAATAACTCCTCCGTGCTGCTTGAGGAGCTTCCCTACCCCCTACACCTTAAAAGACTGCAGCGTTTTTGAAGGACTCGCCCTGGATTAGCAGATGTTTAGCAGATTAGTAGGCTGTCTGATTTCTCCCAGGGCTTTCCCTCTCTGCCCTGAGGAAGGCAGATTCCTGTCTGCTGCGGCAGGTAAAGGGTGTGGTCACCCAGCGCTATTGCTGACCTGAAATCAGTGGCCTCTTTTTCAGTACATGTGCATCTTTGATGGTGTTGAAATGAGACAAGCTGACCCGGGAACAGCCCAGTTCTAAAATGTTGAACTCAGTCCAAAACAGTCTGTTTTTCAGTGGCTGTATTGGTGTGTTTACAATGCTGGAGCTTGAAAATGAGACCTAGTGTGAACCAGCACAATGAAAAATATCTCTAGGGAACGGTTTTCTGTTTCTCAAGTGAGACACACTTTAGGCCAGTGGTCACCAGCCCTCCTTCTGGAGATCAGCTTTCCTTAAGAGTTTAGTTCCAAATTAAATCTAACACTTTGGCCCTATTTACATTATACTAATGCAGGGGTCGGCAACGTGGGGCTCTTTGGCCGTCCTGTTGTGGCTCTACAGCAGAATTAGATTTGTAGGTAATAATAAAATAATCCTCCTTTGCAGTAAAATGAAGCTCTGCTGATGGTTCAACACAGTTTAGCAATAAATGGTCTCAAATGCTGGAGTTAATGTGTAACTGCTAATTCACCCTGAAGGTCAGCATGCTGTCTGCTGGTCACCATAGCAATGAAGACAACAGTGTTGCCTAGCTAGTAGCTAACGAAAAGACAAAGAGAGAGATTTAAGATGAACATCAATAATTTAGAGATGAATGGACTTATTTGTATTTATATTCACTCCAGCTGGTTTCCTGATGCATTTAATCTGCAACGAGAAACTGTCAAACGCTAAAAGGTCATGAAGCTGAAGTCGCTTCTCATTTGCCAGCTTCTTGTTCGAATTGTCCCATTCCTCCTTAAATGGTGCAGCAGATACATTATGGTGTCTCAGGTATCATTTAAGGTGGAACAGGAACATTCGAACAAGAAGCTGGAGAATGAGAAGCGACTTCAGCCTTGTGACTTTTTAGTGTGAAAGAGGCATTTTACAAGAAAATATGTTCTACTTCTTTTGGAAAAGTTTCCTGCCGGAGATGTGAGAAAAGCGGCTATAGCTGAGCTGAAGCTTAAAGCGGAGCAAAGCAAGTCTGTCTTTTCACTTATATTACTGTACTAGTACATTAGCACATACTGAGACATGTTTACAGCCGAGATGATACAATGGACGTGAAATGTTGTGGACGTGAAATTGGCTCTTCTTAACCTTTGGGTTGCGACTCCCGCACTGATGCATCTGATCCAGCCAATAAAGAACTTCTGAAGAAGGTAATAAGAAGGTAACTCTGGATTGCAGGAGGGCAGATCTCCAGGACCAGGGTTGATGACTGCTGCTTTAGGCCTTTCTAGGGAAACCCTAATCCAACCATGGAGGGTGAAGGAACATCAAACAGATGTTTAGATTGGACTGATATTTCCAGCTGATATTTGGTGGAGTATCTATTGTACACGGGAAGAACAGAATGTTTAGGCGATGCTGCGTTACTTTCCTAAATTGTCCGCATTGTATTAATTTTGCTACGTAAATAGATGTTATATTTCCCTGTAATGCTAATCCAGGTAGATCTAGTCCCAAGTTCTACATTTTCTGATTGTTTACGAATCCGCTTCGGCAGATATGTACATTAAAAATATCTGATAATGGCATCGCCCAGTGGATGTTTCCTCAAAGTAAATGAGATATGCGAGTATAAAGAACCATTGTAAACGTTCTATACCATTTGTAGGTTCTCCAAGTGAACAGTCATTTAGGACACTATGTTTACAGTGAGTAAGGAAAACACTACTGAGGCACTCCAGCACTCCAGGTGAGTCTCAGGCCTGGCCAGCATTTTGCATCATCTTAGGCAAAGCCTGGATCTGGGTGGAGTTAAGTTCGAAGGAGCCTGTAAGAACAAGTCCTGTTGTCCGTGGCAGCAGGCCCACTTCTTCTGGCCTCAGCCTCGCGTCTCCGGGGCTGGAGCAGGCTCAGGAGACTGGGGGGGGTGTGATACACCTCAGTCCCAGGCACGCGTGCCCCACAGCAGGCCTGTAGCAGCACGTTCCTCCTGCCTTAATGGTGCCTGTGATGGTAATAGTATGCTAAAGCGTACTGATGCAATAACTGCTGCGTAAATACATTCACACACTCACTGTGCTCAAAATAGTCCACTAATCACTGTTCCTCACTCTGGAAAATCAGGAATGTGCTTTATTCTGTTTTACTGTTATAATGGTGGATTATTACAGGCCATTAACAGGGCTGTACATAAACCTTTTGAGCATTTAGCACTGGTGCTATAAAAGTTGCAAGTGTTCTAGCACAAATACATTTTTTTAGCATTGAGATAAAATGATCCTAAGACCAAACAATTTCAAGAAGTGTAACAAATCACCATTTTAACTGTGGTGAAAACATAAATCAGATCTACCACAAGGGGGCGCTATTAGCACTCAAAAAGCTGTTTTTTGTTGTTTTTTTTGCATTTTTTCCAGCGTGAAGAAAATACAGTCCGGTACATATATGTGTGGTTGAAGTCAAAAATTTCTAAACAGGAAATTAAATGGTTTATTACGTAAAAGTGAAGCTCACTGTTATGAAATATGTGTTAGAAAAGGCAGATAGCACATGTGTATTACCCTATCCAGACATGCATTTCAGCAGCTCTCAAATCATCGCTAGCTTTAAGTATGACATTGTCGTCCCAAAGTAAACAATGTTTAGGCATTTTGTAAATTGTGAGACCTTTTGTTTGCTAACATCTGGATTCATTCTCTTGTGTTCATATTACCTGATGGACTACATCTACTGTAAATACTAGAATTTAACCTGTCGGGAAAGTGTTCGATATTGCACGTTAAAATAGTTTTATTCTATACTATAGTATCATGAGCACTTAGACTAGACAAAATATTTCAATGAAGTGTCCACACATCCACAAACGTCTATCACTTGTGTGTCTGTGATCTTTTTCATATTCACACTGGATTGATTTCTCCTAGCATATGTGACAATATTATGACATAGTACAGCCCTGATTAATAAGCTGTTACAGTACAATTCTCCACTGAATCTGCTGCCTGAGGAAAACACGACAGAAAGCACCTTTTGTTTTAACATGTGAAGAATGTAGTTTTGGAACTCACTCATGTTTAGCAGTCTGAAGTTTCTCCAGCAGGGGCGCTACTAGCAAGCCAGTTGCTTTCTTTAAAGAGAAGAAAGAGCCAGGAGCCCACACCAGCAGGAGCTCACACATGTCTGTAAACAGAGTTCAAGTAGTTCATCCCTAAAGATGTTGACTCACTCAGTGTTAACCTCTTATGCTCCAGGGTATATTTTGGTTTGTCCATCTGAATTTACGTGACCAAGTTGTGAGGCAAAGTATTCAGTAACTGCGTTAAATAAATGCAAAATTTTATTTTATTTATGTATGTATTTTTTTGTAAAAGCTCCCCTCAAATGAACAGAAAATGTGTTTTATATATACATATCACTACATTCTTACAGTTTACTGTTGAAAGCCAAAAATCTCCGCCGCTCTTTGTGTTGTTTTCTAAAAGTGATGTTTCCAGAGCAGATCACTGAAGAGACGCCGTCTGTTTATAGTTTATAACCCAGATTTGGGGAAAAACCTCTCGACTTTCAGTAGAAAAACAAAGTTCAGCTTCTTTTATTATAAGGGTTTAAAATGACATCACCGTCTATTAGACTGGAGAGAAGAGCTACAGCCTCACACGACGCCCAGCTTCTGAATGGAGCTTATGGAATATGAAAGTTATGAAGAACATGACCAAGTGCGTTTTGGAACCACCGGTGGTTCCAAGGAGTTTAAGAAGCTACATTTAATTAAGTTCTACATCCCCTTCTATGCTAAAGACAGCTTATAAAGTTGGTCTAAGAGGCAGCAGAACTTGTGAGGGGGGTTTGGTGTGTGATATGATTGATAATCCTGATATGTTTCTTCGGTAAACAATCCACAGCAGCTGATGTGGAAAAGAAATGGCCCTGAATCATTGTGCCTTACATCGGAAGATCAGGAGTGCTAAGCAGAGCACAGTAAAGTTTGAAGTCAGTTTTGAAGTTTGCAGGGTTTGCTTATCACACTGCAACAGTTGTCGCCTAGTAATCTGGACTAGAGATCAAGTGTTTGATAACATCCAAAGGTCATTCCCATGGTGTCCTTGAACTCTTGACTTGGAGTTGCTACAGACGACCTCTCTATGTGGTTGTCTGATGTACATTGTTAAGCTAAATGTACATGAAATTATCCATCAAAACCATTTAAGCTTGATCAAATTCACCACACGTTAGGAATAGAACGGCCATTAAGCCCCGGCCTTCCCTAACGTAATGTGTTCTACGGCACATCATCTTGAATGGACCAGTCCAACGTGTGCAAACACATCGACCCTGTGTCGTCATGTAAAGCTCAAGGCTAAAACACTGCACATTCCCAAGTGTTCAAATTCAAAGTGCAGCATAAGATTTACAGTCATAAATCTTGGAAAATACGAAGAGTTCAATGCTATAAAGCATTGGCAGAGACCTCTGGGAAGAGTCTGCCTTCTTGGGTGGATGCAGGACCATTTTAGCTACCCCAGTCCCAATAATTAACTGAGAAACGTGGCGTGGGTAACACTTAACGAAAACTAGCAGATACCATTTAGCACTGTTTGTTTTCAGAATGCTAACTGGTATCTGCCAACTTTCTGCTAGCGTCTGGATTCTAAGTGCATTTTGTAATGACCGAGGGGGCAGTCGTGGGCTAGAGGTCAGGGATCTGGTCCTGTGACCAGAAGGTTGCTGGTTCGATCCCCGGTGCCAACAGTCCATGACTGAGGTGTCCTCGAGCAAGACGCCTAATGCCCAACTGCTCCCCGGGCACCGTGGATAGGGCTGCCCACCGCTCCGGGCAAGTGTGCTCACTGCCCCCTAGTGTGTGTGTTCACTAGTGTGCATGTGGTGTTTCACTTCACGGATGGGTTAAATGCGGAGGTGGAATTTCCCCGTTTGTGGGATTAAAAAAATATCACTTAACGTTTAAGGAGTTTAATGTAATAAAAGCATTTCCTTGAGCTGCTAAGCTACCTCAATCCCAGTGAACTGAAAACGTGGATAACAATGAACAAAAGCTAGCAGATACTAGTTAGCATTCCCTTGTTTTTTGAAAGCTAACTGGTATCTCCCAGCTTTCTAATAGTGTTTGGATTCTAAGGATTTTGATATGACCATGAACCTTAGAAAATGCAAAGAGTTGAATGTGATGAAGCATCTTCATCTTAGCAGCTGTGCTACCCCAGTCCCAGTTAACCGAAAACATAGATAACCACAAGAGCTAGCAGATACCAGTTAGCATTCTCTCATTCTCAGAAAGCTAACTGTACCCATGTGGCTTTCGCTGTCTGTAGTGCTGCAGTTGGCACACATGCACCGTCTACATACTTCAACACTACAACTACTTTTTCTATGATACATCTGTTGAAACAACTGGTCAGGACTTTTTGTAGTGTTCCCCTTTCTGACCAGCTAATCAGCTAAACTGTCACTAAAGGAGAATCAGGCAGATTTTGAGGCCGATTCTCTCCCTCACTACAATCACAAAACTCACTTCCAGATTATCCTGCCATGTGGGACGTGTGCAACAACCTTTGTTTTGGTCTAAAGTCACATTTATTCATGCGACAACCAGTGAGGTTCTGGGAGACTGGATAGTCGAGCAGGACTTTGACTCATAGTCTGAAAGCATGTGGTGTTTTTGTTTTGGGCAAATGTTGTTTACTGAGCGGGGGGGGGGGGGGGGGGGGGGGGGGGTTAATGTATACGGAAGGACGATTTCAAAGCACAAATCTTTGTGATCTGCGATAATTTGTAGGGTCTCTAATGTTTTTGCCATTGATTAGAATGTAAAAAATCTTGACTGACCTCAGAAATCCTGCGTCATTCTATAGTCGTTATCATGCCCACATTAGCAACTGGTCTAAGGTGGAATTACGAGGATGTTAACGAGCCGAAATATGAACATTCTTACACCGGTGCTAATAGCCAGATACATTTACAGAGCGACTTACAATTTGATCATTTTACATAGGAAGGCCAAGGTGGTGTTAGGAGTCTTGCCCAAGGACCCTTATTGGTATAGTGTAGGGTGTTTGCCCAGGTGGGGATTGAACCCCAGTCTACAGTGTAGAAGGCAGTGGTGTTACCCACTACACTAACCAACCACCACAGCTACATGCACTCCTGTATATTGAAAGGACGCATGAAAAATGAAAGTCTAATATTAAACTTCTAACACAATTATATAACACCAGCTACTCCAAATGTGCTCTAGTGCTGCCAAAGCAACTTAACAACCACACTGGATACACATTGCTGGTTTGTTTGAGGTATTTCTGTGTACTTGACTGTGTTATGATGCCAATTGAGTGTGCAGCATTACTGTAACAGCAGAATTTATATTCTCTTTAACAGCCTTGGGGCAGTCATTGGCTGGAGGTTAGGGATCCAGCCTCGTGACCGGAAGGTCGCCGGTTCGATCCCCAGAGCCGACAGCACATGACTGAGGTGTCCTTGAGCAAGACACCTAACCCCCAGCTGCTCCCCAGGCGCTGCGGATTGGGCTGCCCACCGCTCCAGGCAAGTGTGCTCACTAGTGTGTATGTGGTGGTTCATTTCATGGATGGGTTAAATGCGGAGGTGGAATTTCCCCGTTGTGGGACTAATAAGGGTCACTTAATCTTAATCTTAATTCAGAGGATCCAGTGAGGAAAACTGTACACTGGACAAAACATATCGAGTTTGGAACCATGTTTCTTGTCACAGAGTGAAAACCCAGTTCATTTCCTGAGATAGAGAAAAACAGCTTAGACCCCAGGTTTCTAATACGGGCACAATGACCACTATAGAATGATACCCGACTTTGGTGGTCTATTGTCGGTGGTGTGGTCTCAGCGTTCATCTGAAGATCAGATGTTGGTTGTGTGATTTGTCGCAGATTTCTCATCATGGAGTGAAGCGAGTGGTGTACTAACAGTTAAAGTGAAGGACTAGTGGGCTGGTGGTAGCTGGCAGGCTTTCAGATAAGGGAGGATGTTGGTGGAGATCTGCTAGGCTTGCGGAAGAGTTGCAGAGACAGACGAGGCTCAGAGTTACTGTAAGGCCGGTGTCGCTGTAACGCATGCTGAAACTTGTCAAGTGATGTTCACAGGGAAGATGCTGGGAGAGATTACAAGGAAGCACGGTATTTTTGGGAAACATACGTTACTGCAATTTCATATTGTCCAAACAAAACAGTGATTGCTTATTTATTTATTTGTTAATTTATTTATTTATTCACCATTTTGCAACATTTACATGCACTCTTAAAAAAAAGACGGTTCTTTTAGCTTCTTAAACTCCTTGTCGTGTGAGGCTGTAGCTCTTCTCTCCAGTCTAATAGACGGTGATGTCATTTTAAACCCTTATAATAAAAGAAGCTGAACTTTGTTTTTCTACTGAAAGTCGACCTGTTTTTCCCCAAATCTGGGTTATAAACCATAAACAGACGGCGTCTCTTCAGTGATCTGCTCTGTAAAAATGATTTTTAGAAAATAAAACAAAGCGTCGGAGATTTTTGGCTTTCAGCAGTAAATTGTAAACATATAGTGATATGTGTGATCATAAAACACAATTTCTGTTAATTTGAGGGGAACTTTTACAAAAAAATACATACATAAATAAAATAAAAATGTGCATTTTTATTTTTAACACAGTTACTGAATAATTTGCCTCACAACTTAACGTAACGTCACGTAAATTCAGATGGACAAACCAAACTATACCCTGGAGCATACGAGATTAATGGTTCTTTAGTAAGGGTTATTGTTCTATTTAGGACCATGAGTTGTATAGAACCATTACATGCCTAAATTGTTCTTTGCATGGTTGTTCAGATCGATGGAGAAGGTATTACATAAGGTTCTATATAGGACCTTTTTTAAATGGCTCTTTATAGCAGGAAAAATGGGTTTACCACTCCTCTGCTGCCACTGCACACTGGCAGGGTCGCCTACAGAGCAGCACTAGTAGCTGTGAATGAAGCGATGTTCTTTTTATTTGAGGGTCCCGTTTCGGAGGGCAAGATATCAATCACTACCCCTTGTAACTCAGTTCCAAAGGGCAAGATGACACTTGAAAACAAGGGGAAGGGGTAAAAATAAGAAATGGGATCGGGCCAAAGTCTGTGTATACAGACTTTACTTAATTTGATTAAGTTGAAATGTGTAGCAAAGTTGAATTTAGTGTTTTTCAGTTTCAGTTTCCAAGCCCAATTTTTTAATAAATCAATATCACAACCGGGTGTTTAGCTCAGCATTACTGAGCTCTTCTGAGGGACGAATAGTCACAGCAGTAGTGGCGCGCTTGCGAGTGATAACCAGCGCCAGTGTTGATTTGTATTAGAGTTCCTGTCACCTGTCAAGTGAAGTGACACATTTGGTGGTCATTTTAAATGCACTTTTTCACATTTTATGTTACACATCAAGTTGGTTGTAGAAAATATTTAGATTTTCCTAAATACATAATAGACTGTTACATAGTTGTATTAAAAAGTGAACAAATTGGTCTAAAATAGGTGCCAGATCCAGTCTAGTAGGTATCAGATCTGAATCGGACTTGCTTTGGTACTGTATGTAGCACTGACCATTTGGGTAAATGCAACTTTCCATTATTTGTTCCAAATCAAGGTGTCTAAAGAGATCTATCTGGATAAAAAGCTTATGAATTGTACTATGAAACTTGAGCATCCTGCAGCTTCCACAGTCCTCTTCTTTGGATGGATGATATGGCTTATTTTATTTGTTTGATCTCCATATTCATAGCCAACAGTTTAAGTCCATATAAGTTGGAAAGTATCATTTGGTGCTGTTCAAAATGCACAAAAGATGAACCATCCATCAAATTATCATTCTTCACAGGCATATTTAGTAACAGAGGCCTGTTTCTGGAACCACAGTGTGATAGCAGATCATTGAAATTAGAAGAGAGTTTATATAAAATACATCATTTTGTGATTGTGGACAGACCCCTCAAGCAACAAGGCACTGGAGAAGGGGCCGGAGGGATCATGGTTGAATCTTCCACTTGGACAATGATCCTTTGCCACACAAGGCTTTGCCATGGCCACCCCAGTCCACACTTTTCTCAGACGTCTTAGCATTAATAACTGATTAGTAAGCTTGCAGTTTGAAAGGATGAAATATATTTGATCGGATAATCTTTCATGTAATCGGTCGGATTGTCTGGGTCATGGGAAAATATCACTGGAACTTCCTGACAATTAATTATTTTGTTAAATTAGCCATTCAGCATTACCCTCTCTTAATGGATCCCATTCCCGCTCTACTCATAACAGTCTGCTGGCCTTCGCATTGCTCCATTAATGTCTCATTAGGTGGGATGCTATGAGCCCAGTTCTCTTGAGAATTTGTGCGCGACCGCTGTTGGCCGCTGCCCTAGCCGAATGACCCCCTCCCTTCCGTTCCCCTAGCGATGACCTCCTTCACACAGTCGCTCTTTCATTCTGCTTACGGGGGCTGTTTTACCCACCCACCCCCAAAGTACCTTTTGGATTTACGACTCACTTCACACCGTCTGTGTCTGCGTTGGGAGTTTGGAGTCACTTAGACTTCATTAAGCGACACATTCAAGCAGCAAATTGTTACAACAACAAACAAGTCCTCAAAAGACCCTCGGAGACAGAGATGGATTTGCCCACCATAGCAGCTATTTTTTTTCCCATCAATGTATTGTTGACGTTGTAAACCTTTCTAAAGTGCGGAAGGTTGCATAATTAAAAACAATAAAGACAAACCTCAGTGCAATTTACTGAGAACATCCACCAAACTCTGCATTACTGTTGTATGTTCATAGAAAAGATATATAGCGGTCACTACAGCACTACAATATAGCACTGTCATTGCAGAAAAGTGGAAAAAATAACAATTAATTCAGAAAATCTTGATTTTTTTTGTTTGTAAATGGGTCAAGAGAGTAGGGGTGGTCATTTTTAACAACAGAAAACAAGAGGGAGTGTTGTCTTGAAGAATTCAGGGCTCAAGGCGAAGGCAATAAGGTCATCACAGTTGTGATGTTATTGACTGTAATAACACCACCTATTGCTTTTATACAGTTCTGCAAAATGAAGTATAAAATAAGGCAAAGACGTTTCAAACACTACATCAAATAGGCTTTAATAGTTCCTACCGCCAAAAAAGTAGTGCCCAGATAGAGCCATGAAATCGCCACAATATCAGGTTCAGCTCCGCTTTTTTAGTATTTGCCACGTGAACCCGAATGTGGTTTTGTTCCAGTCACTCTTTAAAGCATTTCACAGCTCATCCTGTTTTGCTGAATTTTATCCTGTTCATTGATGTTAATTTCAGTTTGTTTAGTTGCTCCATGTGGGTTTGGACACTTCTGGATGTTGGTCTGAACTCAAGGAAAGAGAGTTGAATATCCAGTAAAATTCCCAGTATAAAACCCACTTTACCCACTTTGCACTGTCTGTAACACAAACGAATGATACTTTTTTCCTCAAAAGTAAGTGGTGAAGTGTGTTTTATATATGATGGCGCAAGTAAAACTGGAATTAGCCAGAAATGAACACAATACAATTCAGCAAACATGATGAGCGGTGAAATGTATAGACAGACTGGAACAAAACCACATTCAGGTTCATCTGGCAAATATTGAAAAAGGTGAGCTGAACCTGATATTGTTACGGTTTTATGGCTCTATCTGTTGCACCACGGTGCACTAATGTTTTTTTCTTGGGTGTTTTTTCCTTGCAGAAGGAAATAATACTAGACCACATTGGATGTAATGTTTGCAGCTTCTTTGCTTGACTTTTTTCATATGGTAATTGCTGATATTAAATGACATTTGATGCCATGTCAGGAACTTCTTTGTTGCTTTAAATAGAAATCATTTTATAGTTCTTGGTAGTTTTTTGTGATGTGGCACTGCTGGTTCTTTATTGACTCTTCTAACTTATGAATCTGAATATTATGACGCATGTTGTGTAACGTTGAAACGTCTTAAAGTATCGTGATGTTCTTCTTTAGCCATGTCGCCCACCCCTACAAGACAGGTACCCATACTCCCATACAAATCCCATATTTGTAGATCCATCCATTTCAGTGTTGAGTAAGGAATAAAGAAGCAAAGAGAGTGAAGGAAGCCATAAAAATCTCCAGATAATGCTGAATACACTCAATCGCATTTCATATCCGCTCCCATTCAGAGATAACGATAACAAGGAAAAACTCCTTTTCCATGTTATTCATAAGATAAACACTGTGCAGGGTGGATCAGCAGGGATGTTTCAGAGGAACTGCACAGGAAAACAATTGTCTGTCGACTCCGTGTCCAAGTTCTGCAAATAGACGTTCAGCCTTTAGCCTTAGGGTCTCCAGAAGAGTGACCAAAGTCTGTCCTGAAGCTCACCGAGTGATCAGAACATCAGGAGCTTTCACAGATGTGGACAAACATCTAGTTCTCATCTAGGTTTGTACATCAGTCACACCTCTTAAAATGAGTTCTTCAAGGGTTCTTTAGTAAAGAAAATGGTTCTATATCTCAAAGAACCCTTGGCATGATTAAAGGATTCTTTGCATTGTAAAATGGTTCTTCAGATTGATGGAGAATATGCTGTAGATGGTTCTAGAACCTTGTATAGAACCTTTTTGAAAAGGGTTCTATACAACACCAAAAGGTTTCTTCTGTTATTACACTGTTAAAAAAGATGGTTCCTCAAGGGTTCTTTAGTAAAGAAAATGGTTCTATATAGGACTATGAACACTCAAAGAACCCTCGGCATGATTAAAGGGTTCTTTGCATTGTAAAATTGTTCTTCAGATTGATGGAGAATGTACTGTAGATGATTCTATAGAACCTTTTTTAAAACCAAAAGGTTTCTTCTGTTATTACACTGTTAAAAAGTTGGTTCTACAATGGTTCTTTAGTAAAGAAAATGGTGTTATATAGAACCGTGAACACTCAAAAGAACCCTCTCCCTGGTTAAAGGGTGCTTGATGGAGATTATGCTTCCACATAGTTCTATATAGAACCTTTTTGAAAAGGGTTCTATTCAACACCAAAAAGGTTCTTCTAGTAATACACTCTTAAAAAGTTGGTTCTACAATGGTTCTTTTGTTAAGAAAATGGTTCTATATAGAACCATGAACACCCAAAGAAGCCTCTGCATGATTAAAGTGTGTGTGATGGAGATAATGCTATAGATGGTTCTATATAGAACATTCTTGAAAAGGGTTCAATACAACACCAAATAGGTTCCTCTATTATTATACTCTTAAGAAGATGGTTAGTCAAGGTTTCTTGATTAAAGAACATGGTTCTTTGCATCATAAAATTATTCTTCAGATTGATTGAGAATGTGCTATAGATGGTTCCATATATAACCTTTTTGAAAAGGGTTCTATATAGCACCAAAAAGGGTTCCACTGTTGTTACAAGCCAAAGATCCCTTTTTTGGTACTATATAGAACCCTTTTTGCTAAGAGTGTAAGATGTCGCGCTTGTAACAAGAGCAGAACCCTTTTCAAATAGATTCTATATAGAACATATATTCTTTATAGAACCTATACAGAAGCTTCTTTATAGAACCTTTATATAAGGGTTCTTTGAGTGTTCATGGTTCTATATATACTAAAGAACCCTCTTTTTAAGTATGTAGTTCAAAAAGTGCTGCAGTAAACGTCCTTAAAGAAAACCGTTGGTATTGATTTTTTTATCAGTTTTCTCTGGATTGGCACGTCAGGATTGGCAGTACTGATAGTCCAGCATTGATCTGCCCCAACATGAAGGCTGTATCTGTTCTTAGAGACTTTAAAGGTCAAATATCATTGAAATTTGACTTTTGCTTGCTTTTTAAAGTGTTTGATTTCGTCAACTTATGAATCCAAATACTATGATGAATGTTATGCAACGTGAAAATGTCTTGAAGTATCGTCTTCTTCTTCTTTCGGCTGCTCCCTTTAGGGGTCGCCACAGCGGATCATCTGCCTACTTTTTGCCCTATCCATTGCCTCCTCTACTTTCACACCAACCATCTCCATGTCCACCTTCACTACATCCATAAACCTTCTCTGAGGTCCACCTCTTCTCCTTCTACCCGGCAGCTCCATCTCCAACATTCTTTGCCCAATATATCCACTATTCCTCCTCAACACATGTCCAAACCATCTCAACCTGGCCTCTCTGGCTTTATCTCCAAACTGCTCCACCTTCACTGTCCCTCTGATCTGCTCATTTCTAATCTTGTCCATCCTTGTCACTCCCAACGAAAATCTCAGCATCTTCATCTCTGCCACCTCCAGCTCAGCCTCCTGTCTTTTAGACAGAGCCACAGTCTCCAAACCAGACATCATAGCAGGACGCACTACTGTCTCGTAAACCTTCCCTTTCACTCTTGCTGCTATCCTTCTGTCACATCAGCCCTGACATCCGTCTCCACCCACTCCATCCTGCCTGCACCCTCTTCTTCACCTCTTTTCTACACTGTCCATTGCTCTGGATGGTTGACCCAAGATATTTGAAGTCATCCACCTTTACGACCTCTACTCCTTGCATCTTCACCTTTCCACCTGCCTCCCTCTCATTCACACACATGTATTCCGTCTTATCTCTACTGACCTTCATTCCACTCCTCTCCAGTGCAAACCTCCACCTCTCCAGATTCTCTTCCACCTGCTCTCTACTCTCACCACAAATTACAATGACATCTGCAAACATCATGGTCCATGGAGCCTCCTGCCTGACCTCATCTGCCAACCTTTCCATCACCATTGCAAACAAGAAGGGGCTCAAAGCTGATCCCTGATGTAACCCTACCTTCACCTTGAAACCATTTGTCACTCCAACTGCACACCTCACCACTGTCTCACTATCCTCATACATGTCCTGCACCACCCTAACATACTTTTCAGCTACACCTGACTTCCTCACTCTTGAAGTATCGTGATGTTCTTTTTTTACCATATCGTCCACCCCTACAAGAAAGGTTCCCATACAAATCCCATATTTGCAGTCATTCCATACTTGAACATTTTATTGTTGAGTAAAGAAGTAAATAGAGTGACGGAAACCATGAAGAAGATCTACAGATAAACTTCCATTTCATCATTGTCAGAGTGATAACAGCCTCATTTCTGCTTATATAAACAATTTCTAACTCAAAATTCTCCCGAGGTGAGGTTCATCTAAAGAACTTCTTACTGAACAGCTGAATATTCTCATTTGCATATTATATCTGCTCCCATTCACAGAGACAGAGATGTTTAAAAACCAAGCTGAGGGGGAAAAAGAATCCAGACTTCAGAAATGAAAACACTGGGCGTCATTCACCAACTGTTCTCAAGAAGAAATTCCTTTAGCATCTTCATTTTTTCGTTTTTGTCTGTCTCCCTTTACCTTATTTGTAAATCTCATAATGAATGGGCCAAAAGAAACGGCCCAAAATGACTTGGAAAGACGTCTGGTTCCATGTCTGGTTCCATGTCTGGTTCCATGTCTGTCGCTCTTTGCATTGTATATAAATCTAATGATGAATGGACCAAAAGAAACGGCCCAAAATGACTAGTTCCATTGACATGCATTAAAAGTAAAATAAGTTTTTAGATTTTGGAGATATGAGGTTTTGTTATATATATCGCTGTTGTCAGAACAAAACCTTGTATCTCTGAAATTTTAACTTTACAGGACAAGGAAAAAACCTATTCTACTTTTAGTGGACGTCAATGGAACCAGTCATTTTGGGCCGTTTCTTTTGGTCCATTCATCATTAAATTTATACACAATGCAAAGAGCTACAGACATTTTCAAATTAGGTCAAAAACTGACAAACGACCTGAGGTTTTCTTTCGACAGGGTGATGCCTTGGGCTTAAATAGATCTGAACACTTTTCATTTTTAAAGTATTTTTGTTTTACTGCGGGTCTGAACTAATTTGGTAGAATGGTCCATAGATTGCTAGCTCAGAAGGCACCGGGAGGCACGCTTTTGTAAACTGTGCTGCGTATGTTGACAGTTCCCTAAGTATTGAGTCTGACTGAACTCGTGAGCGACTTCCCAAGGGCCTCATGAGTTGAATCAGATGTGACGGAGCAGGGAAAACAAACAGCTCAGGCCAGCGGGTCCGCAGGATTGAGATCAGGAACCACAGCTCTGTGGGTCCGACAGCTCCTTCTCAGAGCATTATCTCCTCTCGCTGTTGATATTACCGTGTTGTGATAAGCAGGAAAATCTGAGATGCTCTCCAGATAAGCCTCGTGAGGGGAGGCCTCGCTCTGGAAACACAGGAAGTGCTCAGCGCTGAGATTACCGCAGAACTCCACATGTCCTAAGACTGGCCTTGTATTGGAAGCCATACGCCAGCAGGCACAATGGCTTGTTTAGAATGACGCATTTCCACACGGGGGGTCCGAACGAGTTTGCAGCCTTTCTGACTGCAGATGGTCAAATGATGTGTTTGGTCTGGACGGCTTAAATCATTAAATTCGTTAGAGTCCGTTTAGTTTAGACCCTGACCCCTCCTCTCTCCAGCATGACTCACATTACTTTTGACTTTTGTTTCTAGCAGTATCTGAGCTCAGGACTGGCTTTCTCTCTAACCTACTGGTAACTAGCAAAGATACTTTCTCTAGACAGACAAAGCACTTCTTGTAAGTCGCTCTGGACAAGAACGTCTGCTAAATGCTGTAAATGTTAATGTAAATGTAATTAAGATGAACATGGAAAACACACTGACAATGAAAGACTCAATGGTTCCCTCAACTTTAATCTCCAGAAACTGCTTTGGAAATCTAGAGGGAAGTCAATGCTGATGGATCTTAGCAGGACATCGCCTTTTAAAAGCTTTCTGCAGTAGTGAATGCGGCTCTGGAGCTGTAAGCGGCTCTTTTACTGCCTTGTTGCGGCTCCACAGCAGAATTAGATTTTTAGGTAAAAATTAAATGACCGTTTTAGCGCTAAGTGGTCTTAAACGCTGGAGTTAATGTAGCCTACAGCTGCCATTTCACCAACTTCTTACCCTGAAACGGTCTGGTCTAGCTAGTAGCTAGCAGCTAACGAAAAGACCAAGAGAAAGATTTAAGACGAGCATCGCAAATTTGGTGACGGGTGGACTTTTTTAGCATTTCTAATCACTCCAGCTGGTTTCCTGATACGTTTAATCTGCAGCAAGAAGCTGACAAACACTAAAAGCCGTGAAACTGAAGTCAGCTCCTCGTTTGAATTGTCCCGTTCCACCTTAAATGGTGCAGCAGTTACATTCTGCTGTGTCAGGTGCCGTTTAAGGTGGAACAGAAGAATTCGAACAAGAAGCTGGCGAATGAGAAGCTGACGTCAGTAAAAAGTTGAACATTCAGAGGCATTTTACAAGAAACTGTTCCACTTTTAAGGAGCAGTTTCCTGTCAGAGATGCGAGAAAAGGGGCTATAGCTGAGCTAAAGCTTAACGCAGAGCAAAGTGAGTCTGTATTGTTGTTCATTTTATGTTTTTCGCCTATTGTAGTACATTAGAACATACTCAGACATATTTACAGCCAAGATGGTTAAATGGACGTAAATGTTGCTCCAAGTGTGGTTAGATTTTTGCTGAAAGGACAAAATGGCTTTTCTTAACATTTGGGTTGCTGACCCCTGGCCTAGGGAAAGATAATACCTCATAAAGATTCAAAGACAGATTCCTGACAGAAAATAAAAGCTCAGTAAGTGATAGAAAACTCACCACTTGCTGGTTCTTACCATCTTTGACACGTCCACCCCGTCCTGATCAGGCAGAGAAACTGAATTCTATTAGCTTTTCACCCCATTTGGAATGAAGGAGGATTTATTTATAACCTGACTTTGATTAATGATCATCAAGTGACCGATATTTAGAATCATTCGGGTATTTTCAATCTTTGCAGTCGAGTGATGTCACGATTGGCCCCTCCCAGTCCTGTCCATGTGCGTTTTGGTTTAGTCCAGCCCCTTGTTTTGTAACTCCGCCCCTGATTGTTTTCACCTGTCCTGTGTTTGGCCTTTGTGTTTGTTGGTCTTTGTATCGGTCTTTGTTGGATGTATTGGTCTGTTTGTTTGCTTCGTTTGGATCTCTGTGTTGTTGACTGTATACAGGTTTATGTCATGCCTGCACCCCGCTCTCTCCGTGTTGGCTGTATGACCCTGGACCGTTATGACCCTGATTCTGGATTTGCCCTCAATAAAAGTCGCTTACCTCCGCACATGCGTCCGCTGCCTCGCTCCCCGTTACAAGCGAACGTCTCTTTCAGAACCAAACACCATACATTCTGACACCAAACTCAATTATAAACATGTTATCACCCCTGAAATATGACAAACATGCTCAGAAAATGAAAACAGCGCTACTGCAAAAAAAAAGTCATCTTGGCAAGTGAAGTTATTGAGACTGTTGTACACACATTACAAAATTATTTCCCTTGCTTCGAGACATTTTTAAGCACTTTAAGTCATATGAACTCATTACTCAGTTCGCTTGACTTGTTTTAAGAAATGTGCTTGACGCAAGCAAAATTATCCGCCAATGTAGCGAGATCATTTTACTCGATTCATCTCAAAATATCATTTTATCATCAACTTACAGCTACACGTAAGTTAACAGCTAACCTGCTTGTTAATTGCGGTTGTCATGTCACAGCAAATGGGATGTTGGCAGAGGTGTAAAACTCCGGTCCAGAAAGTAAAATTCCTTCCCAGGATTTTGTTCCAGCTGCCTGGGCAGCTCTGCTGGTGGTGCATCTAACTAGAGAAGCCGGTTGGAACAAAATCCTGGGAAGGATTTTTACTTTCTGGACCAGAGTTTTACACCTCTGGATTTTGGTTGCTTTTGATTGGTAATAATAAAATGATTTGAAGTAATAATAAATATGAAATAATAAAATAATAAAAATTGAAGCTCGTGATTTTGATATATAAATGTTTAAGTCTGAACGTTACATGAGGAAAACTGCCCAACAGTAACAGCAAAGAAAAGCGTATAAAGTAAAAAAAGTACAGCACCAGTTTTTTCTATGTACTTTATGAAAATGCATTCTAAATATTTTCTGCATATCTTCCCTTTTTATGCATCGTAATGGAACACGTGCCTGAATACATTTAGACCGTGTATTCAGCATTTAGACATGACTGCTTTTTAAAGTATTTTCTGCTTATAACATCTATATAAGCGGATGCTGCAGGGCTAAAACACCTAGTAATGGTGTGTGATATATACACACTCACCAGCCACTTTATTAGGGACACCGGTTCAGTTGCTTGTTAACACAAATAGCTAATCAGCCAATCACACGGCCGCAACTCAGTGCATTGAGGCATGTAGAGGTGGTCAAGACAACCTGCTGAAGTGCAGACCGAGCATCAGAACGGAGAAGAAAGGGGATTTAAGGGTCTTTGAACGTGGCGTGGTTGTTGGTGCCAGACGGGCTGGTCTGAGTATTTCAGAAACTGCTGATCTACTGGGATTTTCACGCTCAACCATCTCTAGGGTTTACAGAGAACGGTCCGAAAAAGAGGAAATATCCAGTGAGCGGTCAGTTGTGTGGACGAAAATGCCTTGTTGATGTGAGAGGTCAGAGGAGAATGGGCAGACTGGCTCCAGATGATAGAAAGGCAACAGTAACTCAAATAACCAACCAGAATCTCTGAGGAACGTTTCCAGCACCTTGCTGAAAGTCTGCCACGAAGAATTAAGGCAGTTCTGAAGGCGAAAGGGGGTCCAACCTTTTACTAGCTAGGTGTACCTAATAAAGTGGCTGGTGAGTGTGTGTGTGTGTGTGTGTGTGTGTGTGTGTGTGTGTGTGTGTGTGTATATATATATCAAACCTACATGAACAATTCAATACAATTTGAGCTGTATTGAGGCTGATGTGCTTTGAGCCTTTACTACTTTCCTAAGCTGGTTTATGCTGGTCTGGTGCTGGTTTAACTGATCAAACCAACATAGTCATGCTGGTTGACCAGCATACCAGTATCCAAAACACAAAATATGCTAGTTTTACTGGTGACCAGAATATCAGAATCTGACATATCGTTGCTGTCGGAAACAAAACCTTGAAACCACATTTTTCAGTTTTTTGACATCATTTGTGTGCTTGTTGTCCTTTATACTATATGCACTTCATGATGAATGGACTCAAAGAAATGACCAAAAATGACCTGGACAAAAAGTCTGGTTCCATTGACTTGCATTGAAAGTACAGTATGTTTTTTCCTTCTCCTGTAACGTTACAGTTTTGGAGATACGAGGTTTTTTGCTCCGACAGCAGCGATATGCTGGTTTTGTGGGTGACCAGCGATGCTAGTCTATAGTGATTCTCATAGCAGGTTCGTTAGCTACATTAGACCAGTGCAAAGCTAAAGTGACAGACTCGGCCTAACTGCCCATTTTTTCTGTGTGTTCAGATGGAGGAGGGATACGAACTGGACCTCACCTATGTGACGGAGCGCATCATCGCTGTGTCCTTCCCCCAGAGCTGTTCGGAGGAAACCTACCTGCACAATCTGAAGGACGTCACGCGCATGCTCAAGTCCAAACACGCTGATAACTATTTGGTAAGACGCGCCTATGTGTTTACACATGCTCGCAGAAGAGGAACGTCTGCTGGAAAGAAACTGCTCAGAAATATAGTCCCTAAAGGAATGGGTTTTGGCTTGTCTGGTGTGGACGTTACGCAATGACTTCTATACAAAGAGGTCTTTTCACAGTCTGGCTTCAGAAATAACAATAATTAACTGCAGTGTCACTCATTCAGGCTGGATTTGGTATTGAGGACTTTATTCTGTTGCATTTAAAGGGTCGTGCATTTAGGAAATGTATAGAAACATCACAGACGTGAGACGTTGACCACTCTAGACTTCATGAGATACAGGATTGACAGTTGGGTAATATCTGGTGATGATCTTGTCAGCCATGCGGGGTTGCTATGACAGTCGTTTCAGTGTTTTTGCTTTGTAGTTTGACGTTTGGGGGCTGTTATATTGAGCCAGTGTTGTGAGTCATTGCGTTTTCTACAGAGGGTGGTGTCCTGTCAATAGTGCTGTGATGAATGTGCTTTTTATCTGCTGTCAGTATTGAATAGTACTGTATTGGGGGGATTATTGCTGTTTATTCGGTTGTCTTTGATGTTGTTAGCTATATAGATCTTCTGATGAGTGTATCTCTCTTTGCCTTGATCCCATTGTTAGTCGTCTCAGCCATTCAGATTGATATTGGATGACAAAGCACTTTGCAGATGGCCTAAACGTTGTCAGGCAGAGTATCTACTGTTGTTGAAGTTACTTATGAAAATTGGCTGGTTTCTTATAATGCGCTTTACATGACTACATTTACTGATTTTTCAAAATTTCTACATAGATAATTGGTTAAGATGTAAAGATATGAAATGTAACCAAGACATTTGGCATTTAGTCTAATGCCATTTGATCTATTGCCATTAGACTGGTAAAGTGCAATACCATGTGCCACCAAAAATAGCAGATTTTTCAGTGTTTCCGCGTTTTAATTCAATTGCTGAGATGTAAACAAAGTCATTCGGAGTGGTTTGGTGCGAAGGGGCTTGTTCTAGAGAAAGAGGCACGCTCCAAATGGAGGGTTATGAGAAAAAAAAGAGCAAAGCAGCAAGATGGCCGTGTGAGTGAACAAAGAAACCCACAAATGTGAGAATTTTCCCTGTTAAAAATCATGACGATCACTGTATTTTCTTAGTTTAGTGTCGTTTCAGTGTATTCTGGTCATTTTCTTCAAAACAAGCCCAAATTCCACCTTAAATAGTCCAGCAGTTCTGATGCCCGAGGCGCCAGAATGTAACTGCTACTCCATTTAAGGTGGAACGGGAAAATTAGAACAAGAAGCTGGTGAATGTCTGACTTCAGCTTCATATCACTGAAGAATTAGTGGTGGGTGATAATAAATAATTACCCCCCCCTCTTTGAAGGCTTATGATCCCTAAATGTAACTAAAGCCCAGCAGTGAGGAGCTGAACTTTCCCCTCCTCTGCTGTCACTGAAGACGGGCAGGGTCGCCTACAAAGAAGCACTAGTAGCTGTTAATAAAGTGATGCTCTTTTATTTTAGGGTTTGTTCCATTTTATAGGCCAATATTTCAACCGCTACCCCTTGTAACTCAGTTCCAAGTGGTTAGGGTGACACTCGAAAACAAGGGTTGGGGTAAAGAGAAGAAATGGGATTGGGCCTTAGCCAGAATTGCTCACGGTGCTGGTGATAGGAACCAGACGTCCAAAGCGTCTTATGCCTGTTAAAGCTCCCTCACATTAAATTATTACCTGAAATGGTTATGAAAACACTGCCATTGTCCGCCAACATCTCGGACATCATTTTGCCATAGTTTTGAAAGGGTTTAGGCCTAAAATGCATTTTTAAAACCTGTGCATGTCGGAAAGATACATACAGGTTAATAAATGGAAAAATGGTCCCCAAGGAAAACCTATTGGATTTAACTCCGAATTCAAGTGTGGGTTCGGTTGTCAAATAAAACAGCTATATAAAACTATATACTGTAGTTTCCCTACAATGAACCCTCTCACATGAAACCACTCTGAATGACTGTGTTTACATCTCAACATTGAAAAATCTGCTGAAGTCCCCTTCACACCTAGTGGTGGCGCATGGTATTGCATTTTACCGTTTTCACGGCATTCGATTAAAATAAGCTTATTCAAGCCACCATGTCTTAAAAAGCCTATTTAAGCGTGGAAAAGTTTAGATGCCCCAGATCAATGATGTTTTTTTGATCTTCTAAGTGAAAATAAGTTACACATCGTCTACAGAGAGCACACGTCTGCACATTTTAATACAGTTACTTAAACATAAAACATGAAATCTGGCTTGTTCAGAAGTTATGGCACATTTTATTTACTTATTATTTTTACGTTAAACTCAGCAAATATACAGAGGTTGAGCACTTAATTTTACAGAAAATGACCGTGTTTAAGGCTGTTCTCTGTGGAGGATGTGCAACAAAACATGCCATTTGACCTGTGGTGTTCAAACCTTTCCGTACGACTGTCCCACGTCTTCTAATTTAAAACGAAACGTGTCTATTCTGGACGAGCCTCCTACTTCAGTAACGTGCAGTGTGACATCTGCCTGTGTTTTATGAATTATGCTTGCGAGGTGATAAAAACGCAGCCTGCAGCGCTTCTGTTCCAGAGGATGAAGACTTGTTCACGCTCTGTTTTCTTTCCAGGTGATCAACCTGTCAGAAAAGAGACATGACCTGACCAAGATGAACCCTAAGGTAATGTAAAAGGAGCTGTTTGGAAATGCCTCACTTACAGCGCTGCAGCGGGTGGGTGGAGTGTGTTGACTGCGTGATTGTAATGGCAGCCTAGTCATCAGAGTCTGTGGAACAAACTCACAGCAAAGACGTCACATGTGATTTAACGTGGAGCAGCTCCACTGCTGCTGATTTAAAGCTCCAGTTAGGGAGTACAGGCCATGTGTTATAAGACATGGAATCAGTCTAACTACTCAGGGTGTGTTTGCACGGCCAAAAGCGCTTTGGATACTTAAGTAAACCTTTTTGTGTAGGTTAACAGTGGCTTGTTTTTCTGGGACGTCACTTGACAAAACTGAACAATACATATCAACGTTGCTTTCTATGGGCTGGAGGTTAGGGAACCAGCCTCGTGACCGGAAGGTCGCCGGTTCGATCCCCAGAGCCGACAGCACATGACTGAGGTGTCCTTGAGCAAGACGCCTAACCCCCAACTGCACCCCGGGCGCTGCGGATTGGGCTGCCCACCGCTCCGGGCAAGTGTGCTCACTGCCCCCTAGTGTGTGTGTGCTCACTAGTGTGTATGTGGTGTTTCACTTCACGGATGGGTTAAATGCGGAGGTGGAATTTCCCCATTGTGGGACTAATAAGGGTCTCTTAATCTTAACACTAGCCCCGGGTGGGTCGGCAAAAACGGTACTGGAAGTTTTTCATATCGCTGTTGTGAGATCAAAACATCGTATCTCCAAAGTGGTAACTTTACAGGAGAAGGAAAAAACCTACTCTACTTTTAATGTAAGGCAATGGAACCAGATGTTTTTCCAAGTAATTTTAGGGTAATTTCTTTCGAGTCCTTCATCAGTGCCCACAGGACGCTGCCCACAGGACGCTGCCCACAGGACGCTGTCGGCTGGATGTTTTTGGTTGGTGGACTGTTCTCAATCCAGCAGAGACACTGAGGTGTTTAAAAACTCCAGCAGTACTGCTGTGTCTGATCCACTCAGACCAGCACAACACACACTAACACACCACCACCATGTCAGTGTTACTGCAATGCTGAGAATGATCCACCACCCAAATATTACCTGCTCTGTGAGGGTCCATGGGGGTCCTGACCACTGAAGAACAGGGTAACAGAGTATCAGAGAAACAGATGGACTACAGTCTGTAACTGTAGAACTACCAAGTGCAGCTATACAGTAAGAGGAGCTGATAAACTGGACAATGAGCGTAGAAACAAGGAGGTGGTCATGATGTTAGACCTGATCGGTGTATTTAAACTTAGAAAATCAACAAAAACATGTAATTAGTGCTCATATGACTCTATAGCCATAACGATGATTATAATTAGCAGTTCTCCTGCTTTAGTAGCGGTTTTAGGTGCTCTTTTCACTGGATTTGCTATAACATGTTACCTGCTATGCATGCATCTCTCTGATCATTGTGTGATTCCACTGATTCGTTTACGAACTTTTTGACCTTCTTCCAGACTCTGGACACAGGCTGGCCAGATCTGCACGCTCCCCCACTGGACAAAATCTGCACCATCTGCAAGGCCATGGAGAACTGGCTCAACGCTGACCCTCTGCATGTGGTGGTCATTCACTGCAGGGTGAGACTCACATTTCACATTTAAAGGACCACGTCACCTAAGAACAGTAACGTCGGTGAAAATAAGGAGCGTTTTCCAAGGTTTCCTCCATAGCTTTTATCTGAATATAGTGTAGTGGGTAACATCTCTGCCCTCTATGTTGTAGAATGAGGTTCAATTCCACACCTCGGCAACCGTCCTACACTATACCTATAGGAGTCCTTGGGCAAGACTCCTAACACTACTTTTGCCTACCTCTGTAAAACGAACAAATTGTAACCCACTCTGGGTAACTGCCTTTGCCAAATGACATAAATATACATGTAGAAGTCACTCAGAGTGTTTTGGTGTGAAACGGTTTAGTAGAGAAACTTGCAGACGCTGGTTTCTTTACAGTGGTGCTGATAGGAACCAGGGCTTGTGAAATCTGAGATCGCAAGATTTTGTTTCGGTTATTTTGTGAAGGAGCTTTTAGAGTCATTAAACTCTTTAGATATCTGGTTCGTGTCACCACCACTGCGAACAACTCAGCAAGTGTCCAGAACACATTTCACATCAAACCACTCTGACTTTGTTTACATCGTAACTATTTATTCATGCAGACATTTTGAAAAAAATAGTAAGGAGTGAAAAATGTCTAAATTATTATCATTTTTTTCTATTAATATCATTTCTTTCAGGGAGGAAAAGGCAGGATTGGAGTGGTCATCTCTTCATTTGTCCATTTCACAGACATCTCCGCCAGGTACTGACCAGCAGCATTCCTTCATCCACATATCTCAAATAGACTGTTAGTGCTTCATCAAAGTGATGTATCTGGAACTTCCAGAACGTGATGGGGGTTTCTTTCACAAAATTGCTGCCATTGTAAATCAAAATGTGATTGGGTGATGCCACTGTCAGTTCCTAATTATGTTGGTCGGTGATCTAACGTCAGGCCTTCAGGTCAGCTCCTGAAGTCCTAACCAATGGCAGAGCTTGCTTGGTTGTATATACGTAAGCTAATCAGACACTAGGAGACCTTGAAAAGTCTTTGGAAAGACTGAAATCTGACCCCTTCTCACACCTAAAGACAGTGTCACGGTTTATAGTCACAGGCTATGATTTTGCAAAGACTGGGAATCTTGCAGTATCACTATTTACAAAACAGCGTCTAGATTTTTGAGATTATTTCCCATCATGCACCTGGTGGAAGTTTACAAGCAGAGAAACCCTTTTCCCTTTCAGGCACTCTCACTCTTTCTCTAGCCGTGCGCATGCACTCTCCCACAAGCACTCACGCTATTTCACTGGGCCAAGACTTAAAACTTATGATAATATTAAACACAGTTGATTTTGTTACAGCATCAAGACGGGAAAAAGACCAGTGGTGGACAGTAAATAAGTAAATGTAATTCGTTACTGTACTTAAGTAGTTTTTTTTCTGTATCTGTACTTTACCTAAGTTTTTCCATTCTGGGCGACTTTTTACTTTCTAATTTTATAGTAAATGAGTTTGGGCTGGTTTATGTTTATGAACAGACGCCTACAGATCAACATAGTAAAGGAGCTCATCTGTGATCCTGAGTTTAAAGCCAGTTTTTATTCAACTTAAACTTGGAACTAAGTTGTAAATAAATCTGAAACTGAAACTTTGCTTGTGTGTAAAAAGTGATTTCAGAGCCACTCGGTTCTCCCTGATGGAAACTGTTTACCTTCAGTGTTTTGTGCTTCTGATCATTTTAATAGACGTCAGCGTCGCTAATTAATGACGTTCTATTAAAAGACTGGTTTACCAAGAGAGACGCTGGAGGACTTTCACCTGAAATGAGTTCATGAAGCCAGTCTGGTTATAAAAATGATAACAGGACCAGATCAGAGCCAGAATTACTCTTTTAGTACTTTTACTTTATACTTAAGTACAT
>NC_051212.1:9443137-9453137 GCF_015220715.1 Pygocentrus nattereri
ACAGAATGATGATGAGTTTAGTTTGGTTTGGCTTTGAAGTGACAGTATAGTTTTCTTGCTTTGTCTTAGAGGCAGTTCGATCCTGACTGAACCCATGATGTTTCGGTTTGCACTGAATCACCCGACACTCATATACGACAATGCGAGCAATCTAGATCATAAATTCAGTCATTATTCATCATGCTTTGATATGAGTTTATAAACTTTGCATATTGTAAATTTCAAGAGTTCTATTGTCATATGCACAGCAGAAACAGGCAGTTACACCGTACAATGAAATTCTTACTTTGCTATTCCTCCATTGTAAATTTTGTGGTTGTACATCTGATAGCCTGATGTGTCTCATATACAGATTGTGTCCAGATAATGTCCATTAAAGGACATTTTTTCACCTGGCCACATAGGCAAAAACTGCATTTTGTTTTTTTTTTCTTTCAACAAAACCATGTAATCTGACCAGTGGTGCCAAAGCTATTGCAAACGACTGTATTCAAATATTATTATTATTATTTAAGCAATACAAGACGAGAGGGAAACGAACGCGGTGTTTAATATGTTTTAATGTTCAGTTCCTTCCTCCAGATTATAGATTCTTAACAAGCAGCTTGTTCCTACGTTAGAGTAACAAACTCCGCCCACTCACTGCACAGTCAGCAGTTCGTTCTCCAGCTCCTTACACTAAATTCCCAAACTGTCGTTAACACTGAGCAGCTTTTCAGTCGGCAGGACAAAATCAGACTGAGTCATAAAGCTGACTCAATATCAGGTTCAGCTCAGTTTGGTCAGTTTTTGCTGCATCAGTATTGATGTTGTTTTGTTCCAGTCGGTCTGTAAAGCTTCTTAACGCCCGTTTAGTTTGGTGAACGGTGTTGGGTTAATTTCTGGCTGATTCCAGGTTGTTTAGCTGTTCTTCTGTCTCAGCTGCCGACTGAAAAGCGGCTCAGTGGTGACGACAGTTTGGGAATCTAATGCCGTCTCATCTTCAGAGTCGGTCCAAATCGGCTGTCGGTCAAATGTGATCTTAACAGTGTCCGTTGTCTGTTTGTGGCGAAGTATGAAGTAAAAACGTTCAAACGGCTTGAGCGTCTCCTACAGCTGTCAAAGTCGTTGCTTAGCAACGGCGTCTGAGCAGAATGATACAGTGTTTGTGAAAAACCTGTGATGTTATGGCAAAATATCAGCACAGTCAGAATGCGTCTGAACCAATCAGCTTGCGTGGCTGTAACTAACTATTGTATAATATTGTTTATTTATTTGTACAACAGTGATACACAAAGTAGCTACTTGTAGGTTGTAGATTGTAAGATCTCTAGCAAATATACCAGTAGATTTGACATTGTGATGATCTTTATATTGAATATTCAATAGACACAAGTCTGTATAGATTTCCATTTCAAATATACTAGAGCTGAGTATCAAAACTCACTACATTTATGGGAATCACTGCTGAATGTTGTAAAATTCTGTCATTCAACGGTCAGTTTTAGCATCAGTGAGCCAATAAGCATGCTTGATCCAAAATCCAGGCTGCTGATTGGCTGTCTAAATTACAACCCCAATTCCAGTGAAGTTGGGACGTTGTGTAAAACATATATAAAAACAGAATATGATGATTTGCAAATCCTTTTCAACCTGTATTCAACTGAATGCACTACAAAGGCAAGATATTTAATGTTCAAACGGATAAACTAGGTGATGAAATCCCTAAATTCCTTGCAGTTGCACGTTGAGAAACGTTGTTCTTAACCTGTTGGACTATTTGCTCACGCAGTTGTTCACAAAGTGGTGAACCTCGCCCCGTCCTTGCTTGTGAACGACCGAGTCTTTCAGGGATGCTCCCTTTATACCCAATCATGACACTCACCTGTTTCCAATTCACCTGTTCACCTGTGGAACGTTCCAAACAGGTGTTTTTTTTGAGCATTCCTCAACTTTCCCAGTCTTTTGTTGCCCCTGTCCCAACTTCTTTGGAACGTGTTACAGGCATCAAATTTAAAATGAGTGAATATTTGCAAAAAACAATAAAGTTTATCCGTTTGGACATTAAATATCTTGTCTTTGTAGTGTATTCAATTGAATAAAGGTTGAAAAGGATTTGCAAATCATTGTTTTCTGTTTTTATTTCCGTTTTACACAACGTCCCAACTTCATTGGAATTGGGGTTGTACATTCCATATGTCTGTTAGGAAGCCCAGAGCTTCTTGATCAGTCTGCTGTCCATCATACTTAGTGCCTTAAGCCACTCCCATTTTTGGTTTATAATGTGAAAGATGTATCATTCAGGAATTGGCACCTAATTTAAGGTGTTTGTATCGGTACCAAAACATTTTGAGCGATACTCAGCCCGGTACACGACCACGGTTGACCCATTTCAGCTGAGAGATCAGGCTCTGCACTGTTTTTCCTTTTCAGATACGTGTGGGTTCTGAACAGTCTCCTGAGCGGCACCATGAAGATGAATGCCTCACCTCTCTTCCTGCACTGCATCATCCTCCACGGCATCCCCAACTTCGACAACTCCGGAGGTTCGTCTTCTTCGGCTTTTCACTGTTCGGTTTTGTCGAAGTAGCTTTCAATGTTGCTGGTACATCAAAGGTTTGGGGACAACTTTCTTTCTTCTGAAAGGTTCTCAGTGATGTTTATTTATCCTGTTAGTTTTCAGTTAAGTGAGGAAAATTACCCGGTTTGTTAACATAAAGTGGGGCAGTCGTGGGCTGGAGGTTAGGGAACTGGCCCTGTGACCGGAAGGTTGCCGGTTCGATCCCCAGCACCGACAGTCCATGACTGAGGTGTCCTTGAGCAAGACACCTAACCCCCAACTGCTCCCCCGGGCACCATGGATAAGGTTGTTTCACTTCACGGATGGGTTAAACGCAGGATAACGCAGGGATAAACGTGGGATTAATAAAGTATCACTTAACTTAAAGCAGCTACAGGCTCATCCTTTGGATACAGCGTGCATTAACACTCAACAAATAGAAGATTTTGCCTAAAAAACACTATTTTTAGAAGTTATGTTGAAGCCTTTTGGCCTAAAGGTGGTATAAACCCCTGAAAGAAGGATCAAATGAGTGAACCTCTGCGTCAATAGGGAAGTCAGAAATATTAGCATAAATATCTAATTGCTGTGAGGATTTGACTGCATTCAACCGCAGAAGCATTAGTGAGGTCAGATACTGATGTTGGATGATTAGTTATGGTTAGGTCACTCCAACTCATCCCACTGGTTTTGAGCTCCATCGCTCCAGGGAACGCAGTCCCACTGCTCCACAGCCCAATGCTGGGGGGCTTTATACCCCTCTAGCTGATGCTTTGGCATTGTGCATGGTGACATTAGGCTCATGTGCAGCTGTTCTAGAGCATCCCATTCTATTGGTCAATGCTTTTCTGTTGAGATTATATAAGCTGTGTGAGTGTAGTTGAAGACCTGTATCAGCAATGGGTGACCTTAAAGTAGCTGAATTCCCCCTTTGGAAGGGCTATCTGGATACTGCTGGACATATACAGCATGTTGAGTTATTGAAAACCACCAAAGAACAATTGTTCATTTGTATAAAACCATTTTGAAAGCAAGATGTTCCCCAGCAGGAGGCTGTGTACACCTTTAATGTGCTACACAAGAAACCAGTCCAGTCCTTGAGGATCCACACACATTCAAAGATGCAGAATATTGGAAATAAACGCCAATAATTCATTTCATATTTGCACTGATGAACTGTGACTAGCAGGCCTTCTGACATTTTCCATTTCTAACAGCTCTGACACCTAAAGCCTGGTTAAGTTATGGCTTCACAGTCAGGGCTTTATCTAGAAGCTTTGAAGTGTCTTTATTTCTAATTGCAAACATGATTGGTTCACTCACTTTCTAATTATGCTGGTAGTTTGTCATGTAAGGCCTTCTGAAGCTCCTGAAGACCTAACCAGTATGGAAGCCCTGCTATGTGGACATGCGTGTTACTGCAATACTTGCAGCATGATGACGCTATTAAATAATGTTTGACTGCAAATTAGACAATTCCCAGAAATAATTAGGGCTTCTCCGAACAAATACATTGACAATGTTTTAGTTCTGGGGTCACTACTAAGTCTGTTATCCTCCTGGGTCACAGGGGAGTGCTAGAGCGCCCCTGACCCAGCGCTCATTGGGAGGTAAGCAGGAAACCTAATGGTCAGGTCATCAGTCCACCACAGGGCAGACGCACAGACATACACATTCACACTGAGGGCCGGTTTATCATGACCGTATGTCTTTGGACTGTGGGAGGAATCCCACGCGAATACAGGGAGAATGTGCAAACTCTGCACGGAGAAGATCCTGGTCACCCGGCCAGGGAATCGAACCTGGTCCATTCTTGTTGTGAGGCATCAGTGCTTCCCACTGCGCCACTGTGTTGTTTGGTTCAGGGAAGACTGAAAGAAAAACACTGAAGAAGGCAAATTTAGCCGTTGTTGGTATAATAACAGACTGAGGTGTGTGTAGATGAAGGTATCAGTATCTGATACTAACATCTGAACAGATGTTCATGCGACTCACAGTCTCACACACACACACACACACACACACACACACACACACACACACACAAAGGGGACACTTTTGTGAGACTGACACAGTCTCAAAAGACAACAGATCTGATTTCCCACAATCCCCTAGAGGTCTGAAACACTGTCATATAAGTGCCTTTGAACGAATGCACAAATGTTCCTGATATGAAACTCAATTAATGGGTGTTTTTCACGATCTTGAAGACGTTTTGGTCCAAAGGCGTGAGCTTAATTTCTTGAGAATCTGCCAAAAAATGCTAGTTTTCATTTGTTTTGTTGGGTGTTTTTGCAACTATGGACAGAAAATCTCATTTTCACAGAAGGTCCATTTTTATGACTTTTGAGGATAAATGGCAGATCATCTGTATGATGCCTGCTACTTTAGCTTTAGCACACAATTACTGAAATATCTGAATTTAACAGGAGCATGAAAGGTTTTTTTACATATATTTTTCAAGATAGATTAAAAGCTGTACAAACAGAAGCGGAAAATATTGATATTTACCTTGTTTTTTGTGAATTCATCAATACCTTTGATTAGGTTCCCCACTCATTAGTGATTGTACTCTTACTAATTTATGTTTTCATGCAAACTTGATCTTATGTGATTTGTTCAGTGTTGCAGTACAGACAAATAAATATGGGAAATTTACTCGACATGTACACAATGCAGCTTCAAAGAATTGGATTGTGTAATTAAGATGGCTCAACTGTTTTATGGTTCTTTGTTTGTACTCCAAGTCTTTTTGTACCATATTCACGGGTTGCGGCTTTTGAGCTAGAACCTTAAAACTTGCACATCATTGAGAGAACAGTGTGAACTATCACTATGGCCTATCAACCCCTTAGGAACCACCTGGGATAACATGGCAACTGCTTAACAACACCTTAGCAACCACATGGTAAAGCATAGCAATGGCCTAGCAACACCTTCGCATTACTTGGGATACCATAGTAATGGCCTAGCAACACATTAGAAACCATCTGGGATAACATGGCAATGGCCTAGCAACATGTTAGCAACCCCCCAGGTTACCATAACTATGGCCTATCAACACCTTAGCAACCTCCTAGGATAACAAAGCAATGGCCTTGCAACACCTTAGCATCCACCTGGGATACCATAGAAATGGCCTTGCAACACCTTAGCATCCACCTGGGATACCATAGAAATGGCCTTGCAACACCTTAGCAACCGCCTGGAATATCTTAGCAATGGCCTAGCAACACATTAGCAACCCTCTGGGATTCCATAGCAATGGCTTAGCAACACCTTAGCAACCACATGGGATACCATAGCAATGGCCTAGCAACACCTTAGCAACCACATGGGATACTATAGCAATGGCCTAGCAACACCTTAGCAACCGCCTGGAATATCTTAGCAATGGCCTAGCAACACATTAGCAACCACATGGGATACCATAGCAATGGCTTAGCAACACCTTAGCAACCACATGGGATACCATAGCAATGACCTAGCAACATCTTAGCAACCGTCTGGAATATCTTAGCAATGGCCTAGCAACACATTAGCAACCCTCTGGGATTCCATAGCAATGGCTTAGCAACACCTTAGCAACCACATGGGATACCATAGCAATGGCCTAGCAACACCTTAGCAACCACCTGGGATACCATAGGAATGGCCTAGCAACACCTTAGCAACCACATGGGATACCATAGCAATGGCCTAGCAACACCTTAGCAACCACATGGGATACCATAGCAATGGCCTAGCAACACCTTAGCAACCACCTGGGATACCATAGCAATGGCCTAGCAACACCTTAGCAACCACATGGGATACCATAGCAATGGCCTAGCAACACCTTAGCAACCACCTGGGATACCATAGCAATGGCCTAGCAACACCTTAGCAACCACCTGGGATACCATAGCAATGGCCTAGCAACACCTTAGCAACCACATGGGATACCATAGCAATGGCCTAGCAACACCTTAGCAACCACATGGGATACCATAGCAATGACCTAGCAACACCTTAGAAATGAAATATCTGAAAAGAGAAGATGCTGAACACATAATGGAGAGTATTTGATTGTTATCTAGACTTTGATCATCTAATTTGTCATAAATCGACTGTCTAAGACAAAAAGTATGTGTAACTGTCTCGATTCCTCTTTTGCAGTGTGTCGTCCCTACATTAAGGTGTATCAGGGGATGCAGGCAGTCTACTCCTCAGGAGTCTAGTGAGTTGCTCTCCGCTTCCCTTTTCCTTCGCTGGATAATTAACCACTGACTTCACTGCTGCCATGTTCAGTCTCAGTCTCTGGTTGTACACAGCAGAGGAAACGTTTGCTGCTACTGATATATAACATTCATACTTGAGCGATGATATTTTGGCAGGATGGCCCAAAAATCTTAAACGGGCCTTTGGCTTTGCTACATCTTCTCTCGTTTCTGATGAACATTTCTCTCTGTGTGTCTAAACAGTCATATTGGACCTGGCCACAGACACAAGGTCTGCATCGTCTTGGAGCCAGCGCAACTACTGAAGGGAGACATAATGGTAAAATTATGATAAATCTAAAAAAGTTAAGCACGGAAAACACTCGCTATTCATTTTTACGTGACCTTTTTCCAATCCCTCTGTAAACAGGCTGTTATTCTTACTGCGCCTTTAAGCCTGATTTATGTAAATTTGCTGTGTTCTGATTGGCTGCCCTTTATTTCGTCTCATTAAAACAGCCGTCTGGGCTAAAACACGCCTTGTAACTTTAGCGCGAACGGCTGAATAGGGTATATACTGTATGTAAATGAGTTGTTATTTGTGACCGTGAATTCAAAACAGGACATTTGCAGCTTAGTTCCCATATGTGGACTGTCTGGAGTGGGAAGTGAAGTTTTGAAACTTTACTAATGTTTATATAGCACAAAAAACTCATTTAAAAGGAAAATGTGCTTGTACAGGATATGGGCCCTGTATATTACATTACATACATAACATGACTGTATGCTGCAGATGTGGAAGAGAGTGATCTGACTGAAAAAAGCTGCTGTGTTCCTTTAAGATGTTTATTGTAGACGTATTAATCCGTGTACGGAGAATATTGTAGTGATTTAACCTCTAAAACAGCGCAGAGTTCTGTGTTACTCTCGTTCGAGCTTTATCCAATGAAGCCGGTCACTATGCTGGGTTAAATGTTGGAATCTGTCACCTAAAAAATATTGATGTGGCAAAGAAATACTGAAGGCTAGTTGATATGAGAAAGCTACATCTAATTGATATAGTACTAAGTGGTTCCCACTAGTGTTCATTCATCATTATCAATGCTACGGTTTGGAATGAGGAATTTCTCCTTTTCTAAAAAGTTTGGAAACTGTTGGAAACTCTACCATTACACCCAATCACAGTACCAAGCCTGCGATCCAAAGTTGATGTTTGGCATTTTGGGATGAAAAAGTAATAGAAGGACTGAAAAGAAAGGACTGAATTCATTTAAAACTGCTTGCTAAATAATATTAAACCCCATAAATGTAATGATTTATTTCTCTTTTGCTTAATTATTATGGGGCATTAATAAAAAATAGAGTCCGATTTGCTCTCTGTACAGTTTAAGCATCTTAATGTTTTAGATTTGTAACATTTTTAAAAAACTATATGTTATACTTTATGATTTCCCACAGGCATCTCATGTGTTGCAGTCTGACGTTTCTCCAGTAGGGGCGCTGTTTGCACACAAGTGTGAACGCACACCAACAGAAGCTTGTAACTCGTGTGTTTGCAGCAAAAACTTTAAAAATGAGACGTGAAATAGTTGAAAAATGTGTTGCTCAGTGTTGCGCAGTGATCACTCAGGTCCAATTACATTTTGTTTATTTTCTGCGTGAAAACACGTTTTCACTGTTCGCTTCCTCTACAGTGACCAAGCTTGAATGTGGAATGGGGTGCAATCGATAATCAATTTTTTAGAAGAAGCTATTTTTAAAAACTGCCTAGGGCTATACAAAAAAACCAGAAAACCCAAATGGCCATGGATCAGGGTGAAAAACATATATGAGTAATATTTACCAGGGTCAAAAGATAATAATTTAATAATTGAATTCACTGCCATTTGTGGCTTTAGGTGAAGTGTTTCCATAAAGGCAGCCCATCTCAACGAGAGATCGTCTTCAGACTGCAGTTCCACACGGGTGCCGTGCAGGACTACAGCCTCATGTTCGAGAAAGAGGACATGGAACATGCCAACAGAGGTATTTATAAACAAACAAACAAACAAACAGTTCAAAACAGATGATATATCTCCAGTCCCTCAACCCTCCTTATTATCGACTCTCTGCTCTTCATCACTTAAGGTGCCACTAAAATTGCAAAGAGGGCAGTGTGGCAACTTTTGATTTGTTGTTGCTCCAAGCCTGAAGACGGTGGAGACTTGCTGTAAGGATGCCTTACTTGAAATTGCAGGTTACTGAGTAGTACAGGCAGCGAGGCATGTGGTTAAAAGAGAAACTAGGCGCAGAGTTCTTGCCAGTCTTGCTGAGTTAGGAGTTTTAGAATGACCTCCTCCTGCTGAGACTACAGCGGCAGCTTCAGAGAGGGATGCCGGGAGAATCGGCAGTGAGGATGTCACCCTTCCTGTTGAGAAAACCGCAGAGCAGGCCAGGCCTTAGGCTGAGGTAAGACAACAAAGTTTAAGGCCCAGTCCCATTTCTTATTTTTACCCCTACCCCGTTTTTCGAGTTTCGAACTGAGTTACCAAGTCCAGTGGTTGAAATCTTCCCTACGAAATAGAACAACCTTCAAATAAAGAAGAACATTACTTAATTAACAGGCTACAAGCGCTGCTCTGGCAGCCTGCAGTGACAGCAGAGGAGGCACCAGATGCCTTCGAGGGGCAATTATTTATTATCGCCAAACTCGAATTCTTCGGTGATATGAAACTGAAGTCAGCTATTCACCAGCTTCTTATTCAAATTGTCCCATTCCACCTTAAATGGAGCAGCGGTTTTGATGTCTGAGGCATCAGAATGTAACTGCTGCACCATTTAAGGTGGAGCAGGAAAGTTAGCCAGCTAGCTACTGAGACAGTGGTCAGGGTCAGGGTCGCGGGGGGTGCTGGAGCCTATCCCAGCAGTCATCGGGCGGAAGGCAGGATACACCCTGGACAGGTCGCCAGTCCATCGCAGGGCAGACAGACAGACACAGACAGTCACTCACACCCAGGGGCAATTTAGCATGTCCAATTGGTCTGACTGCATGTCTTTGGACTGTGGGAGGAAACCGGAGAACCCAGAGGAAACCCAAGCAGATACGGGGAGAACATGCAAACTCCACACAGAGAGGACCCCGGTCGCCCGGCCGGGGATTCGAACCCAGGCCCTCGCTGTGAGGCTGTGCCGTGCTGGGCCTGTACATCCCTAGGCCAATTTAAGACAAGACCTACTCGCTCAAAAGCACCGAAGAGGAATCTACCTCAGCTTAGCTAAAAGG
>NC_051212.1:9458137-9503137 GCF_015220715.1 Pygocentrus nattereri
GGTTGGATAGTGTAGTGGTTAACACCTCTGCCTTCTACACTGTAGACTGGGGTTTAATCCCCACCTGGGCAAATACCCTACACTATACCAATAAGAGTCCTTGGGCAAGACTCCAAACACCACCTTGGCCTACCTGTGTAAAATGATCAAGTTGTAAGTCGCTCTGGATAAGAGCGTCAGCCAAATGCCGTAAATGTAAAGTCTGCAAAATCAACGTATTCACCAATATTTTTTCCTAAGTTTCTTCTTGAATTTGTTCTTTAGAATTGCTCTGGGGAAGAATTGTTGGCACCTTTGTGCTCTTGAGTGTGTAGATTCTGTTCTAAACTGAACTGAGATCACATCCCAAATAAGAAAACACTACCGTAGTCTTCTTCTTCTTTCGGCTGCTCCCTTTAGGGGTCGCCACAGCGGATCATCTGCCTCCAACTTGCCCTATCCACTGCCTCCTCTACTTTCACACCAACCATCTCCATGTCCACCTTCACTACATCCATGAACCGTCTCTGAGGTCTACCTCTTCTCCTTCTACCTGGCAGCTCCAGCTCCAACATTCTTTGACCAATATATCCACAATATATTCCTCCTCAACACATGTCCAAACCATCTCAACCTGGCCTCTCTGGCTTCATCTCCAAACTGCTCCACCTTCACTGTCCCTCTGATCTGCTCATTTCTAATCTTGTCCATCCTTGTCACTCCCAACGAAAATCTCAGCATCTTCATCTCCGTCACCTCCAGCTCAGCCTCCTGTCTTTTAGACAGGGCCACAGTCTCCAAATGTCAGTAAAATTGTAAAGTCTTTGTAAAATCTGGGTCAGTGGGTTTTAAGAAGAAATTTCTGCGTAAGAACAGTTGGTGAGTGAAGCTCAACAATCAACTGCCTTTTGAAAAACAACTTTGCCAAGACAAAAAAGACTTGGGAGGTCTTGGAATGGCCTTGGATTGGCATTTTGTTTCCTAACACAGTGAACTTAATGCATTTGAACACTTTTTGGTGCCACTGTATGTAAAACTGAAGTAGTCTACTGTGTATGGAAAGCGACTTTACTAAAGCTTGGCGCTGTTTTGCATGGCACAAGATTGTTTTGGCATGGCATGAAGGCATTTCCCAGTGATTGGGGGTGAAAATGGGTAGAAATGCTCCATTTGTGATGAAATGAGTTGCTGTTTCTTTAGCAAGTCTTGGCAGGTACATTAGGGAATATATGCAGGAAAACGTAACTCTGGGCTATTACAATAAATCTTACGTGTTTACGCCAAGGGAGATCCACTTGATGACATTAACATGGTGGGAATGCGTCCCATGTGTGTTGGGTGAAAAATAGCATTCTCCAGGAACCTACATTTCCCGTAGTGCTGTTAAAATGGAGATGACAGCCAATGGCTACCAGGAGATACAGCATGGATTTGTAATTATGAACTGCTTTCTCATGTTTCAGTTTAATGTACTTACACATTCATAGCTCATGGCTGTCTGCTTATGAAATATGTCAGAACAGATGCTTTTGCATATAATTCATGTCCTTCTTCCTTTGTGTGTGTTTGACAGTGAGATATGGACATTTGAATACATAATACTGCACCTGCATTAACGTATAGATGACACTGATATTGTGCGTAGTGGTGCTGAGCAAATGATTACGGGCCACACTGAGGGGGGCTGCAAATTTTAGGCTAAGTCAATGTTAGGTGAGTATTAGCTCCAGCATTGCTGTCCAATCTGATCTACAGAGGGCTGCAGGTTTCATTTCAGCAAAGCAGGAGCTCACAGGATCAGTCATTTAAAGACTGATCGATTGATTGAACAGGTGGAGTCAGGTGTTCTCCTGCTCAGTTGGTTTGAAAACCTGCACCAAATCCATTGTGTGTGCTATTTGAGGTGAAGGTAGCGGATGGGGCTGTGAAGCCAACTATTTACTTTGACATTTAGGGACAAAAAACCCTTTGACAAGGGTAAAACATAGACTAGTTGTACAGGTTGTGACATCATCAAAAAAAAATCCAGCCGTGGTTTGGTCTTTTTCTCGCCACTGGCGACACACACGGGGGCTCGGACCCAGATTTTTCTGTAAAGCTCCTTTGTAACAACATCTGTTGTAAACAGCATGGTATAAATTAATGTTGACTTGAGGTCAGGAATGATGGAACTCTGAGCAGAGCCGAGTGTAACGCAGCATAGATGGAACAAAGTGTCCGGTGGAATGAAGTTTCCATGCTGGGCTAAAGTGGTTTGTTCTTGTTTATTCTGGTCTGGTGCTGGTGTAGCAGCATCCACAACACAGCATGTGCTTGTTTTGGTCGTCATCAGCATGTTAACTTCCATTGCTGCTGACCAGCATGCCAGCATCCAAAACACAGCACAACACAACTGGTTTCACTGGTGACGACCTTTCCAGGTCTTAGCTGGTTTTTCTGGCAAGGAGCTGGAGTACAAGATAATGGTTGGAGTAAAGTGTTATTTGTTGGCTAAAGTACATCGATCAGGCACAACATCATGACCACCTCCTTGTTTCTACGCTCACTGCCCATCTTATCAGCTCCACTTACTGTATAGCTGCACTCTGTAGTTCTACAGTTACAGACTGTAGTTCATCTGTTTCTCTGATACTCTGTTACCCTGTTCTTCAGTGGTCAGGACCCCCATGGACCCTCACAGAGCAGGTACTATTTGGGTGGTGGGTCATTCTCAGCACCACAGTAACACTGATGTGGTGGTGGTGTGTGTTGTGCTGGTCTGAGTGGATCAGACACAGCAGTGCTGCTAGAGTTTTTAAACACTGTGTCCACTCACTGTCCACTCTATTAGACACTCCTACCTGGTCGGTCCACCTTGTAGATGTAAAGTCAGAGACGACAGCTCATCTGCTGCTGCACAGTTTGTGTTGGCCGTCCTCTAGTCCTTCATCAGTGGTCACAGGACGCTGTTGGCTGGATATTTTTGGTTGGTGGACTTTTCTCAGTCCAGCAGAGACACTGAGGTGTTTAAAAACTCCAGCACTGCTGTGTCTGATCCACTCAGACCAGCGCAACACACACTAACACACCACCAACATGTCAGTGTTACTGCAGTGCTGAGAATGATCCACCACTCAAACAGTACCTGCTCTGTGAGGGTCCATGGGGGTCCTGACCACTGAAGAACAGGGTAACAGAGTATCAGAGAAACAGATGGACTACAGTCTGTAACTGTAGAACTATAGAGTGCAGCTATACAGTAAGTGGAGCTGATAAGATGGACAGTGAGCGTAGAAACAAGGAGGTGGTCAGGATGTTGTGACTGATGGGTGTAAATATTAATGTTAGTTAGACTAATATGTGAAATGCCAGCCTCAATAGAGTTTAATATACCTCTGCATTGTTATGTCATTATTATCCTCTTATAAAACAAGGTAGGAGATATGCTTTTTCACCTTTTAGGGTGGAGTACAGTGCTACATCGGTGTCGGCTAGCCTAAAGTGTAAGCTACAGTAAGATTTAGCTGGTGTACAGTGTTAGATGATCAGCGTTAGCTGGAAAAGTCCTAGTAAAGTCTTAGTTCAGGGCTAGCTGGAATAAACTAGTGGATGCCGGTCTGGGAAGAGCAATAAAGTTAAGCGCTCTGGTTCACCACAGGGAGGGATACGCTTCCCTGGAGATGGTGTGTTGTTTTTGTTGTATTTTTAAAAAAATGCGACTTTTCTGAAATGATTTTTTTTGTTTGTTTGTTTAAAAACAAAACACACATAACTCATAGTGTTTCTCTCGCTCTTGTCATCCATTCTCTCTCCAGTGCAGGCTTGTATGCTATACACTCCGACCAGACATGAACCCACCCACACACTCACCCCACCGCAGGGGTCAGGAGCCCAACACTCCAGAGTATTTTTTCCCTTCAGAGGCTGCTATGGCAAACCTCACTAGCTAACCACGGAATTCACAACCCGCTGAAAATAGGCAAATATATACGGAGCGGCTTCCAGAACACGGGCCACGGGCGTCCCTCAGGCCGAGGCTCACACTCCCTTTGGGCTTTTTTTTTTTTAATATGGACTATGCTGAAAGCGAAACTAATTTCAGTTTGGCTGTAAAGCAGGGCGGTACCCTTAATAAAACAGGGGGTTTCATAAAAAAGCAAAAAAACAAACATGGGCTGGGGCCTTCTGGTGTGGTTCTTTGATGGAGAAGCATGCCTGTGGCGTTTTTGAGCTGTTGTTTTCACACGTAAACACTATGTTTGAGAGTGCCAGCTCAAAGCTCTGAAGGAATTCAGCAAGTCTCTACTATCAGCCTTCTGTGTCTCTGTTTCCAGTCTGCTTCTATCCTTCTTGCCAACGGTTTAGCCAAAGAGGCGTGTAGTGCATGGGGGTTTATTCCAAGCGTACTTACCAAGACGTGTTTGTGTCTGAAGTTTTGCACTGGAGGCATATGAAGCTAACAAGTAATGAAAGCTGTGCAAAATGGATAAAGCTACGTCACATAGCTGAAAATGGCAGCACCAGTCATCTTGTTGCCTCAATTTTATCTGTACCTTTTATAATAAGTGTTTTCCACTAGCAGAAACCACATAAGCCAGCTTGTCGAGCTCTCCTGCTACCTGCTTCAGACCAGCTGCCCACGCCCCAGCTACCACCACCTGCCTTGGACTAGCTGCCCACCCTACACTGATGTTCTCATAGACTCCTAGTTATTCCTACTACTAATACCACTGCTATTAATATTAGTGGTATAATCACTCTGTAGATAGTTTGACCAGAGGAGGATGGGTCCCCACTGGGGAGCCTGGTTCCTCCCAAGGTTTCTTCCTCAGTTCTGAGGGAGGTTCTCCTTGCCACCGGGGGGGGTTTAACATTTCATGTTAAAACTTGGTCTTTACTGGAATTCTCGGAAGCTGCTTTGTGACAACATGAGTTGTAAAAAGCGCCACAAATGAATTTGATTTGATTTGGTTTGATATATGTGATTCTATGTAAACCCACAGGTTGTGGCAAGTTTGATGAGGTATGCAGTTTGCGTGATGCTAATTCATGGGATACAGGATTCCACTGTTCGTTATCTACATTAAGCTCACGGCTAAAGTGCAAAAAGAATAGAACCAGACTTTTGACACCGAACACGTCTTGGCTGATCAAACACATCTTGGGTAAAGGAAGAAGAATTATGTCAATTTTGATTTTCGTTAAAATACATCTGTAATATCTTTTGGTCCTTGAAGGTTTTGGGATGTAATGGAATACAAGTATTAGGATTACAGAACTGAAACATCCATGTTCTATCCAGATCACATGTAGAAAAGGCAGTATCCACAGGACCTTTGTTTTTAATATTTCTTCTAATAATATTGTGAGAATACTCATTCATTAAATTAAAATGCAGTCATTTAAATAAATACCATCAATATTTGGTATTTATTTAAACAGTATTTATTTAAATCAGCCTGAGTAGACTGATAAATCAATGTGATGATCAGTTATTAATCTCAGTGTTACTGAGCTCTGCTAAAGCCTGAGTAGACTGATAAATCAATGTGATGATCAGTTATTAATCTCAGTGATACTGAGCTCTGCTAAAGCCTGAGTAGACTGATAAATCAATGTGATCGGTTATTAATCTCAGCGTTACTGAGCTCTGCTAAAGCCTGAGTAGACTGATAAATCAATGTGATGATCAGTTATTAATCTCAGTGTTACTGAGCTCTGCTAAAGCCTGAGTAGACTGATAAATCAATGTGATGATCAGTCATTAATCTCAGTGTTACTGAGCTCTGCTAAAGCCTGAGTAGACTGATAAATCAATGTGATCAGTTATTAATCTCAGCGTTACTGAGCTCTGCTAAAGCCTGAGTAGACTGATAAATCAATGTGATGATCAGTTATTAATCTCAGTGATACTGAGCTCTGCTAAAGCCTGAGTAGACTGATAAATCAATGTGATGATCAGTTATTAATCTCAGTGTTACTGAGCTCTGCTAAAGCCTGAGTAGACTGATAAATCAATGTGATCAGTTATTAATCTGTGTTACTGATCTCTGCTAAAGCCTGAGTAGACTGATAAATCAATGAGATGATCAGTTATTAATCTCAGCGTTACTGAGCTCTGCTAAAGCCTGAGTAGACTGATAAATCAATGTGATCAGTTATTAATCTCAGCGTTACTGAGCTCTGCTAAAGCCTGAGTAGACTGATAAATCAATGTGATGATCAGTTATTAATCTCTGTGTTACTGAGCTCTGCTAAAGCCTGAGTAGACTGATAAATCAATGTGATGATCAGTTATTAATCTCAGTGTTACTGAGCTCTGCTACAGCCTGAGTAGACTGATAAATCAATGTGATGATCAGTTATTAATCTGTGTTACTGAGCTCTGCTAAAGCCTGAGTAGACTGATAAATCAATGTGATGATCAGTTATTAATCTCAGTGTTACTGAGCTCTGCTAAAGCCTGAGTAGACTGATAAATCAATGTGATGATCAGTTATTAATCTCAGTGTTACTGAGCTCTGCTAAAGCCTGAGTAGACTGATAAATCAATGTGATGATCAGTTATTAATCTCAGTGTTACTGAGCTCTGCTAAAGCCTGAGTAGACTGATAAATCAATGTGATGATCAGTTATTAATCTCTGCGTTACTGAGCTCTGCTAAAGCCTGAGTAGACTGATAAATCACTGTGATCAGTTATTAATCTCAGCGTTACTGAGCTCTGCTAAAGCCTGAGTAGACTGATAAATCAATGTGATGATCAGTTATTAATCTCAGTGTTACTGAGCTCTGCTAAAGCCTGAGTAGACTGATAAATCAATGTGATCAGTTATTAATCTCAGCGTTACTGAGCTCTGCTAAAGCCTGAGTAGACTGATAAATCAATTTGATCAGTTATTAATCTCAGTGTTACTGAGCTCTGCTAAAGCCTGAGTAGACTGATAAATCAATGTGATGATCAGTTATTAATCTCAGTGTTACTGAGCTCTGCTAAAGCCTGAGTAGACTGATAAATCAATGTGATGATCAGTTATTAATCTCAGTGTTACTGAGCTCTGCTAAAGCCTGAGTAGACTGATAAATCAATGTGATCAGTTATTAATCTCAGTGTTACTGAGCTCTGCTAAAGCCTGAGTAGACTGATAAATCAATGTGATGATCAGTCATTAATCTCAGTGTTACTGAGCTCTGCTAAAGCCTGAGTAGACTGATAAATCAATGTGATGATCAGTCATTAATCTCAGTGTTACTGAGCTCTGCTAAAGCCTGAGTAGACTGATAAATCAATGTGATGATCAGTCATTAATCTCAGTGTTACTGAGCTCTGCTAAAACCGCAAAGCTGTTCCCATGTGTCTCATCAGGATATACTGTAGTTGTGGTCTAAAATCTCTTGTAACTTCTAAATGGAAGACGTTCCTAACAACATTCAGACCGTATTTTCAGTTTTCAGCCATCGCTAATTTTTCAAAGAATTTTGCCCAGCTCTGGTCTTTGAGGGCCTAATAAAATCCATGTAACAGAAATCATTTCATCATTCACATCTTTTGTGTAGGGGTTGTATGGGATTAGTCTGGAATGTCTTTTCCTGGGAAGCCATGTGCTTTCCAAATGGAGATGTTTCCGCAAGCTGTGGATGGAGGCTGGGATTGGCATTATAATTACAGTCCATACAAACTAATTTCAGCTGTCCGTCAAATTCAACAAAACCACATACTTGCTCTCTCGCTCTCTCGCTCTCTCGCTCTCTCGCTCACTCACTGACTCACACAATCTCTGCTCCACAACGCATGAAAAGACATAAGCAGCAATCAAAACTTTCCAGTTCATGGAAATTTGTCTCCTGCTTTTACATGTATTTGCTACTGTTTTTGTTAGTGGTCTTACTTAGCGATGGTCTAGATGATGATCTAGAACATTTTGGTTCTTTTGGGGCTTGAAGTTCAGAAACAGTATAAAATGCATGTTCTGTAGATGGGTGCTAGACTCAGCTCTCTCCACTCAGAATCGTTTTCATCTCTGTTGGTTCTGCATGCAGTTATACTTTTTACATTATTTTTATCCTTGTATGTAACTGGTGAAGTGCTGAAATGAAGGACTGTAAAAAATAAAGTTAAATTAAGAATTTTATTTTTTTTTATCGCTCTTCACTTAAAAATTTAACAGGGGCCACGAGAGCCAATACAAACCTCCACAGACTTGAATTATGTTTAGTCTGTTTACTCACATCATTTTTGTTGTAAAGTTTTTTTCGTCAGTGCACAGATTAACCCTTGTTTGGCAGATATCATACCTTGCAAACACATTTGGCAACCAGCTAGGAGTCTTTCTGTTTTAGTTTTAGAATATTTCACCCACTCTTCCTTGCAGAATACCGCTAGTTCTGTTATTCTTGGGCTGCTTTACATGCACAGCATGTTTGAAATCTACCCATGAATTTTCAGTGATGTTGAGGTTGAGGGTAGTGAGGACCATTCCACAAGCTCCAGCTTGCATTTGATTCTGAGGTATGTTTTGGATTATTGCCCTGTTATAGAAGCCAGACTTTTTTCAGCTTTACTTCCTTGAGCGACTGAGTCACATTTGTTTGCAGAATTTGGTGATAGTTTGTGGAATCTAATCCTCCATTTACGTGTGCAATATGTTTTGTGCCACTTGCTTCCACATAGTCCTAAAACATAACAGATTCACTCATATGCTTGACAGTTTGCAAGATGCTATTTTCATCAAAGGCTGTTTGATTGTGGTCAAAGAGTTCAAATTGAATTTATTCAGTCCACAGCATTTGTTTCCAAAGTTCCTCTGACTTGCCTGGAGGCTATTTTGCATACTACAGATGTTGAGGTTGTATAAGCTGGAAGATTTCTATATGAATATTCTGTCCCCTGTGTACCTGCATCTCATTTATTTACCTACCTCAGACTCACTAACTGCACATACTGAATGTGTAACATAGTACATATCATAGTTTTTTTAATTCAGTGAGTTTTATTTCATAACTTATTACTGTACAACTGTATATTGTGTATATGTGCACATGTTTAGAGTTGGTGTGTGTATATATAGACTGGCGACCTGTCCAGGGTGTATCCTGCCTTCCGCCCGATGACCGCTGGGATAGGTTCCTATACATGTGTGTGTGTGTATAGGATTTGAATTCTCCAAGGGGGCTAAGCACCTAAGATTTTCACTCAGCTTGCACCTGTGTAAATGTGATGAGACAATAAATGTCTTTTGATTTGTTTTGAATTGGCAAGGTTTCCTTCTAATGCCTCCTCTAAGCAGATCATGTTAGTGCAGGCAGCACTGCACAGTACAACAGCGCACCACCAGTCTTGTGTCAGCGAAACCTTCCTGCGTATCCTTTGCTGTGATATGGGGGTTTTGCTTTGCCTTTGTGGCCAGCATATGAGCAGGTCTATCTGGTCATTTTCTCGGCCTTCCCTGATTTGTAGGCATCGATTTTTAGATCCTCCGTCAGCTCCTCAGAGTAGCCCATGGTTGTTGAGCTGTAGCCCAAGGTTTGAAGAGTCAAAGAATTTATTACTCTGTGGAATTCAGCTGGAATGCTGATAATTCAGCTGGAATTCAGCAGACAATTCGTATGGCCGATTCTTGACCTGCCTAACTAGTCCGAACAAATCCTTTAAGGCATGATGAGGTAATTGTGTTCTGAGATTTAACAACATTCACATAAAAAAAAAAAAAAAAACTGCATTTCTTCTTTCCACTTCACTTGGCCAGGGTGCACAAACTTTTGCACCCTGCTGTAAATTCACAGAACAAACCTAGTAAGGTTATAAACCTGTTCTATGCCTAGACATGAGCATGCAATGTCAAGGTGTGAAACTCAAAGGATTTTGCTTTCAACTAAGCCGTCAGTTTACACTGAATAGATAAGCCTGCCTTACACTATTAGCATCCGTGACATCAGGGCCACGTGCGAAACTCTTCAAATCAGATTATGGCAATTAATTTATTTTACTTCAACAGTTTGATTGATTGGGCATGAGTGTTCCTAGCAGCACTAATGTGTTATGAGTAATAGAGGTAGGACTAGTGGTGGTGGAAGTATTTATTTGTTTACTTCGTGTTATTTTTATTGATTGTTTGTTAAATGGAGTAAATTAAGGCTGAGCGTATGGTGGCGACTGGGTTGGCTGAAAACTCCTGCCCATATTTATCAGGTCAAAAATGGCTGAGACGATCCCTAAACCTGGCAATTTAGGGTCGGAACACATCTGGTCCCATAACAGTGTTCTGTGTGTTGACAGCAGCAGGAGTGTAATTTGGTAATGCTGGAGCCGAGGGCTGAGATGCGTATGAAAGGAACCCAACTAGAAGGCACTGCGGCTCTAATTAAAAAGCGCCGCTCACTGTGTGAGCTGTTTAGTTGTAGAAAGGAATGTTGTTTTCATCTGTGGATGGATGGATGGATGGATGGATGGATGGATGGATGGATGGATGGATGGATGAAATCAGTCCTCTCTCCACACTCTCCTGGATCTGTCCCATTTCTTTCTTCCTGAACTTACCATGTCACTCATCATTTTTCTATTTCCAGTAGAGATCACACTGCCCTGATGTCTGACATTGGGCTGATATCAGAAGATAGTAGATAAGAGAAGAGATACTTATCTTAAAGTTGTTTTCTTAATTTCAGCATAATTCAGTGGACGAGATATGAACCAATTATTTCTGAGTGGTTCAGTGTGAAATGGCTCATTGTGAACACCCTTACTGGCTTACTGACCATGATGGTGATAGGAACCAGGGGTCCACAACATAAATACAGCCATTTTATTTATTTATATACACAAATTCAGAATGCAAATATTTTTCATTGTGCAATATGTTCTTAAGTGCAGTACAGATCTTAGGCAACTCTTATTTTATTCTTATTCTCATTTTCCTGTAAATAGTCTAGAGATTTCACTTAAATTTTTATTATTTATAATGTTTATAATGTTTATACTGTTTCTATTACTGAGTGCCTTACTTCTATTACTCTGCTGCTGCTGTAATACTGTGAATCTCCCCGCTGTGGGACTAATAAAGGATTATCTTATCTCATCTTATCTTATTATCCAAAACTACCAGTGAACCTACACATGCCTTCTGAATTTTACATGTAGTGGTAAAATAGTGAGAAATGCTAAAAGAGCTATTTTTCTTTGGGGACTATTTTGTCTCATAGTACCTGTACATGTATCCCTCCACCATAAATGAATAAAAGTGCATTATCTCAGGTCTCAAACATTGCATTACGTCTTATGTGACAACTTTCTGTGAGGAGGCTTTTCAGGCATTGGGCTTTTTTGTGTGGTTTTATGTGTGGATGATGGTAAAATCTGAAAGAAATGATTTATTGGGGAAATATTTTGCCTTAGAATGCCCTGCATGCACCTCTCCACCACCATGAAAAATACATGTTTAATGGAGTTCACATCCATCATGTGTAGTAACTTTCATTGACGGAGCTTTTAGAGGCGTTTAGAGGTTCCGATAACTACTGTGAACAATTCTGACTCGGCTTAGTTCCACTAGAATGGAGAATCTCGCATTTAACCACTCAGAATATCTTTGTTTTACGTCTTAATGGTTTGATTATCCAGGAATTTGGGAATCCGGGATCCCCTCTCTCTTTCATCGAGTTACCTTTTTCCTTAGACTGTAGAGGTATTGCATGTCACTTTTTTGCAGTTCCCACCCCTCCATGTAAGCTCCGCCCCCATGTTTACATTCCTCTCTCCATATTTGGCAACCTCCCATGCCCCCTGTCCTTGTGCAGAGTTAAAGCAGGAAAAAAAAAAAGACAAGGGCCAGGCTGTTCGCAGCTCAGCACAGAGCTTTACCTGTGGAGACCAAACTGAATGACCTGCTCTGTGTCTCCGATTCCTGCTTTTTCATCTGCTCAGAGATTAGAGGAACACAGTTATCTGACTTTCATATGAGCTGCAGCTTATGAGCTGAGCTGAAGGAGGTAAGAAACGAGGGGGGGGGCTGGGTGGGGAGAATAAGGAATGAAGGAGGGGGTATGAAAAAGAAAGGGGAAGAGAGAGAGATCAGTGCAAATGCTTGTGGAGAAAGGCAGAGCAGTTTGATCTGAGCTTTTGTTCAAGACTGGCAGACGAATGCATGTATATATGTCTGGGGGTGGGGGGGTGAATGTGTGAATGAGCAAGAGTGTGAACAGGCGGCCTTTATCATGCGTGTCTGGTATTTGGAGCTCCATGCAGTGTGTCTGGCTCTTCATCCGGGCTTTCTTCACGTCGGCCAGCAGCACACGGGCTCTCAGAAATGCTTCTGTCCCACCGGTTGAATGGCTGGACCACCAAGGGTAATGTATCCAGACTCTTTCACAGTAGCCAGCCTCTCCGTAGGCCAGTGTTTTGCTGATAGTGTCTCTTGACTTTGTTGATGTTTTCTGTGGCTACTGAGGTCTGAGAAAGATTTGAGATGTTAGAGGGTCAGGGGAACTCGGCTGTAAATCATCTGACTTTGTGGAATGCTCAGGTCAAACTGTGGACAAGCTGTGGTCTTTGATTAACTAACTGCTTGCATTTAGACTTTAAGAGCAGCAAAGCTGGTCTGAGAGTACATGAACTTACACTAACCATTGCAAAAAATGATATTTTAGCTGGGGGAAACATCTCAAATCCAGTCAATATATGCAACATTTCTCATTATGAGATTACTGTTAGAATATTGAGGTTATTCAACCTATTTCCAGAAGTGTTTACATGTTTAATGTGCTTTTGTTGCTTTTAATGCAATTGTTTACTCCATTGCATGATAATTGTGCTTATTTTAGGACATAATGTGGATCATTAAGCTTATTTCAAGGAAATAATGCTTGATACAAGCAACAGTGTCTGCCTTTGGAATGAGAGAATCTATCCAGACGCTGTCGTCGGAGAAAAACCTTGTATCTCCTCTTTTGACGTTTTTCAGTTTTTGACATAATTTGAAAAAACCCATTACCCTTTACGATATATGTCAATTTCCCGATAAATGGATTAAAAGAAATGATCCAAAATGACTTGGAAAAAATTCCGAATCCATTGACACATTGAAAGTAGAGAAGGTTTTTTCCTTCTCCTGTAAAGTTACCATTTTGGTGATACGAGGTTTTCTTCCGACAACAGTGACAATTATCTTAAAAATGAGAAATAGTATGTTTCATTTCTATTTCAGTTGCCAAGATTTAATCTGTGCACTGAAGTCATTGTTAGTTGTGGGTTGTTGTTTGACACTGAATGCATTAAATTACCTTTGGTGCAATTCTGTGAAAGTGTAATGCAGCTTCCAAAAAGCATAGAACCTCGGGACGAACTGATAGCAGGTTGGTCAGGTCATCGTTATCATGTCTTTGCACAGAAGGCTTGACTTTAAAAAAAGATACGTTATCCCTTGATTGGCAATATAAACAATCCTTTTCTATCTCATAAACCGTACGAAGAGACTTTGTAACATGCAACAAATATGGTATTCATAAACAGCTTCCACTGGTTATCGCAAGATGATATGAGATGTTTTTTGAGGTAAATGACCTTGCATGGTCATCAGGGGGGGGCACTTGAACTAAAGTGATGGACTTGTGTTTCTTCATCTCTTTATACTGTTATGAAGCATTATTGCCAAGTAATGGAGCTTGTACACCGATCAGGCATAACATTATGACATTGTTTCTACATTGATTGTCCATTTTATCAGCTCCACTTACTGTATAGCTGCACTTTGTAGATCTACAGTTACAGACTGTAGTCCATCTGTTTCTCTGATACTTTGTTACCCGATTTTACCCTGTTCTTCTATGGTCAGGACCCCCATGGACTCTCATAAAGCAGGTACTATTTAGGTGGTGGATCAGTCTCAGCACTGCAGCAAAACTGACATGGTAGTGGTGTGTTAGTGTGTGCTGTGCTGGTACGAGTGGATCAGACACAGCAGTGCTGCTGGAGTTTTTAAACACTGTGTCCACTCACTGTCCACTCTATTAGACACTCCTACCTTGTCAGTCCACCTTGTAGATGTAAAGTCAGAGACGACAGCTCATCTGCTGCTGAAGTTTGTGTTGGTCATCCTTTCGTCCTTCATCAGTGGTCACAGGACGCTGCCCACTGGACGCTGTTGGCTGGATATTTTTGGTTGGTGGACTGTTCTCAGTTCAGCAGCGACACTGAGGAGTTTAAAAACTCCAGCAGCACTGCTGTGTCTGATCCACTCAGACCAGCGCAACACACACTAACACACCACCACGACGTCAGTGTTACTGCTGTGCTGAGAATGATCCACCACCCAAATAGTACCTGCTCTGTGAGGGTCCATGGGGGTCTTGACCAATGAAGAACAGGGTTCCCATATGCATGGATACACATATTCCTGGTGAAATATTACCTGTGCAAGTGTACAAAAATATAAAATTACTAACTGTCAAATGTGCATGTGAAGTAAAAGTGCGATTAAAGAGGTCTATTACATTGTGTTGTATGAAGTTCTATTGAGTCAGCTGTTCACAGCCACACAGGTCTCTTTAATAGAAACTGTATTTCTGTACTTTAAACTCCAGTAGAAATATATAGAAATGACACATGCTGCTCTTAATCAGGTCTCAGCCTTGTAAGTTCCCTTATATGGGAAAGATGCTTCATAACCGTGTGATAAATGGAACAAATGTCTGTCACTTTAGTTTAAAACCCCTATAAATACAATGCGATTTACTTCATAAAACAGGTTGGCATCTTGAAATCGACGGCGCAAGCCGTTCAGAAATACTCCAGTACTGGTTTATAAATGCTCCCTCTGTGGGATCCTTTGAATCAAGTGTACCCTAAAAATTGATGAAATATGCAGCCATATGAATGCAGAGTACCTCTTAATCAGTGGCTTGAGTAGAACCCAAATATGGTGGTGGGGTTATCTGCAGCTGGAAAAGTTGAACGCATCCAGTACATGACCATAAAATGTATTTTACTAAAGTTCTGATTGTGCAATTTTGGCTTCGGTTTTGACTGTTTGCACAAGAAAAAGTAAGTGAAGCGTGTGCCTATTCCTGTAAGGTTGCAAAGGAAGCTGACATCTGTATTGCACGTTGACATCTGTATCTCTGGTCTTCAGTATGTGTGGAGGATATCTTCAGAGAATGTGTTGTGAGGAGAACTGCCACTCAGTAATGTTGTCTGTGTTTGTCAAACATTAGAAAGTACTCCTGAGCTGAGCGAGTCCAAAATTAATGGGCTCCTACACTGTTAGAAATAAAGGCCCTGTGCAGGTTCAGTGGTTTTAAGGTCCAATTGTGTACCTTATAAGTTTTTCTTAGTAGAAAATTCGTATTTGTACCTTTTCATAGCCAAATGTTTTAAAACAGATCATTAAAATAAAAGCCTGGAGACGAGACAGGGTGTGTGGAGTCAGGACAACTTAGACAATATAATTTCAAAGAGTTATGGTACAGTTATGTTCCCTGACTAAAGGTACTGAGATGTTCCCCTGAGGGAACCAACCCTGGCTTTTGTTTGGAGCCATCTAGCTCCATTCACAACCATTCACTGAGGTCTCGCTCATGGTGACCAGTAGCATTTCATATTATGACATAATGGGCGATGGAGGAAGTGGCCATGCTAACGTTAAACCAGCTCTAATGTCACCAAGAACATCCTGTTAATGTATCCCACCATTGTACATCAGTGAAAGGTTTCCTCTGTTTTATCTGTCTCTAACTATGTGTGATCCAACTGACCTCTTGAAGCACTCCATCTCTTCTCTCCCTCAGCTCCATCCTTGCAGCCCCAGGTTTCAACCCTGGACAAATTCTCCCCTAAACGTAGCCAGGGCGGCAGCGTCACCCTTGGCAGACCCACTCGCACCACCTCCGTCACTTCCAGTCCTGAGCACAGTGACCACGGCCTTTCAGCCAGCAGTGACTCAGGCCTTTCCAGCACCTCCCTGTGGACAGAGCGTGGCCCTGTGTCTGGCGGCAGGTCTGCAGGGCCGAGCCAGCAGGAAAAAGTTGAGCTGAATCGTCTGCTGAGTGGCTTCGGGCTAGATGAGCCACAAACGGAAGACTGCATGGAGCCAAGCTCGACCTCTCAGGGAGCGCTCCACCACCAGACGGTGCACGCGAATGGAAACATCAGGCCCAAAGATCGTGAGACTGACATCCTGGACGATGAAGTTATGATGTCAGGCCACGACTTGCGCAGTGTGGACAGTCTGGGCACTCTTTCTTCCTCATATCACAAGAGCAGCCAAAACTCACTCCTGTCTGATGGTTTCTGCAGCCCTGGTGGAGGTGAAGATGCGCCACATCATGTCCCAGCAACCATGGAAGAATATGAGCGAGCCTGTGCCGAAGCACGGAGGAGTTGCCTTGCCAAGAGGACCGTGTCTCTTCCAGTCACCACCACCCCCATCTTAGGTTCCAAGGTTCTGCAGTTTCGGCAGGGAAGCTACTCCACCCAGACCTGGGTCCGCCAACAGCAAATGGTAGCAGCCCCCCATTACTCCTACTTGCCTGAGGAGGGTGGAGTGGAAGAAAGCTTTCATGGGGACAAGCAGGAGACTCTGCCCAAAATGACCAACAACGATAAGGCAGGCAGTAATAGTCGCACTTCAAATCCGAAGGAATCTCTGAGTCAAGTCAGTGAGAAAAGTCATGACGAGGAGTTTAACTCACTCACAGTGGACATTGACAACTCCATTGACCAGCTCAACCAGCTCATCCTGGACCTGGATCCTACCTTTGTGCCAATCCCAACACGAACAAGCTCAGTCAAGAGAAATGGAGGACCGGCGACTGCAGCTCATAACAATAACAGCATGACCCTCCGACTCAATGAGAACAACAGAAGCCAACAGCCAGGTAAGATGGAGAAAAGCTTTTGGGGCAGTTTTTCAAAAGCTGTCTGATCAGATTTTGGCTTCTGGGTTCACTTCTCAAAATGTTTCATTGGTCTCTTAAATTAATAGGAAATTGTTTGAACATAACAGCATAACCTTAAAGTATTGAGGTCCGTTTTCACCAGGTACAAGCAAAAAAAATGGACTGTTAATTTGTTCTCCTTCCCTGCTTGAGACTTAGTATATTAACATATTGACTTATTTCCTCAAAATCTTGATTATTCTGAAATAAAGACTTATTTTCATGAAATAGTGACTTAGTGTCAAGAAATATTGATTTAGATTTATAAAATGATGACTTCTTTGCTCTGCATTTTGACTTAATATCTTAAAATAGTGACATTTGAAGCACAATCTTGACTTAGTATCTCAAAATACTACTTTAGTATCTCTAAACAATGACTTACTATTTTGAAGTAGTGACTCATTTTCTCAAAATCTTGATTTAGGATCTCTAAACTACTGACTACTTACATTCAAGTGTAGTTTATTTTGTCAAGGATTATAGTTATTGAGATGAAATTCCAACCTACTCAGTGACATTAATTAATTATTAGATTTCCGTTAATTATAAGTCATTATTTTGAGGGACTGCTGCCTCAAACAGGAATGCAGGTAATTTTTCCCTCCTCTTCCTGGCAAGAATAGGGTTTTAAAAGCCAAAATTCAGGAGGACAGCTTCTGAAAAAAGGTCCTGTGTGGTTCCCTCTTTCTGGTGATGGTACTTCTGGTGGTGAAGGTGGAATGTCTACCCAAATGGATCAAAATTTGAACTGGAACTCCAAAATATATTCTTAAGCACTTAGTAAATATGTGCAAATTTCATTTGAGTATGTATTTGTGTGCTGTATTGTATGTAGTATTGTATTTTGTTTGTTTGGGTACAGGTACAATCCCTGTTGCATACAATTTCATGGTTTGGTACAGCCTTGAATTTAATGCAAAAAAAAGAGTGGACATGGAAAAAAAAAGATGTTTAGAAGTGGACAATACACCTACATATATCCCCAAACAGGAAAGGCCGAATTAGCTCTATGACCATCTTATTACTAACTCTGTACCAACAGAGTGGCAAATATACATACAGCACATTTTATTGTTTGTCACTGACCTTTAAAACCCCTCAGACTGTACCAGCTTGTCTCTCATTAAGCAATGGGGCTTTGGTAGCATTAAAAAAAATGGGAATCTTTGCTGAAAAGCAAGACAGAACATGGAATAAAGACACTGAGACGTGCAAAAGGACACTCTAGCCATGGATTCAGATTGACAGATGAGGTTTGACACCATTGTGCTATGCCTGACAAATAGCATTGCTAAGAAATGCAGAATGGAAATGCAGAGCTCCTGCCAGGACCTCAGGTATTTTGGAAGGGTTTAGGAGGTGTTCAGACTTGCCTTCACTCAGGTATCTACTTCTTGGATCAGCACGGTACATTTGGAGCAGGAAAACATCTTATCAGCTTGTATGGAGGGTAATCTTTAATCTCTCGTCTTTCGTCCAACACGTGGCCTCCTTATTCTCAACAGGTGTTCACTTGATGGAAAAACAGCTAAGGAATAATATTGCATTACATTCTTAAATAAAGGTGTTCTTTGAGGGGTGCTGTAGAATAGGAGTTCTCAAGCTTTTGCAACCCATGGACCAGACAATCGATCCCGATAGATTTTATGGGGCGCAAAAAGATTAAACCAGCAAACAAGACGCAGTAATAAAGGTGGGGTAATTTCCACAAATAGGAAATAAAAATCCTAGAATTTCTTTAGTTATTGATCCTTGGATAGATGAAGAACCTTTTACATTGACATATCTGGATAACTGTGTTGCTCCTGCATTTTGCCAGACCAATGACTGAAATCAGCCTACGTAGTTCAGTATTATGTTTGTTATGTTTGAAAAGACTGGTTTGATTAAATGTCTAAACATTGTAAAGAAGTTTTGTGGCTTAAAAAATCACGACAACACCCTAGCAGTACCACCATTGCCCACTGTTGGGCCACGGCCAACAGGTTGAAAACCCCTCTAGAAGACCACTTTCCTGGTGCATTAAAACCATGGTTCACAATGCGGTCCCAAAGGCCCCAGCAAGATTTTTCCACTATACCAGTGGTCACCAACCCTCCTCCTGAAGATACTTTCCTGCAGAGTTTAGTACTATCCTGCAGCTAACATGCTGCCCCCATCTGATCCCATCAATCAAGAACTTCTAAAGAACGTAATTAGTTGGAGGTGGTGAGGCAGGTTATGTTTAGAACTGGACTCTGCCAGAAGGTACATCTCTAAAACCATGGCTCTGCTCAATATCTATGTTGCAAGTTAGGTTTGAGCAATAATGTTGGCCATCTGGGATGCGCTAAGGACCAGTTTGAGACCCACTGCCCAAAAGAACCATGTTTTAAAAAGAGATCTGTGGGTGGACCTTCACAGAGCGTAAAGGATCTGTACCTAGAGCTTTAGGGTTCTTCCCAGAACCTTTACATTGTGTGGTGGTTCTTTAAACTTTAAAAAATAAACACACACATAAACAAACAAACAAACAAATAAATAAATAAGGTTCTTAACACTCACACATGTCATTTACAATAGAATAATCTAATGAAATTTTGTCTGAGCAACCAAAAGTGGTTCTTTTATGGTATCACACAAACAACCCTTTGAACCTACTTATCATCAGTAGAGGTTTAGATGGTTGTAGGAATCGTCTTGATTCAGTATTGGGATTCATTTCATTCAGAAAAAAAAGAACTTTCCAATGTACTGAACCAAATTAGCAAATTGCAGTCCAGTCAGTGTCCCTTTCCCCTAAGATGAGTAGACACATTAGAACCATTATCCAGGCGCTTTGTTGCTTGGATCAAATTCAGAGCGAGGGGTCATATCTAATCCCCTGGGGGTGTAAAGAAGAGATTTGAAGACAGTGGGGAGAAAATGTCCTGGGAATTCTTTTGAAGCACTGGGACACAGATTCTACTGTACGCCCAAGACCTTTAGAGGGCAAGAGAGAAGACAAGAGACAAAGACGAGAAGACAAAGAGGGAGGGAGAAGAGAAGCTGGTGGGAACTTTTAAGCAGGGGGTCAGTGATATTGATCAAAAGCAAAACGATTCTTTTGTGTTGGCACGCTGTGCTGGTCAACTGATTATCAGGTAGCATTATCCTGAATGTTTACAAAATGAATGCTTTGAATACTGACTGTTTAAACAGCTGAGTAGGTGCAAGGCATTGTGGGATTCTCCCAGGGATGCAGGTATGCACCTTAAAGCTAACTTTGCTGTGGAATCTGAGGAATGTTCTGGTTCTCGGACAGTCGGAGACGGTGGATATTCTAATCGGATTGTCCATACACAAACGCCACAGCGAGTTATGCTTAATCTCAAACCCCACACTTTTCAGGCTTCCAGGGGTGGAAATGTGCTTTCATCTTTAGCCCTTTGCACACTTTCTCTGGACGTTTGAGCCTGTCTCTCCAGCGAGTGTGAGGACAGGGCTGATTCTGAAGGAAGGTGGTGGCAGCAGTCCTAGATATTAGCTAGGAGGTACACACTGTAACACTACATGAAATGAGCTCAAGTGAGGAGGTCTTTCTGTTTAGAGGACAAGAGGGAGTGAAGATATAAACGCTTTCTTAAATAAGTCAAGACTGCTATTTTTAGCAGAAGCGCTAATTAAGACAGAAACTCTTTCTTATATAAATCGAGTCAAGACTGCTGTTTTTAGCAGAAGCGCTAATTAAGACAGAAACGCTTTCTTATATAAATCGAGTCAAGACTGCTGTTTTTAGCAGAAGCGCTAATTAAGACAGAAACGCTTTCTTATATAAATCGAGTCAAGGCTACTGTTTTTAGCAGAAGCGCTAATTAAGACAGAAACGCTTTCTTATATAAATCGAGTCAAGGCTACTGTTTTTAGCAGAAGCGCTAACTAAGACAGAGACGCTTTCTTATATAAATCGAGGCAAGACGACTGTTTTTAGCAGAAGCGCTAATTAAGACAGAAAGGCTTTCTTATATAAATCGAGGCAAGGCTGCTGTTTTTAGCAGAAGCGCTAATTAAGACAGAAACACTTTCTTATATAAATCGAGTCAAGGCTACTGTTTTTAGCAGAAGCGCTAATTAAGACAGAAACTCTTTCTCATGTAAATCGAGTCAAGGTTACCGTTTTTAGCAAAAGCACTAATTAAGACAGAAAGGCTTTCTTATATAAATTGATGCAAGACGACTGTTTTTAGCAGAAGCGCTAATTAAGACAGAAACGCTTTATTATATAAATCGAGGCAAGACGACTGTTTTTAGCAGAAGCGCCAAGTAAGACAAAAAGGCTTTCTTATATAAATCGAGGCAAGACGACTGTTTTTAGCAGAAGCGCTAATTAAGACAGAAACACTTTCTTATATAAATCGAGGCCAGATGACTGTTTTTAGCAGAAGCGCTAATTAAGACAGAAACTCTTTCTCATGTAAATCGAGTCAAGGTTACCGTTTTTAGCAAAAGCACTAATTAAGACAGAAAGGCTTTCTTATATAAATCGATGCAAGACGACTGTTTTTAGCAGAAGCGCTAATTAAGACAGAAACGCTTTCTTATATAAATCGAGTCAAGGCTACTGTTTTTAGCAGAAGCGCTAATTAAGACAGAGACGCTTTCTTATATAAATCGAGGCAAGACGACTGTTTTTAGCAGAAGCGCTAATTAAGACAGAAAGGCTTTCTTATATAAATCGAGGCAAGGCTGCTGTTTTTAGCAGAAGCGCTAATTAAGACAGAAACACTTTCTTATATAAATCGAGTCAAGGCTACTGTTTTTAGCAGAAGCGCTAATTAAGACAGAAACTCTTTCTCATGTAAATCGAGTCAAGGTTACCGTTTTTAGCAAAAGCACTAATTAAGACAGAAAGGCTTTCTTATATAAATTGATGCAAGACGACTGTTTTTAGCAGAAGCGCTAATTAAGACAGAAACGCTTTATTATATAAATCGAGGCAAGACGACTGTTTTTAGCAGAAGCGCCAAGTAAGACAAAAAGGCTTTCTTATATAAATCGAGGCAAGACGACTGTTTTTAGCAGAAGCGCTAATTAAGACAGAAACACTTTCTTATATAAATCGAGGCCAGATGACTGTTTTTAGCAGAAGCGCTAATTAAGACAGAAACTCTTTCTCATGTAAATCGAGTCAAGGTTACCGTTTTTAGCAAAAGCACTAATTAAGACAGAAAGGCTTTCTTATATAAATCGATGCAAGACGACTGTTTTTAGCAGAAGCGCTAATTAAGACAGAAACGCTTTATTATATAAATCGAGGCAAGACGACTGTTTTTAGCAGAAGCGCTAATTAAGACAAAAAGGCTTTCTTATATAAATCGAGGCAAGGCTGCCGTTTTTAGCAGAAGCGCTAATTAAGACAGAAACACTTTCTTATATAAATCGAGTCAAGGCTACTGTTTTTAGCAGAAGTGCTAATTAAGACAGAAACACTTTCTTATATAAATCGAGGCCAGATGACTGTTTTTAGCAGAAGCGCTAATTAAGACAGAAAGGCTTTCTTATATAAATCGAGGCAAGACGACTGTTTTTAGCAGAAGCGCTAATTAAGACAGAAACTCTTTCTCGTGTAAATCGAGTCAAGGCTACTGTTTTTAGCAAAAGCGCTAATTAAGACAGAAAGGCTTTCTTATATAAATCGATGCAAGACGACTGTTTTTAGCAGAAGCGCTAATTAAGACAGAAAGGCTTTATTATATAAATCGAGGCAAGACGACTGTTTTTAGCAGAAGCGCTAATTAAGACAGAAACTCTTTCTCATGTAAATCGAGTCAAGGCTGCTGTTTTTAGCAGAAGCGCTAATTAAGACAGAAACTCTTTCTCATGTAAATCGAGTCAAGGCTGCTGTTTTTAGCAGAAGCGCTAATTAAGACAGAAACGCTTTCTCATGTAAATCGAGTAAAGGCTACTGTTTTTAGCAGAAGCGCTAATTAAGACAGAAAGGCTTTATTATATAAATCGAGGCAAGACGACTGTTTTTAGCAGAAGCGCTAATTAAGACAGAAAGGCTTTATTATATAAATCGAGGCAAGACGACTGTTTTTAGCAGAAGCGCTAATTAAGACAGAAACACTTTCTTATATAAATCGAGTCAAGGCTACTGTTTTTAGCAGAAGCGCTAATTAAGACAGAAACACTTTCTTATATAAATCGAGTCAAGGCTACTGTTTTTAGCAGAAGCGCTAATTAAGACAGAAACACTTTCTTATATAAATCGAGGCCAGATGACTGTTTTTAGCAGAAGCGCTAATTAAGACAGAAACTCTTTCTTGTGTAAATCGAGTCAAGGCTACTGTTTTTAGCAAAAGCACTAATTAAGACAGAAAGGCTTTCTTATATAAATCGATGCAAGACAACTGTTTTTAGCAGAAGCGCTAATTAAGACAGAAACGCTTTCTCATGTAAATCGAGTAAAGGCTACTGTTTTTAGCAGAAGCGCTAATTAAGACAGAAAGGCTTTATTATATAAATCGAGGCAAGACGACTGTTTTTAGCAGAAGCGCTAATTAAGACAGAAAGGCTTTATTATATAAATCGAGGCAAGACGACTGTTTTTAGCAGAAGCGCTAATTAAGACAGAAACACTTTCTTATATAAATCGAGTCAAGGCTACTGTTTTTAGCAGAAGCGCTAATTAAGACAGAAACACTTTCTTATATAAATCGAGTCAAGGCTACTGTTTTTAGCAGAAGCGCTAATTAAGACAGAAACACTTTCTTATATAAATCGAGGCCAGATGACTGTTTTTAGCAGAAGCGCTAATTAAGACAGAAACTCTTTCTTGTGTAAATCGAGTCAAGGCTACTGTTTTTAGCAAAAGCACTAATTAAGACAGAAAGGCTTTCTTATATAAATCGATGCAAGACAACTGTTTTTAGCAGAAGCGCTAATTAAGACAGAAACGCTTTCTCATGTAAATCGAGTAAAGGCTACTGTTTTTAGCAGAAGCGCTAATTAAGACAGAAACTCTTTCTCATGTAAATCGAGTCAAGGCTGCTGTTTTTAGCAGAAGCGCTAATTAAGACAGAAACTCTTTCTTATGTAAATCGAGTCAAGGCTACTGTTTTTAGCAGAAGCGCTAATTAAGACAGAAACTCTTTCTCATGTAAATCGAGTCAAGGCTGCTGTTTTTAGCAGAAGCGCTAATTAAGACAGAAACTCTTTCTTATGTAAATCAAGTCAAGGCTACTGTTTTTAGCAGAAGCGCTAATTAAGACAGAAACGCTTTCTTATATAAATTGAGTCAAGGCTACTGTTTTTAGCAGAAGCGCTAATTAAGACAGAAACTCTTTCTCATGTAAATCGAGTCAAGGCTACTGTTTTTAGCAGAAGCGCTAATTAAGACAGAAACTCTTTCTTATATAAATCGAGTCAAGGCTGCCGTTTTTAGCAGAAGCGCTAATTAAGACAGAAACTCTTTCTCATATAAATCGAGTCAAGGCTACTGTTTTTAGCAGAAGCGCTTATTAAGACAGAAACTCTTTCTCATATAAATCGAGTCAAGGCTACTGTTTTTAGCAGAAGCGCTAATTAAGACAGAAACTCTTTCTCATATAAATCGAGTCAAGGCTACTGTTTTTAGCAGAAGCGCTAATTAAGACAGAAACTCTTTCTCATATAAATCGAGTCAAGGCTACTGTTTTTAGCAGAAGCGCTAATTAAGACAGAAACTCTTTCTTATATAAATCGAGTCAAGGCTGCTGTTTTTAGCAGAAGCGCTAATTAAGACAGAAACTCTTTCTCATATAAATCGAGTCAAGGCTACTGTTTTTAGCAGAAGCGCTAATTAAGACAGAAACTCTTTCTCATGTAAATCGAGTCAAGGCTACTGTTTTTAGCAGAAGCGCTAATTAAGACAGAAACTCTTTCTTATATAAATCGAGTCAAGGCTACTGTTTTTAGCAGAAGCGCTAGTGAAGACTGAGTTAAAACAGCACACGTAATGCTAACGTTAGCTCAGAGAGACCTTCTTTCTCATTTGAATGCAGACCGAGTGGAGGCTGCCTATTTTAGCAGTAGTTCTTGCTAAGAGTAAAATGCTTTCTTCAGTAGTCAGCGCTGAGCCTGGACTGTGTATTTTAGCAGTTAAGATAGAAATGCTTTCTTGCTTGATTAAAGACTCAGCCTGAGAATCAAGACTATGTCTAGACTGTGCTATTTAGCTATTTAGTTAAGAGAAATGCCTTTAATGTGAATGAAAAATTAATTAGCTTTTTCTGATAAAGAGAAAACTGCTTTCTCATGTGAGTCAAGCTGGGACTGCACATTGATGCGCTGGTTGGTTAAGAGAAAAATGTCTTCTCATACAAATTATTAACTTCTCATAAGTCTAAGTTAGTTTGTGCTGCTCCAGTGCTGGTTTAGCTGGTCACCCAGCATGGTCATACTGGTTGAGCAGCATACCAGCATCCAAAGCATAACATATTATGGCATCTTGGTGGAGAAGGGCCGGTAAAGGCCATCATTTCTGCTAAGGAAATGCTCTTTTTATTGAAGGAGGCAGAAAAGGTCACTGAAACACAGCCAGAATAGCAAGAAAGGTCACTAGACATGCAACGTCACTCCATGCTGGACGTTTAACCCACACAAACTAAACTCATGGCCCAGCGCAATAACACACAGTAAACACCCACCTTAACCCAACAAGCTGGGGTGCAGCCTTGCATACCTGACCTCTAAAGGCTCTAATGATCTATGCTGATCTTACTATCAGGGTCTTCACATAGACAGTCAAGACACTTTGGCCCAATCCCATTTCTTATTTTTAACCCTACACCTTGTTTTCAAAGGTCATCTGCCCCGTGGAACTGAGTTACAACGGGATAGAGTTAAAAGTAATAACTCATTGTTCTTACTAATCACTCGACTCCAGCTCGTCGGCTACTCAGTCTTGGGGGGCAGTCGTGGAGGTTAGGGAACTGGCCCTGTAACCGGAAGGTTGCCGGTTCGATCCCCAGTGCCGACAGTCCATGACTGAGGCGTCCTTGAGCAAGACACCTAACCCCCAATTGCTCCCCGGGCGCCGTGGATTGGGCTGCTCTCCGGTCCGGGCAAGTGTGCTCACTGCCCCCTAGTGTGTATGTGGTGTTTCACTTCACGGATGGGTTAAATGCGGAGGTGGAATTTCCCCATTTGTGGGATTAAAAAAAGTATCACTTAAATAAAAAAGTCATGACTTCATTAAAAGCTACTAGCTGAGTGACAGCAGAGTTCAACTCCTCACTCCTGGGCTTTAGTTACATTTAGGGAATCCTACGCCTTCAATGAGGGGGGATAAGATTATTATCTATTATCTCCCACCCCTAATTCTTCAGTGATATGAAGCTGAATCAGGTATTCACCAACTTCTTGTTCAGATTTTCCAGTTCCACTTTAAATGGTGCAGCATTTCTGACGTCTGAGGCACCAGAATGTTGAACCCTATCCCTCTATCTCAACAACAATCGGGACACCCTACATTCAGGCATGAAAACACAAGTGGGCTAAGTGGTAGGGGTGAAATGGGATTGGGCCTTAGATGACAGGTGAAATACTCAGACCTGCTCTGAGTCTGTATCTGATTGGACTCAGGTGTAATGCCAGTATATGATCACTGGCTGAAATCATTTCATCAGTATGGTCTGCTTCAGATCACAGTGTGACAGGTCTAGTCAGATTTGCTGTTTAGACTTCAAGAACATAATCTGACAAATAAAAACAGAAAAAAATCAGATAAGAGTGTCTGAACGAAGCTTGACGATCATTTCTTGGAGGTGGTTTTCAAGCTCAAGCTTGAAGGAGTTATGAGTTATGAGTTACACATTTAGTGAAACAAACCTTGACTCATTTTCTGTCTAATGATGGGATTTAGATGGTGGAGCCTGACTGGCTGGTTGAGAGGAGAGGCAGGAGCGAGAGGCTGGAATTTCCAGGATAGGAACAGAAGTAGCCTTAGGGCTAACATTCTCCACCTGCCAGCAGACAGCGCTGTGCCCTGAAAACAGAAGAAATATGCCTGGTACCACCATGTGAAGTCCAAACATGCAAGAATACTTCATGCGCTTTTAAAAACAGGAGGAATGAGTGTCTTAATTCGGTTGATTTTCTTGAACCAGTTATGTATTACGTACCTATGAAAAACGCTGTAGACTGTAGAGACATACACTATTGTTGTCAGTGCTCTTGAATCCGGTTTGTTTGCTGATAATGATTGTAATGCACTAGTCCTGGAACAACTCACCAGTTCCAAAACATTACGAGGACATTAGGAGGCTATAAAACATATTTAGAAGTATTATATGCATCCAGAATGATGAACAGAGCTGTGTACGATTCTAAAATGACAAGAAAGTTGTAGAACAATAAAAACAACCCATAATTCATCGTATTGCAAAAGTGGTCAAATCTTGATGCTGACAACTTGACAAAAATTGATAATTACAGCATTTCTTATTCAATAGATGCTTTGGTTCCCAGAAGAATTAAAACTAGTCTAGTTTATAAGATTTATTGGTAAAACTTCACTGTATGGTGCTCTTCATAAGGCTACATTACACTTACATAAGCTTGTCATAACAACTGACATAGCCCTACATAAATGTTTATAAGTGTTTATGCCAATACGCATCATCTGTTATAAACACTAGCTAAATTTGACTAAATTGACAAGCTAAAACTGGCAAATGTAACCTTTATAAAGAATGACGCCTATTGGAATAAGTATATATAAATACTTATGTAGGGTTATGTCAGTTGATATGACAAGCTTATGTAGGTGTCATGTAGCTTTATGGATCGTACCCTACAGTAAAGTGTTACCAATTTATCTACTCTGCTTAAGTCATTATTTATATAAAGTCAGACATAAATGATTCTTGAGTTTATGTAAATCAAGTCGTAAATGTAAATCACATATTAGTCTCAGATAGAATAGATGAGAGGAAGTGTTTTGAGGTTTGAAGTTGTCATCGTTGGTGAGTCAGATGACTCCCCTTATTCTGAACGTGTGGTTAATGTGAGTCAGAGCTAACTTAATTCAACTGCTGAGCCATTTTACTGGCTACAGGGCAGGAGAGTTCCATAAACTGCTAAAAAACTGCATAATTCAGTCGTTGAGATCTTCGGGGTGGTTTGATAGTTTGACGTGAAACGGTTCAGTGTAGAGAAACCTAGCTGATTCAGATTTCTTCATGGTGGTGCTGATAGGAACCAGGGATCACAATGTCTATAACACAAATATAGGCATTTTATTTACGAACCAAAACCACCAGCGAACCCATGTGTCGTAGAGTCTTCTGTCTCACTTTATTTGGATAGTCCACTATAGTCCCCTATAGATTCTCTGCAGATGTTCAAATTGTTAACAAGCTGTCTGTTGTAACTGTTGATTCTAAACAGTAGTGGAGTTGGGGTTAGGACCAGGGTGAGGGTTGGGTATAGGTTTTGGGTTGAAGTTAAGGTTAGGGTTAGAGCAGGTTCAGATTTAAAGAATATCATGGTCAGGTTAGTAGATATTTAATCGAATATAACTTTAAAAGTAAATGTAGTATCTACAACGCATCTAAAGTGGACTATCCAAATAAATCTAAAGTGGACTATCCAAATAAATCTAAAGTGGACTATCCAAATAAATCTAAAGTGAACTATCCAAATAAATCTAAAGTGGACTATCCAAATAAATCTAAAGTGGACTATCCAAATACATCTAAAGTGGACTATCCAAATACATCTAAAGTGGACTATCCAAATAAATCTAAAGTGGACTATCCAAATAAATCTAAAGTGGACTATCCATATAAATCTAAAGTGGACTATCCCAATAAGTCTAAAGTGAACTACCCAAATAAATCTAAAGTGAACTATCCAAATAAATCTAAAGTGAACTATCCAAATAAATCTAAAGTGAACTATCCAAATAAATCTAAAGTGAACTATCCAAATAAATCTAAAGTGGACTATCCAAATAAATCTAAAGTGGACTATCCAAATAAATCTAAAGTGGACTATCCAAATAAATCTAAAGTGAACTATCCAAATAAATCTAAAGTGAACTATCCATATAAATCTAAAGTGGACTATCCATATAAATCTAAAGTGGACTATCCCAATAAGTCTAAAGTGAACTACCCAAATAAATCTAAAGTGAACTATCCAAATAAATCTAAAGTGGACTATCCAAATAAATCTAAAGTGAACTATCCATATAAATCTAAAGTGGACTATCCAAATAAATCTAAAGTGTACTATCCAAATAAATCTAAAGTGAACTATCCAAATAAATCTAAAGTGGACTATCCAAATAAATCTAAAGTGGACTATCCAAATAAATCTAAAGTGGACTATCCAAATAAATCTAAAGTGAACTATCCAAATAAATCTAAAGTGGACTATCCAAATAAATCTAAAGTGGACTATCCAAATAAATCTAAAGTGGACTATCCAAATAAATCTAAAGTGAACTATCCAAATAAATCTAAAGTGAATTATCCAAATAAATCTAAAGTGGACTATCCAAATAAATCTAAAGTGAACTATCCAAATAAATCTAAAGTGGACTATCCAAATAAATCTAAAGTGGACTATCCAAATAAATCTAAAGTGAACTATCCAAATAAATCTAAAGTGAACTCTCCAAATAAATCTAAAGTGGACTATCCAAATAAATCTAAAGTGGACTATCCAAATAAATCTAAAGTGGACTATCCAAATAAATCTAAAGTGAACTATCCAAATAAATCTAAAGTGGACTATCCAAATAAATCTAAAGTGATCTATCCAAATAAATCTAAAGTGGACTATCCAAATAAATCTAAAGTGATCTATCCAAATAAATCTAAAGTGGACTATCCAAATAAATCTAAAGTGGACTATCCAAATAAATCTAAAGTGAACTATCCAAATAAATCTAAAGTGGACTATCCAAATAAATCTAAAGTGATCTATCCAAATAAATCTAAAGTGAACTATCCAAATAAATCTAAAGTGGACTATCCAAATAAATCTAAAGTGAACTATCCAAATAAATCTAAAGTGGACTATCCAAATAAATCTAAAGTGAACTATCCAAATAAATCTAAAGTGAATTATCCAAATAAATCTAAAGTGGACTATCCAAATAAATCTAAAGTGAACTATCCAAATAAATCTAAAGTGGACTATCCAAATAAATCTAAAGTGAACTATCCAAATAAATCTAAAGTGAACTATCCAAATAAATCTAAAGTGGACTATCCAAATAAATCTAAAGTGATCTATCCAAATAAATCTAAAGTGGACTATCCAAATAAATCTAAAGTGGACTATCCAAATAAATCTAAAGTGATCTATCCAAATAAATCTAAAGTGAACTATCCAAATAAATCTAAAGTGGACTATCCAAATACATCTAAAGTGGACTATCCAAATACAAGTGTTACTGAGACTTCTTTAGAACAGAACATTTCACACCAAGCCACTTTGAATGACTTTGTTTACATCATAATGACTGAATTATGCCGTTTTGAAAAATATAAGAATCCACATGTTCATTTCATTCAAATATGTTTATTGTCCATGTTTTGCTTATGGAATTCTCAAGGATTTACAAAAGAGTCATTGACTTTTTCTAGAGATGTTAAATTGCATGAATTCAACTGTTTTTAGCAAATAAATCAAATATTAATCCTATGGGAGATAAGTGGTGTACTAACTAGAGATGGTACCAGTCCGATACCAGGTATCAGGACTGGGCCAATATCAGCAGAAAATGCTGGATGAGAAAAATGAACAAAGCTGTTATCCGTTCACAGTGCAGTAGATTTAGTGACAGTAGATCAGTAATCATTGCAACCGTGACTTCACTTGAGATAACACACAACCTTAAATGTTCTACTGCTTTTATACAATGAATCTGCAAATTAAAGAAACAAGTAAAGCGAAGAAGTTTGTATGAAATGCGCTTTGATACTGGTAATTCCTTCAGCCTCAAAAAGTACACTGCAAAAAATAGTCTTGTCAAGTGAAATGCTCTTCAATCTAGTTGGTCTGTCTAATATTTCTTATTTTGAGATGGTTGTGCACTTATCATAGGATTGTCTCGCTTATTTCTGATATTATTTACTTGTTTTAAGTGATTCTATTAAGAAAAATGACCTTAGTATAGTGGCAGATAATTTCAGACACCTTTCTTAAAACAAGTACAATTATCTGGCAATATAGTGAGATAATTTTACTTAATAAGTCACTCAAAACAAGTAAAAATGTCTTGAAATAAGGTAAACAATCGTAACTTAAGCTTCCAACTATCTCAACAGGAGAAATGTTGGATTTATTGATGAGACTTAAGATAATATTAGTTGACAAGATGACACATGAAGCCATAAAACCGTCACAATAGCAGGTCCAGACTGTAAGATACATCTCAGACCCCATGTTTTTAGCCAAATTGTATTCTGTTTGTTTCTGGCTAATTATAGTTTGTTTGATCACAGCTGCTGATCGGCAAGTTGGGGGGCAGTCGTGGGCTGGAGGTTAGGGAACCAGCCTTGTGGCTGGAAAGTTGCCAGCTTGGTCCCCTGAGCCGACAGTACGTGACTGAGGTGCCCTTGAGCAAGGCACCTAACCCCCAACTGTTTCCGGGCACTGTGGATAGGGCTGCCCACCGCTCCAGGCAAATGTGCTCACTTCCCAATTGTGGGACTAATAAGGGTCACTTAACTAGAATCTGACCAATGGGCTGTAGGTCAAGTATTATCTTCTATAACTCATGTAATGTGTCCCTGTCCTGTTTTTGTAGGTGACAGTAGAAACTTGGTAATGGTTAACTTGGCACAAACTGATTTATTAGGTGCTCAAAATGCTACAGTTATTGTAAGAAAGTGATCAGGTTGTGCTTTTTTGTGCTTTTATCATATAAAATGCAGTATGCTGAGCACAAATGGGGACCCAGCAGTCCCAGATCGCATTTTTCTCATCATGTCGTGGATTAAGGCAAAAAGTAAACACCAGATCATAACAGTAAGAGCATGTAATGCTTCAGCTACCCTGGGTAATGTTGTTCTGGCCGTGACCTCCTTTGAATAAAAGCACTTTGAGCCCCAGTGAAAGGGCCGTTAAGAGAGGTGCGACTCATTAAAGTTCCTCTATGAGATGATAATGGGGCGAGCCATTCAAATTGGTTCCAGTGAGCTGTTCTCTAATCTAGGCCCTGAGATGGTGATTGTCCCATCTTGCCCCAGATTACCCCCCCCCCCACCCATATTAACATTCCAGAGGCAGAAATAGCGGGACGCCTCTGTGAGTGGCTAAGATTAGCACGTCCACGCTAACTGACACTTCACACTAAGGCCAGACGGCCGAGCAAACCGTTTGCACGGTCCCTGAAGGTGTCGTTTTACTGGGATTTTTTTAAATGGCTAAAGAGCAGAGGATTTCTGCTCAGCGCCTACCTGTGAGTTGGAATTAACATCTGTGTGCAAAATGAAAGTGGAAATCACAGTGTATGTTGAGGAGGTTGATGCAAATCGATAAAGTTGTGAATGGATCAATTTCATGCAGGAGAATTGGTGGATAACTACATGAAAGTCCCAGTACTGTGTAAGCTGGCATGGTGATACCGTTTGGTTGTCTGTGCTTTGTATGCGCATCTCTGCTACTTCAATTATGTTTGGCCTTTCTCTTGCATGCCCTGGCTGACCACCTAGCTGTAACTCAAAGTCTGATTTTCCTCCTTTCTTTGTCTTTTTATGAAATGTGTCCTCTTTGTGTTATAAATGCTGTAGCGGGTTTGGTTCAGTATTGCAAGTCAATCAAATCAAATTCACCACACTTTAACGAAAGTTTGGCCGTACGCAACTACTCAACTTTCGGTCGCTTATTAGATTTTTCTTTCACAATTATTATGTTGTAGGACTTAAAGTATTTAAACAAAAGTGTGAAAGTAGGAAAAAGTGACATGGTCAAAAAACACTTGGAAAAACTATTTCCAAATATCTACTTTTCATTTTTTTTCCTAAATTCTGCATAATTAAAAAGTTTACGTTGTAAACAAAGCAATTCCGACTGGTTTGGTGTGAACTGCTCTGTTCTAGAGCAACTGACCGAGTCAGAATTGTTCACAGCGGTGGTGATAGGAACCAGATGTCTGAAGAGTCCAAAAAGCTACACAGCATAAAGTGTTTATTTTGACAGAAAGTTACTGCAAATTTTCACCGAACGTTATTGCACAACATGATAACGAATACACTGCAATACAGGGGTACATGCAGAGCACTGTGAGGCAAAAAAGTCCCCAAAACAAACTTTTTTGACCAATATCATAATTGGAGGACAGTTTCTTTCCCATCACATATAAAACACAGAAAACACATGTAGGTTCACTTGTACATTCACTGGTCATTTCGACCAGTAAATAAAATGTCTATATTTGTTTTGGAGACATTGCGAGCGCTGGTTCCTATGAGCACTCCTGAAAAAAATACTAAAAAGTAAGTTTAAAGTTTATGCCAGATAATCATAAAAGACCTCAGTCTTTAACTGTAAGTAATGTTAGTAACTGCACACAGTTCAGTAACATCCTCTGTGTTTGCATGTGTGATCAGCTGTCCCACCTACAGGGGAGAGTTTGCGCTCTCTGAGCCGGCAAGGCAGTGAAGTGAGTGACCACCCAGCACTGAGTGGACGAGCAGCCTGGCAAGTGGACCAGGAGTTTGGGGAAAGACTGACGTACACTCGCAGCATTCCTCCAGGACAGGTAATAAAAAAGAGCTGTAGGTTGGGCCCCCGAGCAGCGCAACTGTCTCAGCACTGTCGCTGTTTAGTTAGAAGCTCACAGTTTCTCAGAGCCATCTGTGACCGAGAGTCAGAGTGTAATTGTCCTCTCCAGCACTGCTCCATCTGATCCACTCGTACCAGTGCAACACACACTAACACACCACCACCACCACAACATCAGTTTTACTGCAGTGCTGAGAATCCACCACCCAAATAGTACCTGCTCTGTGAGGGTCCATGGGGGTCCTGACCACTGAAGAACAGGGTAAAAGGGGGCTAAGAAAGTATCAGAGAAACAGATGGACTACAGTCTGTAACTGTAGAACTACAAAGTGCAGCTATACAGTAAGTGGAGCTGATAATGGTCATAATGTTATGCCTGATCGGTGTAACTGATAGTAGCTACTGGATAACAAATCTCAAGATTAAGATTAATGTTGAGGTTAAGCACTGAAAATTAAGCCTACAGTCTGAAGAGTTCAGCTTTGAATTTTTCTGAAGTAGTTGCGTTAAACACGGGTCAAACCTGAGTTTTAGCAGGAGAGCTCTAACATTATTTATCTTGTGTTGTAGCGTCCTCCTCTATACAGAGCAGACAGTGTGGAGTACAGGGGCCCCGGTGCTGGGCTGGACTCAGGAGTTGACACAGGCAGTGACATCACTCCTCCCACACCCGCCTTCCCCGTCTCACCCCCCACGCCTTATGGTAAGACATACACACTCATAATGGAACTCAGGTGAGCCAGATGAGACGTACATGTCAAGACAGTTTATCATGATTACAATAATTATTGGTTTGGCTCAGTTACATAACAGTAACACGCTTCATTCTATGGGTTATAGTTTACTGAATGCTTGGTAAACTGAAAAAAAAATAATGCATTGTTTTAATTTGCCTCAAATGTGTTACATCAGAGGTCTTTAATTAAAACTCTGTAAGGTCCAGTTAGAGAAAATTTCCCCTAGCAAAGGTCCGGAACATCATAATGTCTTACTTGCATTATGACTCAGTGCATTATACTGTAAACTAAAGCAGCCTAGTGGTTATAAGTAGGAATATCAGCATCTTATAGAGTCGACAACTGAATGTCAAATCAAATAAAGTCCAGTTCAGTCAGATTTCAACAACATTTACAGTCAGTTTTCTCTTTTTAGAGCTCGACATGTGAAACAACTTCCCTCTGACTCACTTTCTTCTCTGACTGCTGTTTCTCGCCTCGTCCCTCCCATGTGTGGTGTCACTCACTCGAGTCTCAGTGCTCATCGTCTTGCACAGATCTGATTGGCTGAGTCACGTCATGTGTGATATTTATAACACATGTGATTGGTCTGAGAGTCTCCTGGGCCACTAAAGCTACTATAAAGACTAGAAAAGCTACGCTGATTTAAACAGGACCGCCCCGTCGAAGTTCAATAAGTCTCCATAGTTTATTGGTTATAGGTCCAGGTCCACGTAGGACGGCGTCTGAGTCCGGACTCGGACCACGGTCCACCCATTAGTGACCTCTGTAATACATCATTTCCACATTTTAGTAACAGTTTCTATTAGCTGAGTTTAAGATATGGGAAAAAAATAAAACATACAATATAAAATGTTCCCTGACTTTCGCACAGGCCATTTTATATTGAATTCTTCCCCCAGGTTGTGCAACTGTGCTTTATAATGTGTGGAGGCGTGTTCTCTGTAGCGGATGTGTAACTTATTTTCACTTAGAAAATCAACACAGCATGTTGTGCCCAAACTTTTGCAGCTGACTTTACACACAAAAATGAAAGATCTGTAAAACGAGGCAGAATCTCCTGACTGGGAGTTTCAGAAAGAGATTTTTGATGCATTGAAATGCTTTTTTAATGCATTTAATGCTTTGAAAACCCCACCCACTAACGTATTCATGCTAGGCTCAGTTGGAGGCCATACTGGATACCGATTTCACCGTGACACACTAAGCAGGCACCAAGTCCTAACTGAGTTATGCTGTCTAGAAACACCTGGTTCTTTGAGACACATGGCTGGGGAAAGTCCAGAGTTCTGTTCATTTTGGGAGATGGCAACCTCTGAACTCTCAAAACTTTTTTTTTTCTCTTTCAGCTAATTATGGTGCTTATGAACACAGTAATGTCCATAACACAATAATGTTTTATCATGTAGCACAGCCAGTTTTTCAGGCTTAAGGCATCTTAAGGCTTATCATTAAATCAACCTTTACTGTACACTGCTCAAAAACATAAAGGGAACACTCAAATAACACATCCTAGATCTGAATGAATGAAATATTCTCATTGAATACTTTGTTCTGTACAAAGTTCAATGGAAATCAAATTTATTAACCAGTGGAGGCCTGGATTTGGAGTCACACACAAAATTAAAGTGGAAAAACACACGACAGGCTGATCCAACTTTGATGTAATGTCCTTAAAACAAGTCAAAATGAGGCTCAGTGTTGTGTGTGGCCTCCACGTGCCTGTATGACCTCCCTACAACGCCTGGGCAGCTCCTGATGAGGTGGCGGATGGTCTCCTGAGGGATCTCCTCCCAGACCTGGACTAAAGCATCCGCCAACTACTGGACAGTCTGTGGTGGAATGTGCCGTTGGTGGATGGAGCGAGACATGATGTCCCAGATGTGCTCAATCGGATTCAGGTCTGGGGAACGGGCGGGCCAGTCCATAGCTTCAATGCCTTCATCTTGCAGGAACTGCTGACACACTCCAGCCACATGAGGTCTAGCATTGTCCTGCATTAGGAGGAACCCAGGGCCAACCGCACCAGCATATGGTCTCACAAGGGGTCTGAGGATCTCATCTCGGTACCTAATGGCAGTCAGGCTACCTCTGGCGAGCACATGGAGGGCTGTGCGGCCCTCCAAAGAAATGCCACCCCACACCATTACTGACCCACTGCCAAACCGGTCATGCTGAAGGATGTTGCAGGCAGCAGATCGCTCTCCACGGCGTCTCCAGACTCTGTCACGTCTGTCACATGTGCTCAGTGTGAACCTGCTTTCATCTGTGAAGATCACAGGGCGCCAGTGGTGAATTTGCCAATCCTGGTGTTCTCTGGCAAATGCCAAGCGTCCTGCACGGTGTTGGGCTGTGAGCACAACCCCCATCTGTGGACGTCGGGCCCTCATACCATCCTCATGGAGTCGGTTTCTTGATTGTCAATCAGTGTTGCTTACTAAGTGGACAGTTTGATTTACTTGGAGTTATATTGTGTTGTTTAAGTGTTCCCTTTATTTTTTTGAGCAGTGTATTTCAACTTGGAGTACATTGAGGCCAACACTCTCAAAAAAAAAAAAGGTATTAAGCTGTCACTGGGGCAGAGCCTCTCTTGTCACTTATAAAGCCAAATGCTCAAAAATGTCATAGTTAATTCCTCTTATTCACAGCAGTCGTTATTTAACAGCAGACACTTGAGAATCCTCCCTCTTTATGTCTGTACAATTGTGATTTACTCGAAGAAAGTGACTAAATGAAACACCGGCCTGTTTCCCAAAAACGGAGGCTTGTCCAGGCGGTGTCTTCACGCTCGCCCCAACATGCCCCAGCACCCTCGGCCTTATATAAGATCCTTCTGCCCAGTTTCGCCAGTTGAGGGCTCAGTTTGTCTTAGAGACACCAAACATGTTTATCCTCATCCCTTTCTCTACAGTGAAGAACATGCCGGACCTTTCGCACTTCGCTCCAACTCCAACTCCAAGCATGCCGCTCTTCGGGGCCTATAGGACAGAGCATGGTAAGTCAGACACAGCAGCTTTAATCACTTGTATGGAATAAGGCAGCTACTCTAGTGGAAGCGTACTATGTAGTCATATTCGAGTCAAACTTAATACTGTGGTACAACTTGGAAAATAAGCAGTGATGTTTTAAATGACTGTCAAAGGAAAATAAACACTTGAGACTCCAGAGTGGCACTGTATGGGGGCAGTCATGGGCTGGAGGTTAGGGAACCAGCCTCGTGACCAGAAGGTCGGTGTTTCGAGCCAACAGTACATGACTAAAGTGCTCTTGAGCAAGGCACCTAACCCTGAACTGCTCCCTGGGCGCTGCAGATAGAGGTGCCCACCGCTCCGGGCGAGTGTGCTCACTTCTCCCCAGTGTGTGTGTTCACTAGTGTGTATGTGGTGTCTCACTGCATGGATGGGTTAAATGCGGAGGTGAAATTTCCCCGTTGTGGGACTAATGAGGGTCTCTTAATCTAAATCTGTGATCAGGAGACTGTGAGTGTGATGCTACAGCCATCCATCACAGTCCATGAGGCTATAACTAGCCTTGTTCTCTTTGGGTGAATGACCATTCATTTCCCCTCTGGGTGGGTGACCTTTCATCCCCCCCTCATCATTCAGAGTAAACTAGCCAGTTCAGGCATCTGTTAACTGACCTAGTGGATGAATTGCTAGTAGCTACTTAGCTAATTTAAAGTCTTATTGGTAACACATTTCTATGCTCTTGTTAGCATCTATAAACACATTTATAACATGTTATAACGCATTCATAAAGCATTATAAACATGGTTATAAATATTTATTTAAAAAAAACTATGCTGCATTACACATGTACATGTTTATTATACATTATAATTTGTTAATGTAACGCATTACAAGTAGTGCTCATAGCAAGTTGTACTGTCAGTGACAAAGAAGTCGGTCCCAGCTTGGAGACAAATATAATGTTTATTCGCACTACTGGGATTTCCAGTATTTTATTTCTAACCACTGGTGCTGTTAGTGCTGCTTCTTCGGGGTTTCAGTCCTGAGTATTCAGATGCTCCAAACAGGCTGTCCAGCCTTGAACCTCTCACTTTAAATGTTACATCACATCCATCAGCCCCTCCCCTGAACCCCCTCTGACATCACACTGAGCGTGAAGTCACTGTGGAGTGAAGGCCTGAAGAGGGAGATGTGAGATAGTCGAATGCTATAATTGTAATTTGTTGCCTCACAGGTTCTAATATCAAGCACTAGAACCCTTCACTCTGTAACACTACAGTACAGTAATGCTAAGTTCTGATAGCGTTCTATTGGATATGCAGTGTTAAGTCAGTGCCAGGCTAACGGTGGTGAACATTAACAGTGGTGTACATTGACTTTCCCTCATTGGGTGAAACACTGATGGCAGCTCTAGTTTAAACTCTGTCATTTGAAGCCTGTAATGAGCTTTACTGTGGATGTTTTAGTGTTTCAGTAAATCCTTCAGATTGAAGCCTCACTCTTAACACTGGAGGAGGCTTTAGTGCAGTACACTCACTTTACTTAGAGCGGACAAATACGACTTATGAGCTCTTATCATTTGTTATGAACAACAATTATAATGCAATACGTTAACAATTCATAATGCATAATAAGTATGGCTAGAACGTTTAATGCAATTTTGATAAATATTTATAGCCACGTTTATGATGCCTTATGAATGCATTATAACATGTTATGAATGTCTTTATAGATGCTTACAAACATGACATTCATAAAAAGTGTTACCGTCTTATCAGTCATGTGACCTAAATGCAATATTATTTATGCAGCACATTGCGTTACACAAAGTCCAGTTCAAAGCCTCTACACGAATAAAAGCAAAGTAGGAACAACATAAAAATGGACATTACACACACAGCATTACTCACTAACCTAGAACAACCAATACCTTGAGTCATGTCCAGTCCCCTGAGTGAACATCACAGATAGTTTCCACCTTTCGCTGGATGTTTTTGCCAGTGAGACACTTTAGCAGCGAGCTGAGGTTAAGTGAAGACCACAGAGTCCGAAGACTGATGGTTTTCTCCATGACTAATGACTCAGATAAGTACCAAATAAAAACCAACTAGCAATTTACAACATGACTAAGTCAAGCTACTCTCAGTCCATTGTTCATATACACAAATGTGTTTTGTCTTTAAATGGCTCTCATTTGTTGTTTTGTCATTCAATAAAAGTCTTAGGCAAGGTTAGGCCGATGTTAAGGGCAAGAAAGCAGCCTGCTCTTTCTGCTGGCCAGACAGCACCAGACTGTGGAGGAGTGGCTGCATTAAAATGTCAAACCTTTGTACACAGAGGGCTGAACATATGTGCTTGCTGACCTCTGACAAAAGGCCTCTAAATGGGAGGAAACAGCCTAACTGAACAATAGACAAAGGGCCAGCACAGTAGAAGAAGGCATTCACACTTGAGCAGGTCTCTCCATTGGCCTGTCCATGCTACTTTGATTTGGTTTGTGTTTGATTAGCCGTGAGAACGTTCCAAAGCTGGTGGATCCACCCCTATCCCTGGAGAGCTAATTCCCTAAGGCGCAATAAAGGTTTTTGTAATTCCAAACCGAAACCAACCCACTCAATCCAGCTAATCAGGGTCTTGGGAAGCATCTGGAGCAGGTGTGTTGGTTTGCTGGTGGAGCTAGGTGTGTGGATGGTCTCAACCCTTCAAGGGGGATCTTGCAGTGTGGGGTTAAATGGTGCGCAATGTTTGGCAATACGCAATAGCGATGTCCTGTTTGACAAATCCTGACCTATAGACATAGCTGTGTTTGGTTTCCATCATCACATTAATTATTACAATTTAATTTGCATGGTGTTGACCAATGTCAAGTGTTAAGTGTAATGGAAGCCATGTGGCTTCATTGCTCAGACTTGTAGCTACACCTTTTGGCCAAAAGTATGTGGACACTTATCCTAATTATTTAGTTCAGGTGTATAAAATCTAGCATACAGCAGTGGAATCCCCTTAGACAGACACTGGCAGTATAATGGGTCAGACTGAAGAACTTAGTGATTTATAATGTAGAACTGTCTTAGAATGCCACTTTTGCCACAAGTCAGTTCATGAAATTTCTGCCCGGTTTCTGCCAGTCAACTGTAAGAACTATTGTGAAATGGAGGCATCTAGGAGCAACAGATTTGCATCACACATAAAAATCATTTATTTGTTGTTGCATCACATACTATGCAGTTCCAAACTGCTTCAGGAAGCCACATCAACACAAGAACTGTGTATCAGGAGCTTCATAAAATGCGTTTCCATGGTCGAGCAGCTGCACACAAGCCTAAGATCACTATGCACAATGCCAAGTGTCGGCTGGAGTGGTGTAAAGCATGCCGCCTCTAGACTCTGGAGTAGGGGAAACGTTCTCTGGAGTGATGAATCACACGTCACTATCTGGCAGTCTGATGGATGAATCTGGATTTGATGGATGAAAGGAGAACGCTACCTACCAGAATGCATAGTGCCAACAGTAAAGTTTGGCGGAGGAGGGATAATGGGCTGGGGCTCATTTCCAGGGTTCGAGCCCCTTAGTTCCAGTGAATGGTGGCGTTAATGATAACAGCAATACAAAGACATTTTAGACAATCATGTGCTTCCAACTTTGTGGTAGCGGTTTGGGGAAGAACCTCTCCTGTTCCAGCATGACTGAGCCCCTGTGCACAAAGTGAGCTCCATAAAGACTTGGTTAGATGAGTTTGGTGTGGAGGAACTCCCCTGGCCTGCACACAGAGCCCTGACCTCAGCCACAATGAACATCTTTGGGATGAACTGGAATGTTGATTTTGAGCCAGACCTTCTTGACCAACATCAGTGCCTCACCTCACAAAAACCCAAAAGTCTCATTCAAAACCTTAAAAGAGTGGAGGCTGTTACAACCACATAGGGGGTGCAACTCCAAATGAATGGTGAAAGCCCATGGTTTTTCAAATAGGATGCCCAACAAACTCATATAGGTGTGATAGTCAGGTGTCCACATACTTTTGACCATTATAGTGCATGGCCAGTTACCTGCAGTTGTCTTTTTACTCGGGTTACTTGCAGTTGGAGCTTTTGTTTAAGTTGCTTGCTGTTGCCTCTTCCATTAGGTTACTTTTCTCTTTTGCTTTTAGCTACTTGCAGTGGTCTCGTTCATTTAGATTACTTGTCTGTTTCATTTAAGTTCATTTGCGACACTTTCAGCCTTCTTTGTTGTTTGTTTTAAAGTTTTACCATCTCTGAAGTGGTGATCTAAAACATAGAGCTCCACAGAATGAATGACGTCTTTAACTTGGAAGTAGCAAGTGACCTTCTCAGCTGTCCAGACTTGGCCGCAACCTTGCGTCCTGTTGCCATAGTGCCCAGTTGTCATGGTGAACATCGGCTCCTGCTATTTGTATAAGTGTACTTGCAAACCTACAAAGCCTGACTTACTATGTGCGACTTCGCAATATAATGTAGATGTTGCTTTGTCAGCACACCCATTGTTTATGTGAAGCAATGAAGGATTTAAGCAAGGAAGCTTGGATCTGCTGCACATTCAAGTAAATGGTCCAGCCCAAAATACTCAGATTAAAACGATGGACTGAAAGTATAATGAATGACGTGGCGGGCAAATTGTATGTGTGTGATGGGATACATTATATATGAAGTATATCAAACAAAGTATGCATATTGCCTGAAGATTGACTGATCATTTTCTCTATTATTGGAAAATTGTTTAATATTATGTTTGTCTTTGTGTCTTGATTTCAGATATGAGAGCTTATGCAGATATTATGGGGCATGATGAAGGCATAGTGAACACCTCCCACAGACCCTTCGCCCGCTCTATTACCACAGGAGGAATGATCACTCTCACAGACAGGTAACGTCACTTTTCTGCTGCCTAAGTTTCTACAGCAGCTCAGTTCTGCGGTCGGATTTGAGCACATTTGGGTGATTGTCCTGCTCAAAGACACTCGATTCACCTTATATTGCCAAGTTTAACCCTTGTGTGGTGTTCAGGTCGGTGGAACCCAATTTCAGTGTTTACCAATAAATGTGTTTTATTAATATTTATTATTACTCATTTTCTGTGAAGAACACATAAAATAGCCCATTTTTAGTGTCTTCACACTGTTCACCCCCACACATTTATATTACACATGAGGTGTAGGGGTGAACCCATGGGAGTAAAAGTGTGGAGGTGCTGTGTCCTTCATTCTGTTTTCCTCCTACATGGCCTGCTGTTAGTGTGTGTTTGTATTTGTGTGTGTGTGTGTGTGTGTGTGTGTGTGTGTGTGTGTGTGTGTGTGTGTGTGTGTGAGGGTGGACAACATGGACAGGCTGCTGACTGGCTACAGCTGCTAAAGGAGAACCCTACGCTGGCCACTTGTGATATTTTAAACATTTAGTCCTTTTACCTAAATTCTTATGGCTGTATTGATTTGAAAAGCTAATAATGTGGTGGGTCCACCAGACCACTGTAACAAACACATCAACACCACACAAGGGTCAATAGGTCAATTAGAGCAGTAAAGTGTGCTGGATGGCAGGTTAAGAGCGGACATCCAGGGTAATACCTAAATATATATGTAGTGGAATTTAGGCTTTAGTCCTTTTCCATAGATTGAGTTGATGAGTCTCTTCTCTTGAGTAGTCTAAGTGCACTTTTGTCTTCCTGAGGAAGTTTTGTGGAGTAGTAAGGGAGTGATGGATTTGTGGTAGTTATGAATGTACATTAAAAACATATTCATCTCTCTAGCTCATCTCAGTCTTCCTGCTCAGAGGGGGCGCTGTTAAGTCGCCACTTCTCCATCAACAACCAGCGCTCTGGCACAGTGGAGTTCAGCCAGAACTCGCCTCCCTCCCACCATCCCCACTCACACCCACACCCGGCCCCCAACGCTCACAGCTCCCCGCGGGGCATCCAGAGAACCAGGGCGGCCCAGTACTCCCTGAGCCGCAGCCCAGTGCTGAGCGAGCCGGATGGTTTCTCGCCTCCGTCAGAGGCCTCAGGTTTAGTACCAGAGGGCGACGGTCTGAACTACCAGTTCCAGCAGCCCCCACTGCCCGAGAAACGAAGGACGTCCGACTGCGAGCGCTCTCTAGGCTCCGTCTCCCCCGCACCCAGCGGCTTCTCCAGCCCCCACAGCGGAAGCTCTCTGAGTATACCGTTCCCCAACGTGCTGCCTGAACTGCAGGGCAGGTCCAGTGTTGGCCCTCCATCCCCGCTACCAGGTGAACTAAAGAGGCTGTATGCTTGCGATGCACTGGTTCCCAACCCTGGTCCTTTAATGGTGCCCCCTATTGGTGCATGTTTTGTTTCCCCTGCTCTAGCACACCTGATCTTACTATCAGCTGTTTAGCAAGCCTTCCTACAGTGGAAATATGAGTATTACAGCAGGAAAAACACCCAGGACAGGGTTCCCCTGGACTAGGATGGAGAACCATAATGCAAAAAATCATATCTGGGCAAATGAACTAATCTCAGATCTAGTCAATATATCGCTGCTGTCGGAGGAAAACCTTGTATCTCCATTTTTGTCGTTTTTTACTTTTTGCAATAATTTGAAAATGCCTGTTGCCCTTTACATTGTGTGTACATTTCATGAAGAATGGAAGAATGGTTTCCTTCCGACAACAGTGATCAGTAATATTTTTCATTTTAAGATTGTTATTATAAGAATATTGCACTTATTTCTAGACATTTCAACTTGTTTTAAGTAATTTTATTCAGTCAAATGATCTCACTGTGTTGGCAAATGCTTTGGATTATTTCAAGCATATTTCTTACAATGAACAAAATTAACAGCCAATATAATGAAATTTTTTGACTTAATAAAATCACTTAAAACAAGTTAAAATGTCTAGAAGTAAGTTAAATACTCTTATCATATCTTATCTCCAAAACTGTGGAATAGCATTGCATGGAATGATGGATGGATGGATGGATGGATGGATGGATGGATGGATGGATGGATTAATTCATGTTAAAAGTACTGTAGTCAGAGAACGGGCTCAGGAATCTGTCTTTAGGACTAAGTGTTTAACCAGGCATCTTTTTACAGTTATAGTCCCTCATCAGAAATCCTTTCTTTTCTTTTTCAGATGTGCTGGCAGGCAAACAGGTAACAGTGAAGTTTGTCCAGGACACTTCCAAATACTGGTACAAACCGGACATCTCGAGGGATCAAGGTAACTAGTCATACTCTGCACTCGTAGGTCTTGACTGGGATCAGTCCCCTGGCTTGGTTTACATGATGGAGGTAGCTGATCTACTGCGCTTGTCTCACCTGTCCCCACACAGCCATCATCGTGCTGAAGGACAAAGAGCCCGGCTGCTTCATCGTGCGGGACAGCCACTCCTTCAGAGGCGCGTACGGATTGGCCATGAAGGTGGCCACGCCCCCTCCCTCAGTCCTGCAGCAGAGCAAGAAGGGTAAGCATTGGCTGAAAGTGGGCAGGTGGGCGGATCTTGGGCTGACTGAGCGTATCCCGCTGGTGTGACTGTGACGTGTCTCTATGTTCTAGAAGGTTCTCCATTCATCTTGATTGTGGTGAACAAGCCACTGAGCCTGAACACATAAAAGAGGCCTTTTGTTACGTTGAGCGACGAGTCTAACTGAGCCAAGGCTCAGAAATGGAATCTGATAGGTGTTGT
>NC_051212.1:9510637-9523137 GCF_015220715.1 Pygocentrus nattereri
TGCTGTGTAACCAAACTTTGTATTTATTGTTTTTCTTTCCTGAATATTCCATATTATATGTTTTTGATTTCACTTCGTCTGGTGAAATTCAGAATGGGGGGTGTGGGTGGGTGGACGGGGGGTGGACGGGGGGGTATTACTGTTGCTATTACACGTATTTTGTACTTTTATTCAACTTCTTACTACTGACTATCTGTAGATGAATCACATACACAATCATATCTGGGCCAGTTTAAGAGTAGGTTTACTGAAAGACCTGTGTGTTTAAGGGTTTATTAAGGGCTGTTTGTACTTTGCCAATACATTATTTTTTTCTTAAGAAGACCAAAAATCAACCTCACAAATGCATTAAAGCTACAGTACAGTACAGTACAGTATGTATTGCATGTGCGGCTTTTGGTGTAGTTTTCGTTGCAGATTCCTATTTTGCTTTGAAAAAAGGGTCTAGAACAAAGAAACATGCACTACATACAACGTTGCGCAAAACATTTTTAAAAAAATCATTTCAGTTTAGTTCAGTTTTTAGTTGGAATGACCTGTCTATGCAGCATCTCTTTCATAGTCACAACACGGGTCGAATGCTATTTAAAGTGTTAAGGGACTCGATTCTTCTTTTGAAACGGATTATATTCGTAAAAAAGTCACTTCTTTAAGGAAACGTTTGGTTATGTGGCCGTGACTGGACCGGTAAAACGTCTAGAGAAAAAGTTGCATTATTTGGCAGATTTTATTTTAAAAATACTTTTATTATTTCCATGTTTATTATAAACCTGAACTACAAGCTTACACTGTGTATTTTTCTATGTAAACCCTAATATATCCCACTATTCAGTGACGTTATGCTGCAGTGTCGCACGAGAAACGTGCAGGGACGTGCCTTTTTATGCTGGAAACTGTTTCGAGTTGATCATTTGTATCAAACACTCTGATGTTGTTTTAGAAAATATTTTGTAAGCAAACTGTGGATAAAGGAATATATCTGAACCTCTTTGTACTCTGATTCTCTTATTACTCCATTATGTGTGTGTGATAGTGTTGTACACAGTCGTGTGCGAAAGTTTGGGCACCCTTTAAGAATGACGTTTTGTTCATTTTCTAAGTGCGAATAATTTGCCGTACAACGCAACACAGTAAACTACAAAAAACAGTGCAATACAATAAAATACAAGTGCAACACAATATATTGCAATCAATACTTAGTTCAATGCTCATTTAAGTGCTGTGTAAAGCGATGAGTCTTCAGTCTGTGTTTGAAGACAGTGAGAGACTCCGCTGTACGGACAGCCAGTGGGAGTTCATTCCACCACCTGGGCTCCAGTTCAGAGAACATTCTCGACGCTTGTCTTCCACGCGCCTTGAAGGATGGCGGGTCAAGCCGAGCTGTACTCGAAGCTCGAAGGGCTCGTGGTTCAGTTAGAGACTTCCACACTGCCATCAAGTCGGTAGGGGCTGGTCCATCTTTGGCTTTGTAGGCCAGCATTAGGGTTTTAAAAGCTACAGTGAAGGGAGCGCAGCAGTGGGGCGACGTGGCTGAAGACGAGCCGTGCTGCCGCATTCTGGATGAGCTGCAGAGGCTTGATGCCCTGCATGGGAAGACCAGCCAAGAGCGAGTTTCAGTAGTCAAGCCTTGAGATAACAAAAGACTGCACTAGCACCTGGGCGACCTCTCGGGTGAGGAAGGGTCAGATACTACAGATGTTGTACAGAAGACATCTGCATGATGTTAGGTTCGCGATGTGAGCTGAGAACTGGCCAGCCAGAGTCACACCAAGACTTCTTGCCTCTACAGACGGAACAATCAGAGAGTTCTCAAATGAGACGGCAAGATCATGATGAGGACCTGTAGTTGCAGGGATGAATATCAGCTCAGTCTTGCTAGGATTGAGCTTCAGGTGGTGAGCCTCCATCCATGATGGCAGACAGACATGCCGAGATGCGACTGGAAACCTGTGTGTCAGAGGGAGAGAAAGAAAACATTAGTTGAGTGTCATCAGCATAACAGTGATAAGAGAAGCCATGAGAAGATATTACATCACCAAGAGAGCTAGTGTGAAGAGAAAAGAGAAGAGGACCGAGCACCGAGCCTTGTGGGACACCAGTAAAGAGCCTCCATGGAGAGGAAGTTAACCCTCTCCATGTTACCTGATAAGAGCAATCCTCCAGATAGGAAGTGAACCACTTCCACGCATAGCCAGTGATTCCACGGTTGGTGAGGATGTCCAGAAGGATTGTATGGTTGACCGTGTCAAAAGCTGCTGAGAGATCAACAAGGATCAGGCTGATCTTGCTGATTGGAGCTTCTCATCACTGCTATGAGGGCAGTTTCTGTTGAGTGTGCTGGTTTGAAGCCAGACTGGTTGGGGTCCTGGATCTGGCTCTGTTTGACAAAGAGAGACAGTTGATTACAGACTGCACGTTCAAGAATTTTTGAAAGGATAGAAAGGACTGATACCGGTCTGTAGTTGTTGACATCAGAGCTTTCAAGCATGAGTTTCTTCAAGATGGGAAGTACTCTTGCAGTCTTTAAAGTTGATGGAACTTCGCCTGATGACATGGACTTGTCAATGAGCAAAGTGATGAAGGGCAGTAGGTCCTTGGAGATCGACTGAAACAGTGCAGGTGGGATGGGATCCAGTGGGCAGGTGGTTGGGTTTCTGGATTTGATCAGTTGAAGGACGGTATCTGTGGAAAGAGAAGAAAAACAGTTTAATGGATTGAGAATGAGAGGAGGCAGTCTAGAGGAAGGAGTGGGGACAGAGGGAAAAGACTGGTGGATTCTATTAACCTTCTCCTCAAAGAAGGTGACAAAATCCTCAGGGGAGAGAGAAGAGAGTGGAGGGTTGAGATGAGTGAGGAAAATGTTGAAGAGCTTCCGTGGATCAGATGCCGATGCTCCCAATTTCCCTCTGTAGAAAAATGACTTTGCAGCAGTAACTTCGAGTGAGAACTTGGAAAGGAGAGATTGGTAGGAGTGAAGATCCGAGTCGAGCTGGGATTTCCTCCAACCTTCTCTCAGCCTTCCTTAGTTCTTGTCGGTTGCTGTGCAGGACACCCATCAGCCAGGAGGCAGGTGAGGAAGATCTTGCTGGCCTGGAGGAGAGAGGACAGAAAGTTCATTGCAGATGAGAGTGAAGAAAGGAAAGCATCTGTAGCCTTGTTCAGTGAGAGAGAGGAAAATGAGTCAGGATGGGGAAGAGTGGTCAGGATAGTTAAGGTGAAGGATGAACAAGGAGTGGAGTGCAAGTTGAGCCGAGAAGAAGAACACAAAGTGGTGGGATAGACAGGAGTAACAGGGAGGGAGTAATAGGGAGAGTAACAGGATGCCCTATTGCCAGGCACACTTCTGCACATTTTAATGTGCTTTTATTGTTTATTTACCAAATTTAACAGAGTGAGGGGAAATAAAAATATGGCCTGTGAAAAAGTGATGGCGCAGTTTATATTTTATATGTATTTTTCTCAACTTGGTCAAAGAATTAAGTGAATAAATACACATTAAAACTTTTTTAAAACGTTTTCAATAACATAAGTATATCATAGTAATAGTGCTTATAACGACGTGCATGTGGTCTAGTATTAAGTTGTGCGCGAACAGGCCGCTGTGAGATGATGACAGCTGCCGTTTCAGTGTGAGAGGCTGATCTGTCTAAAGTGAGGAAAATTGGAACGTAGATCAAAGTAATACTGTAGCATCTTTTAAGTTTTATGCAACATATCCAGTAAGTGCACTGCATGTTGTGGTGATCTCCCCGCTCTAACACACCCAGTTCACCTCAGGGCACTTGATTTGGTTTGATTCAAGTGGGAACAGATGAAACCAAAATCAGAAACCCATCAATTGTCCAACTGATCAGTCAAAGCTCATTTGGGCAATTAATTGGACCCCCTCTGCCCCCCACATTGCATATTCATCAAATCTAGTTGCTGACCACTACATTTGACAACTCAATCTGCCCATTTACATTGAAGTTATAGAGTGTTTCAAACTGAGCTGCTTTTAGAATGAGGCAGCCAATCAGAGCAGAGGTCATTTGCATATATCTGTTTTAAAGGTACAGTGGCCAAACCTGCCTGTTTAATTCTATGGGATAAACAGATGTTGGAAAACCGTCCTCTAAAATTAAGGCACATTGTTTCCCAGGGGAAAAAAGGAATACTGCATTTTCCTAACTTCATGTAGAAGAAGGATAAAAAGCCTGATCTTAAGACAGGCGGTGTGAAAATATATAACTGTGGTGGAATGTGGTAAGATTATGTCTCCTAACTAAAGGTTAACTAACTTGTCTTGCTGTGCTGTGACAAAGTGACCAGCAGAGGGCTCTGGAGCTCTGGTAATGTATGAGTGTGTACACTGTTCCATGTTTGTAGCTGAAGAATTTGCAGTTTATTGCAAATGAACTGCTTTAAAAAGGAGTAAAAGTCACCGAGGCTCCTGGTGTATCACAGCACAGCTGCTACTACAGTTTATTATTCAAAACACAGCCTGGGATCTGGGATTACGCTATAAGGCAGTGGCAAGGCATGACTTTTAGAGCTAGGCCTTCAGTTTGGGCCAGTAATGAGAAAATAACCATAAGGCTACTGTGCCCACTTCTGCTCTGATTGAAGTTGTGCTGGGACAGAGTGACCAACAGAGGGCACTGGATCTCTGGTAATGTGTGAGACTGGGACACTGCTGCTGTACGTAGGTGATGAGTTTGCAGTTTATCGTAAATGCACAGCACAGCTGAAATTAGGGATCATCAGATTTCTGCTTTACAACCGACCAATAAACTTATAGAAGAGGACGTGATGGAAATGTGATCTAGATCTAAAACCTAATGCAGCAGCATTTTTTTAAACATTCAGTCACTTTTCCTGAAAATATGAACATACAAGATGAAAAACGTTGAAATCCTTCATTTTGTCATGCATGTAGTTTGTTCCAGCGTCGCTCCAAACGAGTTTCGCTGCGTCTACTTGTTTCCTGTGCCACAGTCCGATCTTGCGCATGCGCAGACTGAAAAGAAATGAAAGAGGTCAGAGTAAGAGTTCACATGCACTGAGAAATCTGATCACGGAGCGAAAATCCAGCTCTTTTTCTGATTTCTTAATCACATTTCCAGTCGTTACTCCGATCTAAGACATCAGAGTGAAAGTGATCATTTCAATAATCAGATAACTGCAGCTCGTTACTTCTCTGTGGTAATTGACCCCCCTTTGATCATCCTAACGGCAAGGTCTTCATTAAATTCAACTACCAGTGCTGCATGTGAGCAGCTTTCCAGTGTCAGCAGGGACGTTTTCAGTGCCTTATGGAACCGCCTGTTGGATTAGACCTCCGAGAGACTGCTCATGTGTCGAGTAAACAAGAGATTCTGCTCTGACATGTCGGCCCATTGTTTGAATAGGCCTATTGAGGAGACTGTTTGAGTTGTCGAGGTGCTTTTTTGCTATAAACTTAGTTTGAGTGGCGTTTTTGCTGCCATGTCACGTTTTTTTGTATTATAATATTTGCTTATAATTTCATATCACATGTACATTGTCTGATTATTTTTTACAAAGTAATTTGAACTCTAAGTAGTCTAGATTTCTCAGTAGGGTAGCTTTGCTGTGGTCGAGGTTCCTCCAATGTGAAATAACGGGTTGTGTATATATATATATATATATATATATATATATATATATATATATTACATTACTTGACTGCTTTTGTTGGTAATAATTGATCCAAGTAGGCAAAAGCTGTCCACACTATGTACATCATCATATTCACTGGTAAACTCAGTGTTGGGTATATATATAGATACTTTCAAAGTAGCTTCCCCAACTGAGTTTACCACTGAAGATGACGATGCACATAGTGTGGACAGCTTTTGCCTACTTGGATCAATTATTACCAACAAAAGCAGTCAAGTAATCCAACATAGATCAGCACTGCACAAGGATGAAGGAGTCTGAAAAGATCTTCAGATGTACTGATGCGTCTCTACAAGCAAAGATCAGAACCGTCTAGGCTGCGGTCATCTCAGTGGTCCTTTAAGGATGTGAAAGCTGGCCAGTAAGAAGTAGGATCAAGAAAAGGATTCATGTCCTCACCTTTAGTGCTGGTGAAAACTTTAGAGAGTACCTTTGACGGCAGAGCAAACAAATGAATGGATCCTACTGGACAAAGTAAGTAGAGAAGGCTATTATGCTTGGAACAGTTAATGTAAGTGAGGAAGAGGATGACCAGCTAGAAGATGGATGGATATCAAACACAGGAATCATGAAGCAGCCATTCATAAGCAGAACTGCTGGGTCTGATCCACTCAGACCAGCGCAGCACACTTTAACACACCACCACCACGTCAGTGTCACTGCAGGGCTGAGAATGATCCACCACCCACGTAGTACCTGCTCTGTGAGGGTCCATGGGGGTCCTGACCACTGAGGAACAAGGTAACAAAGCAGCAGAGAAACAGATGGACTACAGTCTGTAACTGTAGAACTACAAAGTGCAGCTATACAGTAAGTGGAGCTGATCAGATGGACAATGAGCGTAGAAACAAGGAGGTGGTCAGGATGTTAGGCCTGATCTGTATAGGTGTCACTAATTATCCACAAAGCAGGCCTTAGACTAGAAAAGGTTGAGAACAGTTAATCTGCATCCATGAGCGAATGAACACGTACACTGCACACACACACACACACACACACACACACACACACACACACACACACACACACCGCAGCAGCACAGGTGAGCAAACATTCACCTGCCTTCACTGTTTCACACTGACGCCTGTTCAATAAAAGGTGTAATTCCCACTGCAGGTCTATACAAGCCAAAGAACAGAGATCTGGAGAGGTAAGGTCTGTGCTGGCGTGCATGCAGAGAGGTGGTGAAAGGGAGGAATTCCTGATGAGGGCAGGAGGCCAGAGCTGACTCAGGTGCTTGTCGTCACGGAGACAGGGGCTCCTCGTCTCTCTTCTCTGTGTCAATCTCACCACCTACGGAGAAAATGGGCTCCCAAGTAATGCAGCCATCAACATGTTGAGAAGGAACTAAGGTTCTCAGGAATTCTGCAGAATGAAATGCTCTGTTCTAGAGTTGGAATTGTTCTCAGTGGTGGTGATAGGAACCAGACGTCCTCCCTCTAAATGTGTCCTTCAGAAAGGTATCATATGAAATGCACCTGATGCCTGAGAAACCTTTCGTTATCATTTCATTAGGTGTTGGTCTTGAGGACATTGTCCCGGTCACCACCACTGTAGAGGAATCTGAGTCAGTAAGGTTTGGGTTAGGGTCTGTCTTTGCTCGCATATGAAAGACTGTATGATGCAGGAATTTGGAGAAATTGGTGTAATGCTCCCTTAAAGCCACCGTACACTGTAGTGTACTCCCTCTGTCCCGATCACACAAAAACATAAAGCACACAAGAAAGGAAGGAAAAAAGAAGGAAAGAGAAAGGACACAAGAAAGGATGAAAGGATGAAAGAAAGGGTGAAAGAAAGAACGAAAGAAAGGACGAAAAAGAGAAAGGATATAAAGGATGAATGAAAGCGAGAAAGAAAGGAAAAAAAGGAAAGAAAGAAAGGATGACAAGATGAAAAAAGACAAAGGAAAGGACAAAAGAAAAAATGAAAAAATTATGAGAAGGTTGAAAGAAAGAAAGGAAGAAAGAAAGAAAGAAAGAAAGAAAGAAAGAAAGAAAGAAAGAAAGAAAGAAAGAAAGAAAGAAAGAAGCTGCTGGTGTTCTCAGAACAATGGACTGACCACCCAGAGTCCAGACTTCAACATCACTGAAGGTGTTTGATTAACTGGACCAGCAGAAAATACAACCAACTTCTAAGACTGAACTTTGGAGCTTTGGAAAAACAGCAATGCAGATTTAATAGAGACAAAATACACAAAAAAACACACATAAAAAACATAAAACTCACACACAAAATATACAAAAATACACAAACAAAACACACAAATGAAACACAATCAAAAATACACAAACAAAACAAAAATACACAAACAAACCACCAACAAAACAAACAAAACACAAAAACAAAATATACAAACAAAACACAAATAAAACACAAAACATGCAAAAATACACAAACATAACACAAACAAAACACAAACAAAACACACAAAAACACACAAAAACACACAAATAAAACAAACAAAATACACAAACAAAACAAACTAAGCACACAAACAAAACACTAACAAAACACAAAAACAAAATACACAAACATAACACATAAATGCACAAACAAACAAACAAAGTACACAAAGAAGACACACGAATAAAACACACAAATAAAATACACAAAACCCACAAACAAAATACAAATAAAACACAAACAAAATACACAAAACTAACACAAACAAAACCCACAAACAAAATACAAATAAAACACAAACAAAATACACAAAACAAAACACAGACAAAATACATACAAAAATACACAAACAAAATACACAAAACAAAAACAAAACACATAAAATACACAAACAAAACACAGACAAAATACATACAAAAATACACAAACAAAACACAGACAAAATACATACAAAAATACACAAACAAAACACATAGACAAGACAAAGTATGCACAAATATATACAAATAAATCAAAGAAAATACACAAAGAAAATACACAAAGTAAACAAACAAAATAGACAAATAAAGTACACAAAAAATACACAAACACACAAACAAACTATGCAAACAAAATACAGAAGCAAAAGAAAACAAACTAAATACACAGAAAAATACAAAAAACATAGAAATAATACTTACAAACAAAATACACAAAAACACACAAACAAAACACACAAAATAAACAAACACACAAACAAAAACAAACAAAATACACAAAATAAACAAACACACAAAACACACAAACAAAATACACAAAGCACAAACAAAATACACAAAAAACACACAAACAAAACACACAAAATAAACAAACACACAAAACACACAAACAAAATACATAAACAAAAACAGAACACACAAAAATACTGCAAATATGATACTTTATTAACATGTTTTATGATATTTGACCTGAAAGTAAGTAAACACGATGTCTGGCGCAAATTATTTGAGAGAGAAAAGCGAGTGAGAGGGAATTCGAGGGACAGACGGGGAGAAAAAGAAGGAGAGAGGTAGAATAACAGAAAGAGCTAGAGAAAGAAAGAGAGGCACAGAGAGTGAGACAGAGAAAAGAGAAAGAGTGGTGTAGACTGTAAGGGAGAGAGATAGAGACAAAGAAAGGGAGTGAAAGAGAACCAGTGATCATTGTAGTGGCCTCCAGTCGTAGCTGGTCATCCGACTGGTCAAGCGTATCCTGAACATATTCACATGGTATGAATATTCCACCATTTATAGATCCCAGCTGTGATCCGGTCACCAGAGGACGGACCCAGAGCCCCTGGATGGCTGTCCTGTCCGCACACAACTGTCTTTGTTTTGTTTACAGTCCTCATTCCTAAAAGCACTAATTCTATACTATCTCCTCAAAAACCCAAAACCTTGCGAAAGGCTGAGCGTGAGCTCTTCTCAGTGATATCATCCCCACTCTGAACCCCATAAAAGGCATCAGGCAGGAGCCCAGCGAGTGCAGAGGGGCTCTAAATCACTGGCGTATAATTCAGAACAGTCTGAGAAGTATTACTGATGGTGTTTAGCAAAGACGTTAAAAGGTCTCTGACTTTGAAGCACATTTCACAGCAGCTCGTAAAGCTGAGCTTCAGCCCAGCGAGCAAAGATTAAAAGGTAGATTAGTTCAACCAAATAATGCACAGAGGAAATTGAGAACTCTCAAAACGAATTCAGGGTAGTTGCTATGGTGTCGCTACAAGGTTGCTATGGTATTCCAACTTGTTGTTAGGTGTTGCTAGGCTGCTGCTATATACCAACCATGTATATAGAAATCAATGACCAGGTGGTTGTTACGGTGTTATATTGTTGCTATGTTGTCCCATGTGGTTGCTATGGTGTTGCTTTGTTGTTACTATGCCATTCCAGATGGTTGCTAAGGTGTTGCTAGGCCAGTACTAAGTTATTCCAGGTGGTTGCAAAGGTGTTGCTTTTTTGTTAATATGCTGTTCAAGATGGTTGTTAAGGTGTTGCGTGGCCATTGCTATGCTATCCCATATGGTTGCTAAGGTGTTGCTATACCATTACTATGCTATTCCAGATGGTTGCTAAGGTGTTGCTAGGCCATTACTAAGTTATTCCAGGTGGTTGCAAAGGTGTTGCTTTGTTGTTACTATGCCATTCCAGATGGTTGCAAAGGTGTTGCTAGGCCACTGCTATGCTATCCCATGTGGTTGCTGAGGTGTTGCTTTGTTATGACCATGCTATTCCAGATGGTTGTTAAGGTGTTGCGTGGCCATTGCTATGCTATCCCATGTGGTTGCTAAGGTGTTGCTATGCCATTACTATGCTATTCCAGATGGTTGCTAAGGTGTTGCTAGGCCAGTACTAAGTTATTCCAGGTGGTTGCAAAGGTGTTGCGTGGCCACTGCTATGCTATCCCATGTGAATGCTGAGATGTTGCTATGTTGTTACTGTGTTGCTGTGGATGCTGTTACTATGGTATTTCAGATGGTTGCTAAGGGTGTTGCTAGGCCTGTACTAAGCTATATCAGGTGGTTGCAAGGTGTTGCATGGCCAGTACTAAACTATTCCAGGTGGTTGCAAAGGTACTGCATGGCTGGTACAAAGCTATTTGAGCTGGTTGCTAAGGTGTTTTGTGGATATTGCTATGCTATCCCAAGTGGTTTCAAATGTGTTGCATGGCCATTGCTATGCTATCCTACATGGTTGCTGAGGTGATTCTAGGCCAGTGCTAAGTTATTCCAGGTGGTTGCAAAGGTATTGTACACCAACACTATTGTGAGATCTATTGTGAGACAGCATCACCCAGCACATGGCCTGGTCACCATCCTGCCATCAGGCAGGAGATTTTGTAGCATCCAGGCTAAAACAACCCCGTTAATGAACAGTTTCTGGTGGTTGGGATAGTGTAGTGGGTAACACCTCTGCCTTCTACACTGTAGACTGGGGTTCAATCCCCCACCTGGGTAAACACCCTACACTATACCAATAAGAGTCCTTGGGCAAGACTCCTAACACCACCTTCTCCTGCCAGTGTAAAATGATCAAATTGTAAGTCACTCTGGATAAGAGCGTCAGCAAAATGCCGTAAATGAAAGATTATAGATGGTGTGAGAAGGATGTGGATTTCTATGATTGGGGAGGAGACCGGCCTCCAAAATAAACCATTGTCCCCCTGTGACTGCATGACCTAACCGTATTGTATAGTGTGGTGGGGGCGCCGAAATCATCGCTGGCCTGTGCTGTTCGCTCAGCCGAGATGAACTTTCTATTTGCATGCTCTCCCCTTCGCTCCCCTGGAATCTGTGTTCTCTCCTCCCCCGTAATTAAGCCGTGAATGAGCATTGTTTCGCCTGCTAATGGCCTGACCTCAGCGGTGTATTGCTACTCTTGACACTCCACTGGAGGTTATTGAGAATCTGGGGCCCCTTACAAACAAAAGCACCGAGCCACTGCTTCCTCCTCTCCCAACACCCCCACCCCGCCACCACCAACACACCTCTCCCACCACAATTTAACCGCCACTGTGAGCTTCAACACTAACGGCAGCAGTGGCAGAAAGATCAGAGCTGTTAATAGTAAGACGTTGTCATGGCAGCACCCGCGGTGATCGTAAGTACTATTCGGACAGGACTACTTTTATTTGGGAAGGCGGCTTAATGTAAATTTGACCACAAGGGCGTCTGCAGTGTTTATGACCACTTTGCACGGAATATGAATTACAGAGACGGGAGTGGCTACTTCATTCGCCATTTACTGCAACTGCAGTCCCACCAAAATGTTTCATGTGCAATACGATCAAATACTCATTAGTAGTAAACCTGTCCAAACGTTTAGCTTGGCTGACCCTAAAGATCTATCAAGATCTCTGTGATTTTAGTTCAGTTTTATTTAATAGTATGGTTGTGTTTATTGTCTGCACATATGCATTCGTCTTCTGATTTCATTGCTAATCGTTGGTTTGGAAAAAAATAATAATAATAATGAAAAATCTACCTTTGACCAGCAGGGGTGGCTGTTTTCCCCCTTACCCCTTGATCCCCAGTTGAAAAAAATCACTGGGGATCTAACTGGCTAACAATTAGCTCCCTAGGGGGAAAATCTGCCCCTTGTGGTCAAAGCTGGTATGGCATGCTAGATGGTAGCCACTTAGTTCCCTGGCAAATCTTTCTTCTGTCTGATCTCAAGAAAGGTCAGAAAACAGCCGGGCTGGTGAAATGATGTGTAACATGCTAAATATAAAGAAAAATAATCATGAAAAAAGGAGGAACACACTTTTTATTCATTTTTAATCGTACTCTTCAGGGGTCCATATGGCTTCGGTGGGAAGGAATGACAATAAAGTTGACTTTGATTTGAGTTAGTGATGTTAGCTAGTCGGCAATGTGGAGCACTCTCGGGCACTTAGCTGGC
>NC_051212.1:9528137-9580637 GCF_015220715.1 Pygocentrus nattereri
TGGATATCTAGCCGAAACCTTTTAGAGCTGTACTATTTGAAACCATATATAAACCGTCCTCTGTAGGCAAACCAATAAGTAACACACTGTAGATGAAGATGAAGTGACTGTAATTGAGAAATAACAGGTTCACTCACCATTCTGAAGCCCACCATAGCAGGACCTAAATACTGCACTAAATAGCAGGTGCAAAGTAGTAACAGTACCAGAGAGAGAGAGAGAGAGAGAGAGAGAGAGAGAGAGAGAGAGAGAGAGAGAGAGAGAGAGAGAGAGAGAGAGAGAGAGAGAGACCAGTGCAATGACAAGAATGGACTTAGAATGGGACTTCATCTTCCTCGACAGATGGAATAAATTTAGACTCCACTAGACACTTCAATGCTGGACAACTGAGCTCTAACCCGGACACCTGGAAACCCCGACTACATTTCATTATATTTTTGTATGAGTTTCTTACTAAGTCACTCTCTGATGAGATGTTTCCTAAACACAATAGACACAGACCACTTTGCTCATACGTCATTTTGCCGTCTGTGTCACGCCCAGATTAGGAAGTCCGGGTCTAAGTAGTTTTTCTTTTTGGAAAAAGTGAACGGTGTTCTTTTCAAATTATGTGCAGTGGTAAAAAAACATCTCCAAGCTGATATGCTTTGTACATTCTTCCCTTCAACGTCCCTCAGTCGCCTGAATCATGAAGGCTTTAAGGAGTCAAAATGCTAATATTACTGCTATTATAAATATTACATCATAGTCCACTTCACTCAAAGCCAACTACCAGTGAGGTTGCCAGTCGTCTGACAAATTTTTATCATCATCATCATCATCATCATATAACAAGCAATATTCCCGTTTGATGACTATGCCATTCATATGACACGGTGATATGTAGGGACAAAATGTATTGGCTCTGGATCAGTTAACCACAGGGTGTATAGTTCCACTACAGCTAAAACGGCTTAGACCCAGGGTTCATCCGAATGCTAATGGCAAATGACAATATAATAACATGTACTCAGAGGTCTGTAGATGCAGTGAATCCAGAGGAAAACTAGGCTTGGCTGTCTGAAAAGCAAGCTTTTATTTCCAGTTTCCATCAATATAAATAGGCCTGTAAAATTAAATCATTTTTCATTTGGAGTTTTAAAAACACACTTAGCCCTTAGGACCTGGAGGCCAGGCAAAACGGAAGGTCACTTCTAGCCTCTATACCTTAACTTACTATATATATGTGTATATGTGTATATGTGTGTGTGTGTGTGTGTGTGTGTATGTATGTATATATATCTTGCTGGAGAACCAGCCCTGTGACCAGAAGGTTACTGGTTCGATCCCCTTGGCTGACAGTCTATGACTGAAGTGCCCTTGAGCAAGACACCTGACCCTCAATTGCTCCCCGGGCGCCATGGATAGGGCTGCCCACCGCTCCAGGCAAGTGTGCTCACTGCCCCCTAGTGTGTGTGTTCACTAGTGTGCATGTGTGTTGTGTGGGTGTTTCACTGCACGGATGGGTTAAATGCGGAGGTCTAATTCCACAGTGTGCAAAACACAGTTGGCTGATGGTTCTGAACTCAGTATGTACATATATATATATATATATATATATATATATACAGCTCAGTGATTATAGGATAGGATTTGGTTGACATAACAGGAATTTGCAGTAAGTGAACATTGATAAACATGAGAGTGATTTAAAATCGTGAATTGTGTCAAACAGATGATGCAATGCTGCACTATGAAATACTGCAATACCATGACAAATAATGTTGAACACTAACTTTAAACTGGAATGTCCTACAATGTAGATTTTTCTCTAAATAAAACCACTTCAACTTTAGGGAGCATGGGCTAGGCTAGTCTTCATACCTCTGTAAGCTATCAAGCATTGCGAATGAAGCAGGCTCAGGCTTTAGAGAGAAAAAAAGACAAAATAATAAAGCCTCTGTATAACAAAATGGCTTTGAATGTGAATCTGACAGGCTGTTGTTGGCACTGTCAGTGAGGTATGCGGGGCTCATGGCTCATAAACAGTAATGTACTGGAGAGAGAGGCAGAGTGAGTGAGTGAGTGAGAGAGAAAGAGAGAGAGAGAGACAGAGAGTCACATTCTTTACTGCCATGTACTGTGAGATGACATTTTTGCTGCCGCTCGCAACAATTCGCCTTCTGACCAGCACGCATAAAACTTCAACCATGGTCTCTCCCATAAACTCAGAAACCTAATCACATGCTTGTACATGCACTATTGGATGTTTTGAATCATGGTCTGTGTCAGGGATGTGGGAAGTGGGGGTGCTGAGAGGGCTACAGCATTCCCAGATTCCAAAATTGTTAAAATGCGACTGCAAAAAATACAATCAGTTCCAAAATTGGTGGGACAGTAGGTAAAATACAGCTAAACACAGAAAGCACTGATTTATTACTATTATTATTATTATTATTATTATTATTATTATTATTATTATTATTATTTATCTACCTTGACCTATACTTGAATGAAAGCAGTACAAAGACAAGATATACGTTCCAAAGAAGTTGGGACAGGGGCAACAAAAGACTGGGAAAGTTGAGGAATGCTCAAAAAACACCTGTTTGGAACTTTCCACAGATGAACAGGTTAATTGGAAACAGGTGAGTGTCATGATTGGGTATAAAGGGAGCATCCCTGAAAGGCTCAGTCATTCACAAGCAGGGACGGGCGAGGTTCACCACTTAGTGAACAACTGCGTGAGCAAATAGTCCAACAGTTTAAGAACAACGTTTCTCAACGTGCAACTGCAAGGAATTTAGGGATTTCATCATCTACAGTCCATAATATCATCAAAAGATTCAGAGAATCTGGAGAAATCTCTGCAAGTAAGCAGCAAGGCAGAAAACCACATTGAATGCCGTGACCTTCGATCCCTCAGGCAGCACTGTATTAAAAACCGACATCATTCTGTAACGGATATTCCCACATGGGCTCAGGAACACTTCAGAAAACCACTGTCAGTGAACACAGTTCGTCGCTCCATCTACAAGTGCAGGTTAAAACTCTGCCATGCAAAGCGAAGCCAGATATCAACAACACCCAGAAACGCCGCCGGCTTCTCTGGGCCGAGCTCATCTGAGATGGACTGACGCAGAGTGGAAAAGTGTCCTGTGGTCTGACGCGTCCACATTTCAAACTGTTTTTGGAAATCATGGACGTCGTGTCCTCTGGGCCAAAGAGGAAAAGGACTGTCTGGATTGTTATCAGTGCAAAGTTCAAAAGCCAGCATCTCTGATGGTGTGGGGGGGTATTAGTGCCCATGGCAGGGGTAACCTGCACATCTGTGAAGGCCCCATTAATGCTGAAAGGTACATACAGGTTTTGGAGCAACGTCTTTTTCAGGGACGTCCTGCTTATTTCAGCAAGACGATGCCAAGGCGAGTTCATCTGTTAGGTCTATTTTATTCCATCTGATCATTGTGTGCAGGAATAAAGTTGAACTGAATTGAGGAGGCAGAGTATCATCCAGTGCATGAAAGAAAAACTGCGCAGGAAGCGATGTGTTGGCCACTTCATCCCATGAGGGAATTCTTCGGATTCCAGGTTATGGAGCGCTCGTCAGACAGAAGGCAGCGGATTAGAGCCAATCGCTGCAGGGGGTTTTGACTAGGACCTCACCTACCGCACAGGGTGGTCAGCAAAAGCAGTAAAAACATTGGACCTGCGTTATAATAGAAGCGCTCTGGCAGCCCAGTGTTTGCAGTTGAACGCCTGATTCCGCTTCCGTGTTTTTTTGTGTGAAGTTCACTACAGATGTGGTCTCGTGGACCTGTAGGTGTACTTGTAATTATGTCTTGGAATCTTCTGCGTCTAGGTGCAGAATGTGCCGGCTATTTTCTCCGCTAGAGAGAGAGGAGTGAGGGAGACCCCCCACTACAGTGCCCACACACACAGCCTGGCTGCTAGAACGGCACGGTCAGGGACGGATGGGCGCTGTAATTTGGTCACATGCGCTTTAACATTCAAGTGTGGTGACTCAGGCAGCCATGGGCCAGAACTTCCTGAGCTACACCGGTTATCCGATTAACGCAGGCTCTTTGTTTTTCTCCACTGCATGTTTAAGTTCTGGCTCTGGGATTTTCCGAGCTGTTAGAATTTTATGCTGATTTTCTGCTTCAAATGACAGTTTGGCTGAACTGCAGTCATGACAACAGTGATAAACACGGCGAGGTCTTAGTGTCACAACTGTGTAAGTCATCAGAGGTGATTAGTTGTCACTGTGCATTATGGAAAAAAAGATGCTTATGGAAAAGGTATTTTACCAGAAAATCAAAACAACTCTATACTTCTCTATAATGTTCATCTGTTACATTTCAATGGATGAACATCGCAGTATTAATTAAGAACATAATACACTATTACGATTGATCACATGAATGTGAAGGGATAGTAACGAATATCTTAAAATATTATGGCTTCCCCTGAAAAACAAACACACCAAGAAAAAAAAACAACAACTAAAAACCAGCATTTCCAAAATCTCAGCGAAGGCCATGCATCCTTTTCCTTTCCTGTAAACCACTGTGCACAGATTTTAGCAGTTCTAATAGTGAAATGTTCACACAAAGTAAAGAGCAGCTGTTTCAAATGATATAGAAAAAATATGTTATATAAAAAAAGAGCTATAAGGGCTGAGTTCAATAGGGTTCTAGTGGCTGTGCTTCAATAGAGTTCTATGGGCTGAGCTTTAATAGAGCTATAAGGGCTGAGTTCAGTAGGGTTCTAGTGGCTGTGCTTCAATGGAGTAATAAGGGCTGAGTTCAATAGGGTTCTAGTGGCTGTGCTTCAATAGAGTTCTATGGGCTGAGCTTTAATAGAGCTATAAGGGCTGAGTTCAGTAGGGTTCTAGTGGCTGTGCTTCAATGGAGTAATAAGGGCTGAGTTCAATAGGGTTCTAGTGGCTGTGCTTCAATGGAGTAATAAGGGCTGAGTTCAATAGGGTTCTAGTGGCTGTGCTTCAATGGAGTAATAAGGGCTGAGTTCAATAGGGTTCTAGTAGCTGTGCTTCAATGGAGTAATAAGGGCTGAGTTCAATAGGGTTCTAGTAGCTGTGCTTCAATAGAGTTATAAGGGCTGAGTTCAATAGGGTTCTAGTAGCTGAGCTTTAATAGAGCTATAAGGGCTGAGTTCAATAGGGTTCTAGTAGCTGTGCTTCAATAGAGTTATAAGGGCTGAGTTCAATAGGGTTCTAATGGCTGTGCTTCAGTGGAGTTCTATGGGCTGAGCTTCAGTAGAGTTCTATGGGCTGAGTTCAGTAGGGTTCTAGTGGCTGTGCTTCAATGGAGTTCTATGGGCTGAGCTTCAGTAGAGTTCTAAGGGCTGAGTTCAGTAGGGTTCTAGTGGCTGTGCTTCAGTGGAGTTCTATGGGCTGAGCTTCAGTAGAGTTCTAAGGCCTGAGTTCAGTAGAGTTCTAATGGCTGTGCTTCAGTGGAGTTCTATGGGCTGAGCTTCAGTAGAGTTCTAAGGGCTGAGTTCAATAGGGTTCTAGTAGCTGTGCTTCAATAGAGTTATAAGGGCTGAGTTCAATAGGGTTCTAGTGGCTGTGCTTCAATGGAGTAATAAGGGCTGAGTTCAATAGGGTTCTAGTGGCTGTGCTTCAATGGAGTAATAAGGGCTGAGTTCAATAGGGTTCTAGTGGCTGTGCTTCAATGGAGTAATAAGGGCTGAGTTCAATAGGGTTCTAGTAGCTGTGCTTCAATGGAGTAATAAGGGCTGAGTTCAATAGGGTTCTAGTAGCTGTGCTTCAATAGAGTTATAAGGGCTGAGTTCAATAGGGTTCTAGTAGCTGAGCTTTAATAGAGCTATAAGGGCTGAGTTCAATAGGGTTCTAGTAGCTGTGCTTCAATAGAGTTATAAGGGCTGAGTTCAATAGGGTTCTAATGGCTGTGCTTCAGTGGAGTTCTATGGGCTGAGCTTCAGTAGAGTTCTATGGGCTGAGTTCAGTAGGGTTCTAGTGGCTGTGCTTCAATGGAGTTCTATGGGCTGAGCTTCAGTAGAGTTCTAAGGGCTGAGTTCAGTAGGGTTCTAGTGGCTGTGCTTCAGTGGAGTTCTATGGGCTGAGCTTCAGTAGAGTTCTATGGGCTGAGCTTCAGTAGAGTTCTAAGGCCTGAGTTCAGTAGAGTTCTAATGGCTGTGCTTCAGTGGAGTTCTATGGGCTGAGCTTCAGTAGAGTTCTAAGGGCTGAGTTCAGTAGGGTTCTAGTGCCTGTGCTTCAGTGGAGTTCTATGGCCATTTCAGCCACTTATTGTCTTCTCTTCATCAGCAAATCCAAACCTGCTCCAAATAGCCTTAACTCCACTGGCTAATCTAGTATTTACTAGGATTTTGTTTTAGCCTGTGTTAATTTCTAAATATAGACATTGTTACTGGCCAGAGATATTTTTCCACCAGGCTGAGAAGGCTTTACTTCATGACTTATTACTTCATCACTAGTGACGTCAATATGACTCTCTGTCTAAGTCTTGGTTACTTATCGGCTGTACAGTACGTATAACATGTGAGTGAACACTGAGTAAAAGCTGCCCTTCATGTTTATTTGATTCATTTAGGCCACACTTTAGTTCAGTTTTAGTCCCGTACAGATTATCTAAAGATGCTCAAATTACCGGCAAACTCTCTGGTGAAACTCAAGATCAGAGTCAGTGTCAGGTTTATGATCACACACTTTAAAAAGGCGGTTCGTCAAGGGTTCTTGAAGTGTTTGAAAAGGGTTCTTCTATTGTTACAAGATTGACAGCGTAACAACAGGAAAACCCTTTGTAGTGCTATATAGAACCATTTAAAAGAGGTTCTATACAGGTTTTGGATTGAACTAATTAAAGTTAGGTTTGGGTTTAGGATAAGATTACATAGAACCTATTACATTCAGCTTAATGTTCATTTGCATTAAATAGATATTTAAATGATTGTTATAAGTATAAACATCTATGGTGGACCCTTAAAATAAATTGTTAGCATTTATTTATTACTAAGGGAACAATTTATTAAGTAAATAGTGCTTATACTACAGTTTGAACACCTGTTTTAACAAGTCCTCACCACTTCTCATCAGGTGAATCCCTGAAACCATATTAAGGGCTGTTCCATTACTGTATGAGCTCAAGTAGAGTTTATTAGATGAGCCCTCAGAGAGGCGAGCGACAGAGCGAACAGCAAAGGAATCGACAAAGCGGTTTGTAATCCGTGCAATAAAATACTTTAAAAGTGCGTAATATTTCAACACCAGCATCTCATTTAGTGCTCAGAATGAGTTTTGCATAGCAAGCTACTCCATCGCATACGTGACTGCTGATATGACTTCATCACTTTACTGTGGTTGCTTGCAGAATAAAGACAACACACTGTGGTTTCAAACCAAAGCTTAGAGCCAGACAAAGCACTTTTTCACAAATTCTATGTACAATATATTTAAAAATCTAAAAGAAAAACTCATTTTGGATTACAAAGTTGGCGTGGCTAGCTGAACAGCCATTAACCTAGCTGAGAGTATGCATGTTTTGATTGGAAAAGGCCGCTCAAGCAAAAGTTGGTGAGGGTGTGTTTGAAAAAGTATTGCCTAGTCGTTCTGACAGACTGCACTATGCTACAAGAAGTCTAGGGGGCAGTGTGGTTTCCACTGTTTCACCTCTCCATAAAAGAAGAAATCACTTCAACCGCTAATTAACAATTAACCACTACTTAATAATGTGTCACCTTCGGTGTCAGCAAAAAGAGAAGAACTGAAGAAGGTAAGATCTGGAATGTTCAAAGTCCGCTGGTTGCAGTGTGGTTACCGCTGGTTACAGTGTGGTTACCGCTGGTTACAGTGTGGTTACCGCTGGTTACAGTGTGGTTACCGCTGGTTACAGTGTGGTTACCGCTGGTTACAGTATGGTTACCGCTGGTTACAGTGTGGTTGATTAGTAAATTGAAAAAATGGTCAAAGTTAGTCAACTTCAGACTTAATAACGCTTAGTTGCGGAACTAATTCTCTGGTATTTCTGGTTCTATTCTGCTGTTTTGTGTATGCTTTGGGGGATAATACCTTGATTAGTAATTGAACCAAAGCTCTCTGACCACTGATCATTATAAAATAAAGAAACAGTCTTGAGAAAATCTTTGCTACATTCAAATTTCACCAGTAATGTCCAAGCAGTGTATGTAGTGTAGTGCAGTACGGTGCGTGCTTTATGGCTGATTCCAATTCTTTGGAATTTTTCCAATTTTAATTAGCTTTCTTTTAATCAGAAGCTCACATTCTGTGGTCTAAATGAACACTTGAAACGTTCTTGCCCATTTCCAGTACTTTTCATTGTCAAAGTTGCCACTTGCCTCTTTTATACAGTGATAGAAAAAATAGTAGCACACAGAAAGCGCCGATTCTGCCTACTAGTACCTTTCGGTGAGGCCAAAGTACACAGGCGTGTGCCATGACTCCTCTGGCAGCACGTTTAAACAAGTCAAAGGGGTCACTGCCAAATTATGAGAGTAGATCACCAGTGAGACGCTTTGTTTAATAAAATATAATAATAATTATTGTGTGCTTAAATAAAGTGCAGCCAAACATTACAGCTCTATTGTCAAAGCAGGTAATTTCACCCCAACGTCCCACATATCAGGATGTAATCTTGTCCACTATGTCTCATTACTACACAGCAAGTCCGAACTCCGTTTAAGAGCTCTGCAGAGACCATGTCATGATTTTTAATTTTTTTCAATAACTTGGCTTAGTAAGTTATCAATGCTCAAGTCTTATGTTTGGTTGCTGTTCGCTTTCTTAAAGGGATTATCGATGCTTCATTTCCAGAATGTCTGGCACTGTGGTGATGCATGTGTTCATGAAAGGCTGACGTTCCTAAGATAAAACCCTCATCAATGGTCAGACTTGGCCTGAGAGGGCTTCAGAGAGCTCGGGGAACCCGAACCGACCCATTAGCTCTATTCCTGAGATGATGATGATTATGCATGATGTCAAAGATGTCTTTTTGATACTGGTGTAGCAGCAGCATTCATATACAGTAGGAGTGCATACCTGGTTAACGTTACTAACAACATAAAACTGAACATCGATCGCTCAAAATGAATTAATAATCAATTGCCTGATTTCCAATGAAGTGTTTGGAGCAAAACTCTCTAGTACAAACTCCTTCGCTGAACAGGCCTGTCTTTCCACAGTTCACAGCTGGTTCCACATATGAAGAGTCTGATAGTTGTCTGACCAGTATACCAAACAGTGAAGGACGCTGTGCATGGGCTACTGAGAGCTGTTAGAGGTCACTGTCACAGGTCACACACTCTTTTCAGGTTTTTTTGTTAGAGAGCCGGTTCTTTTGGCTCAGCTCACCTTTCGGGTCCCGAGTTTCTCCTCAGATTTTTTTTGTTGCTTAAATTATTATTATTATTATGTGTAAAATGGATTACTAATGTAAAAACATACATTATATCAAATGCTTATTGCTTATATGGCTTTATTTATATACCGTTGCTTGTCTTTTCTCTTCTAAGTGCACTGATGGATGAGCAGTTCACATATGCCTGTGCAGGCTATTTGTGAAGCCTGCTTGATATGAAATTTGAACTTTGAACGTCTTCACTCTGCCCTTGAACTGTCCATCACGTTAAAATGTGTCCAAACTTCACTTCATGTCCTGTCGCTCATTTTTCCCTCACCTTTCCAGCGTGTTGTCTGTCTGACTATGTAAAGCACAACGTTCCCTCGCTCTCTCTCGTCTCCGAGCTCAGTGAAGACTCACAGACGCCGCCACACATCTTGACCAATCATTAACAATCACTAACTTTTTTAACAGAAAAAAAAACACGGCTCCCGTCGCCGCGACCGACCCATCACGAGTGCCTCAGAATCTCAGGCCAAGTGAGAAATAAATATGATGTGAAATATGAAGTAACAGGGAGTCATAACTGGACTTCATCACAATATTAACGTATAATGCGTCTTTTTTTGTGTTTGAAAGCATAAATCAGTGCTATGATGTACAGAGTTCAGATTTGGGTGTGATTATAACACAGGGCCTCTCTTTGCTGACGTTTTGTTCTCAACAACCCGTCCTGATCGTGCTTCAATCATATTGCCGTTGTCAGGACAAAACTCTGTATCTTCGTTTTTCAGTTTCTGACGTAATTTGAAAATACCTGTTACCCTTTACGTTCTGTGTACATTTCATGATGAATGGACTAAAATAAACAGCCCAAAATGACTTGGAAAAAAGTCTGGTTCCATTGACTTTCATTAAAAGTAAAGGAAGTTTTCTCCTTCTCCTGTAAAGTTGTCATTTTGGAGATACAAGGTTTTGTTCCGACAGCAGTGATATGCAGAATTTGGTCAAATCAAATAAATTTGTTCATTTTTTAGGTGAAACTAGGTTAACACATCATCTATGGTGAACACACTTCTGCACATTTTAATGCAGTTACTGTTTATTTGTTGCCACACTACGAACGTGGCTTGGCATTCTCTTGGTTGTCTTGCTGAAACAAGTAGGGAAATCTCTGAAAAATACATTGTCTAGATGGCAGCTTATGTTGCTTATGAACCCCTCAGCAGTAATGGTACCTTCACAGGAGTGAAAGACACACATGCCTATGGCACTAACACACCCCACCCAAGCTTTTGAGCTTTGCAAGATCAGTGCTCTGTATGTGCCTTTCTGCTGGTGTGTTCAATAAAGAGCACTTCTAGCAGCAGAATCCTGGCTTCCTTTGTGTCTTACTCGATAATGGCTTTTGAACTTTGCATTGGTATCAATTTAGAAGGTCCTATTCCTCTTTTGCCTACAGAGCATGACGTCACTTATTTCCAAAAACAGTTTGAAAGGTGCACTTAGACCATAATACACATTTCCACTCTACGTTAGTTCATCTCAGATGGGCTTTAGCCCAGAGAAGTCGGCAGTGTTTCTGGATGTTGTTGATATATGGCCTCCACTTTGCACAGCAGAGTTTAACTTGACATTTGTGGATGCAGTGAAGGACTGCGGCAAAAAACGAAGGGTCTTCTGAAGTATTCCTGAGCTCGTACAGTCCCATTCATTGTAGACGTATGTCAGTGCCATCTGAGGAATCGAAGGTCGCAGGTGTCCAGTGTTGTTTTTTGGCCTTGCCTTTTATGCACAAAGATTCCTCCAGATTCTCTGAATCTTTTAAGAATGCTATGGACTGTAGGAGGTGAAATCCCTAAATGCCTTGCAATGGTGCAGAAAAAAACATTGTTCTTAAACTGTTGAACTATTTGCTCATGTCATTTTTTCGTGAATGGTGCTTTTATACCCAGTCATAACAGTAGCACTTTTTACCTAGTCACCTGTTTCTCTGTGGAAAGTTCCCAAACAGGTTTGATCATGACCTCCGAGTCATACGCTGCCCCTTTCCCAACTTTTTAGCAATGTGCTGCAGGCATCAAATTTGAAATGATCATATATTTACAGTGATCTATAAACGTGAGAGGTTGAAAATGATCACTGCTAAAACATCACTGCTTCCTATTTTTATTTTCATTTAACCTACTGTCCTAACTTTTGGGGAGCTGGGTTTGTAAATATAACTGGGTTCAAGAAATAGTACACACTTCACACAAGTCATATTTATTGAAACTGTAAGTTTAGTAGTGTATTGGCCCTGGCCCTGATGAGCTTGGGAGGCGTGGCTGCTGCCAAGGCCCATGGTAGACGTGTGCCCTGCTGAAAAGGTACTAATTGTGCTGCTTATTGTTCCTTATTTGTTTATTTAGGTTCTGTGCCTGTTTTATATGCTATTCTGTGTGAGGGAGTGAATTTAGTTTGGGGGGTGTTTTGGGGGGGGGGGGGGGGGACATCACCATCAAGGTGAAGCCCATGGTTGGTGGTGACCTCCCCTACAAGTTCAGTGTTCAGAAAGTTCAGAGCGAGCACTTCTCACAGCAGAAACATGGCCTCCTCTGTGGCTTACTTTGATGTGGATGCTACAATACAAAAAAATACTAATACAGGTTTTTCATATATATACCAATGTGTTCGTTTAACCATTCCCAAACCACAAGGAAGCCCAGTATGAGTTGTAGCTATTTTTCAACACCTATTTTATCTACGTTTACGGCATTTGGCTGACGCTCGTATCCAGAGCGACTTACAACTTGATCATTTTACACTGGTAGGCCAAGGCGGTGTTAGGAGTCTTGCCCAAGGACTCTTATTGGTATAGTGTAGGGTGGTTACCCAGGTGGGGATTAAACCCCTGTCCACAGTGTCAAAGGCAGAGGTGTTAACCAATACACTATCCCAACGACTATTATCCTCTCATTATCTAGTCAATACTCCATTAACTGTGCTGCTAAGAGCCTTCCTATAGTGTACGTGGTTGGGATAGTGTAGTGGTTAACACCACTGTGTAAAATGATCCAATTGTAAGTCGCTCTGGACAAGAGCGTCAGCCCAATGCCGTAAATGTACTTGTCCAGTACAATTAGAATATGTTGTATGAACCAAGCAAAGACATTTTATTTATTATTAAAAATGAAACATTTCTCTCTGATTGAGAAACAACTAAACAACTACTTTAATTCAAATATATCATTAAGACTTTGGCTAGTGTTAGGGGGCAGTGAGCACACTAACCCCGGAGCGGTGGGCAGCCCTATCCTTAGCGCCCAGGGAGCAGTTGGGGGTTAGGTGTCTTGCTCAAGGGCACATCAGTCACGTACTGTCAGCTCACGGCATCGAATCGGCGACCTTCCCGATCACAAGGCTAGTTCCAAAAAAACCTCCAGCCCACGACCGCTCAAGTAGCCCTAGTAGAGGAATTTGGCCTATTTTAATTTTTCTTAATTTTTGTTATTATAATGACAACAGTAAACAAATAATTTCCATTTTGTTTACACATCATACACCGGGCGGCATTTTCATAAACATTTCATGTAAAAGAGCTGGACGTCTGGTTCCTATCACCACCACTGTGAACGATTCTGAGGCTGATGGCTTTGTTTACGTCTCATCAGTCGAGTTCCCCTTCAAATACAGTTTCTCTGCGCTATCAGAAAAAAAGAGTACGGCTTCGGTTCCTTTAGTTTGGCAACATTATTGCACCAAATTTCATTGCAGTCATATTTTCTAAGCTTTCCTGGCTCCACCCATCCCGTCTCGTCTCCAGGCTTTTCTATCAGTGTTCTGTTTTAGAACCTTCGGTTATGAAAAGGTACAAATACGAACTTTTCACCTGGAAAAAAACATTTAAGGAGCACATTTGGACCTTAAAAGCGCTGCTGTACCTTTGAAGGAACCTGCACAGAACCTTTATTTCTAACAGTGTGTACACCTGAGTGGTGGTACTACATGCTCAATAAGCTGGCTCCTCAAGGGTTCTACATAGAACCATTTGCATGCTGAAATGGTTCTCTGCATGGCAAAATGTTGCCTTGGATTGATGCAGAATATGTTGTATATGTGGAACCTTTTTGAAAATGGTTCTTATATAGCGCCAAAAAGGGTTCTGCTATTGTTATGAGCCTGACATTGTAACCAATAGCAGAACACTATTTGGTGGTATATGGAAGCATTCTCAAAAAGGTTTCACAGAGAACCATATAGAACAATCTGAAGAACGCTTTCACCACACAATTGAAAATGATGGTTCTTCAAGGGTTCTTTAATATGGAAAATGGTTCTATATAGAACCATGAACACTCAAAAAACCCTTCGCAAGATTGAAGGGTTCTCTGCATCAAGAGAGGGTTCTTCGGATTCTAGTATGATTCTATATGGCACGAGAAAGGGTTCTTCGGTTGTTACGACGTCAAGCTTATAATAGAAGAACCTGTTTGGTGCTACATAGAACCTTTTTAAAAAGGTTCCACATAGAAGCATATGCAACACATTCTCCATCAATCTGAAGAACCACTTCACCACACACTTAAAAATGAAGGTTCTTCAAGGGTTCTTCAGTAAAGAAAATGGTTCTATACAGGTCCATGAAAACGCAAGGAACCCTTTGCATGATTAAAGGGTTTTCGGCATCATGAGCGGGTTCTTCAGACTGATGGAGAATGTGTTGAATGTGGTTCTGAGCGGAACCTTTTTGAAAATGGATAGTAGAAGACCCCTTTTGGTGCTATATGGAACCGTTTTCAAAGAGGTGCTATGTAGAACTCTCGGTCCTAAGTAGAACCAGTGCCTGCACTAAAGAACCCTTGAAGAACGCTGTTTTTTTAGGAGTGTATGTTTGAAACAGGCGAAGTCATCATATACACACCCCCCCCCCTCCAGATGATCCTCCGCCGCGCGGAGCGGGAGGAGTGGAGCTCCCACCCCCCTCTGGTGAGCTGTTGGTCCGCTGTGAGGGGGTGTAACTCCACTCCCCCCGTCCCGTCCCGTCCCTCTCTATATAACTCCCCCTGCCCTCCTCACGCGCTGCACTGGCTCTGAACCTCCGCGCTCAGCCGTCGCACTCCGTCCTTGTTGTTGTTGTTGTTGTTTGCGTCCGTCGTCGCCATGGTAACCGCGCCCCGCGCTGTCCTCGTGGCCGCCGCGGCGCTGGCGTGGCTCGCGCGCGCCTCATCATCAGCATCATTATCATCATCATCCACATCATCATCATCATCCTGGTCTCGCGCCGCGGGTCCCGTGATCCGCTGCGAGCCGTGCGACGTGGGCGCGCGCACCCTCTGCAAGCCCGTGCCGCTGGACTGCGCGGAGCGCGTGCGCGAGCCCGGCTGTGGCTGCTGCCTCACGTGCGCGCTGCTCGCGGGCGAGCGATGCGGCGTGTACACGGGCCGCTGCGGCGCGGGGCTCGCGTGCCGTCACGAGGCGGGCGAGCCCAGGCCCCTGCTCGCGCTGCTGGAGGGCCGCGGGGTTTGCGTGAACGGCACGAGGGCGGCGGGGAAGGGCGCGAGGACCATCGGAGCCAATCAGGAAGGTAGGAGACTCGCGCGCGGGGAAGCGGGGAGGAGGGTGGGGTTGCACGCGAAACGCATTGCGCTGTGCAGGACTACAGCAGCAGCTTTCCAAAAGAAGTGGCCACAACATGTTCTTTGAGTGACACCACAGAAGAACCATTTCTGGTCTCCGACCCAAAAAAAAAACAGTTTTGAAAATGAGGTTTGAGAGTCTGAAGAGCCTTTTCAAGGTTTAAAGAACCTTCATATAGTGTAAAAGCTCTCTACCACTCTGCGGGTTCTTCTAAGAACTTTCACATCACATGGAGGTTCTAAAGTTCAAACCATCTCACTCACTAAAAAACTGGCTCTTTAAAGAACCATCCACTGGAAGCTTCATCATGAGGCCAAAAGTGGTTCTTCTATGGCAGCAGAGCTCAATCCTGGTCCTGGAGATCTGCCACCCTAGAGAGCTCAGATCAAACACTCCTGACTCCAGTATACAGGAGCTCCTGAAGGCCTTGATTACCTGGATCAGGTGTGTTAGATTAGGGTTGGAGCTGAACTCTGCAGGGCGGTGGGTCTCTAGGACCAAGACTGGGCTCCCCTGTTCTGTGGCATTGCTCTACCTTTACTTTAAGAGTGACCAGGAATTGAAGTCTGGATGCACTGCTGGTTCCTCAGAGTTTAAAGGCTTAGAGATGTTGACAGTCATCTGAACAGCTTCGTTTCTGAAGGTGTTTAATCACTAAGGTGGTCTTAGGATCAGGTGTACACCAGTACTGATGCAGTCTACTGCTAGACTAGTCTAGAAATGGACTTGTGGTGCTATCTTGAAGATGTTTAGCCACTCATTTAAGGAGTTTTTCAGTCCAGTTTCCAGTTTTTTTAAAACTATCTAGTAATAGAAGGCTAAAGTGACTGGACTATATGATCTTCCAAAGAGCCTCGGTTCGTGAATATACAGCTGGACAATGCACTGTCCATGAGAAACAAGAAACTCTAGTAATCTGAAGGTCTTCACTTATCCAGATCAGTATATTTTCTTCTAGTAGTACATCAAGGTGCTGGACTTTTGTATAATCTTTGGGATGTTCCAGCACTCTGCTGAGGAGCTTCAGCGAGGAAAAGATGCAATAGGACAATCAGACTGGGCAATGCACTGCCCATGAGAAAGTAATGTAATGTAAGACTGTTAATCTGTCCAGTATGGGAGGTCTAGAAGTAAATTTGTTGTGTAGTTGTAAGGCTTCTTAGAAGTTATTTATCCTAAGACTTGAAATTGAGTGATAACTATAAATTATTAGATAATTACCATGAAGAAAGAACGTCTGAGAACCCACTGACAGGTCCTTAAAGTTTAAGAGTTTAGATATGTTTCCTCGCTCTTTCAAGTGGCTTCTTTACAGAAGGTCTTCACTCAACCAAATCAGTATATTTTGTAGTAGTCGTAAGTCAAGGTGACGGAGTTTGGTGCAATCTTGGAGATGCTCCAGAGCTTCAAGGATAACAAGACTACAATGCAATAGGACGATCAGATTTGGCGTTGCGCTGTCCAGAACCACTGAAATGTCCAGTAATGTAAGCGTATAGATATGTTCAGTATTAATAAGCCTAACAGACTTGAGGTTTCATCCAAGTGGCTTAATTTGTGAAAGTTTCAGGCATAAAGGGCGCTCACTTTTATAGTAGTGGTTATTCAGTGTCAGTGGACGTGTGGTGCAGTCTTGAAGATGTCGAGAATGAACCAGACGATCAGACTGGACAATGCATTGTCCATGAGCAAGGCTGAAATGCTTAACGTGCACTACGAAAAAAGCGGAAAAGGTCAGATGTTGATTTGAAACATTTGTGAGATGTGAATTGGCGAAGAACTTCTGTTTATTTGCACCATCAGAGCTGCATCATTTGTGAAGGTTCTCAGTCAACCTTGCCATTAACTTGGTGTTATACTTGTGACGTAATCTTGAAGATGTTTCATTGCTCTTCTGAAGAACGCTGAACTGTCTGGTAGTAGTAAGTCAAAGTGATTGAGGATGTTTCTGTAATCATCTGAGGAGTTCCAGGGAAGAGGTCTGAGACCACCCATCTGACAGGGCTCTTTGTGTCTCACTAAGCCAATTCGCCTTGACTTACTACTGCTTATGCTTGTCTATGATTGGATGAAGTCCGTCAGATTAGAGCTGAAATGTCTTCATGATTGGACGACAAATGCAGTCATCTACACCTGCTGCCAGTACAAGCTTCAGTAATTTGACTGAGCAGTTCTAAGGACTAGTTTTAGATGCACTGAGCTCCTGACTAATACATGGCACTATTGAAAGCTGTGCAGTTGCAGTTGTAACTGGATGTTTAGATCACTGAGTTGGAGTTCACTGAGATGCTGTGGTTTAATAGATAATGAGCATTATAACCTGGCCATAAAATAGAAGTGCTCTTGTTTTTAGCATTTTAGATTCTATTTTCTATGCTTTAATCAAGACCCGAGCTACAGTAGATCTGGTTTACTGGGAGTATCACGTTGTTTTAAAAGAACAGTTTGAAATACCTAAAAACTGAATTAGAAAGTCTTTGATAACGCTTTAGTGTAAGGTAGTGTTCATAAGTCTATGACACCTATATAAGCTCTTCATGACTGATACAGACTTCCTTAAACATTTATTCCAGCAGGTGTCATTGTCCTAACATTAGGTTGTCATAAGACTTTTTGGGGTGAAATGACAGACGTTGTAGCTCTTTCACACGGACATAATGTTGATAATATGATTATAACTCGCAAAGCCAGGGTGAACGAAAGTGGACACTTTCTTTGTGGCCATTTGGTAAAGTGGGTTTCATCTGACCACTTATAATATTTAAGCTGTCACAGCATGAGGGGGCAGTCATGGGCTGGAGGTTAGGGAACCTGCCCTGTGACTGGAAGGTCGCCTGTTTGATCCACTGAGCCAACAGTACGTGACTGAAGTGCCTAATCCCCACCTGCTTCCCGGGCGCCGTGGATAGGGCTGCCCACCCCTCTGGGCAAGTGTGCTCACTGCCCCCTAGTGTGTGTTCACTAGAGTGTATGTAGTGTTATTAAGGGTCACTTAATCTTAATTAATTAGCAATTTGTCACTGTGATGTACACTCCCCAGCCACTTTATTAGGCTTGTTCAATTGCTTGTTAACACAAATAGCTAATCAGCCAATCACACGGCCACAACTCAGTGCATTGAGGCATGTAGAGGTGGTCAAGACAACCTGCTGAAGTGCAGACTGAGCATCAGAACGGGGAAGAAAGGGGATTTAAGGGTCTTTGAACGTGGCGTGGTTGTTGGTGCCAGACGGGCTGGTCTGAGTATTTCAGAAACTGCTGATCTGCTGGGATTTTCACGCTCAACCATCTCTAGGGTTTACAGAGAACGGTCCAAAAAGAGGAAACATCCAGTGAGCGGTCAGCTGTGTGGACGAAAAAGCCTTGTTGATGTGAGAGGTCAGAGGAGAATGGGCAGACTGGTTCCAGATGATAGAAAGGCAGCAGGAACTCAAATAACCAACCAAAATCTCTGAGGAACGTTTCCAACAGCTTGTTGAAAGTGTGCCACGAAGAATTAAGGCAGTTCTGAAGGCAAAAGGGGGTCCAACCTTTTACTAGCAAGGTGTACCTAATAAAGTGGCCGGTGAGTGTACAGTGGATGGTATATGGGTTGAATTCCTTCCTCAGATGTGAGCTTTACTATAGCCATTATAACAATATGCCATTTTTTTCACAATAAAAATACACTTTACACTTGTAAAAATACACTTGTGTTATTACACACTTCTATAAGAATAGCTCAACTGCTTTGCATTACAGTCCCTGTAGTTATCGAATAATAAGCCTTAGTATGTAATAAGGGGTTAAAAGTGAGGAGATTTTAAGGGGTTAAAATAAAGCCTTTATAATATATAGCCTTAATAACTGTTCATAAATGTAGTACAAAAGAGGTTTATGTAGCTGTCTTGTAGCTTTATGAACACACGCCCTACAGTAAATTGCTTTCTTTCTATAAATGTTGATTCTGCCTGGCTAACGTTTATTATACAGTGTAGGACTTTCTTTGGTGTCATATTAACGGGAGAAAATAAGAAAACAGTCCATTCAAAATGGGCCATATCAGCTCTGTAAGACAGTGTTTCAGTGTAAAGTAGGTGCTAAAATGGTTCTCTGGAGTGATAACATTGAATTCGATTAACAGTTCTTTACAGAACCAAGTTTCAACAACCTGGACATAATATCAAGGTTCTCGGAAGAACCTTTAAACTGGTGTAGAGTTGTTACATAACGTGAAATGTTCTAAAAACCGTTGAATAGTTCGTTGCAGTAGTTGGAATCGCTCAAAGAACCCTTTGTGGCACCTTTTTATGGGTTCATTAGCTTTATTATTGAAGCTTAATGAAGCAATAGGACATGAGAGGGAGTGTGTTATCACGAAATAACACCACGGCTGTGATGATCTATGGCACTCGCCTTCGGCTGTGATGTTATTTGCGATAACACACGACCTCGAGTGTTCCATTGCTTTCATACAACAGTTAAATGAATAAAGTCAGAAATGAATAAACATAAAAAATTTAATATGTTTTAATGTTAACACTTCCTTCTAAATACGTCAGAGCAACGAACTCAGCTGACTCACTGCACAGTCTGCTGGAAGCCTCGCCTTTTGACGTATGAACTGAGCCGTAAAACGGCCACAATATCAAGTTCAGCTCAGTTTTGTCAATTTTGCCAGATCAGTATAAACCTTGTTTTGCTCCAGCATTATCTTTTAAATGTGATCTGTAATCATCAGTCTGAACAGATCAGCTCCTAACCGACCTGCATGCGCAAAAGAGCAATGCTTCACATGGCTCAACCAGGGGTAGCTGACAGCTGGGCTCATCACCCACAGTGCGTTCGAGTTCACCGTAAAAAAGGGCACGTTATTCAGCCACGGCCACTTCTTTGGTTCATGTCCTTGGATTCGTGAAACTTTGAAGCCTCGGGTTCCTCCGATATGGAGTGGTTGCGATGAGTCTCTTCTATTTTTGGGTTAGAAACATCAGCCTAAATGTTTATGAGTCTCAGCAGTGCAAAATGATGACGAATGTCGAGTTGGACTGACGTAAAAGTCCGTAAGAATTCCAATCTGGCTGTTCAGACTGAGTCGCTTTGCCGCAGATTGGATACGGATCGGATTTCAGCACCACATATGAAAGCGTCTCAAATCGGAATTGAAAATGTGATTCAGTGCATTTTTTTCTGTTCACACTCACACACAGACACACATCTGTGTCACGTATGAGGAAAAAGACTGGATTTGGGCCTCTTTTACCTGCTGTGTAAACATAGCCTTTCAGCTCACTTTGTTTGGCGAACGGTATTGCGTTCATTTCTGCCTGATTCCAGGTTGTTTAGCTGTTCTTCTGTCTCAGCTGCCGACTGAAAAGCTGCTCAGTGGTGACGACAGTTTGGGAATTTAGTGTCGTCTCATCTTCAGAGTCCGAATTGGCTGTCGGTCAAATGTGATCTTAAAAGTGTCCGTTGTCTGTTTGTGGCAAAGTAAGAAGTAAAAACGTTCAAATGGCTTGAGCGTCTCCTACAGCTGTCAAAGTCGTTGCTTAGCAACGGCGTCTCAGTGGAGTGGTACAGTGTTTGAGAAAAAAACGTGATGTTATGGTGAAATAACAGCCCAGTTAGAACGATTATGAACCAATCAGCTTGCCTGGCCGGAATAAACTGTTGTATAAACCTGAAATCTAATACTGTGATATATTTTGAAAATACTGATCTTGTATTGATAAAAGATGAGGTTATCTCTGGTGCCTTACGGGTCCCATTTCCTTCCCAGAACAGTTTGACGGCTCCTCAAATGTGCTTGCATGCTGTTAGTTGGTTCCAGACTCCAGACTGAAGTGCCAAAACTAAAACGTCTGCAAAAAGCTAAATAACAAAATTGCAACACGTACTGTTGAACGAGGAGCTGCGTTTACACAACAGCTGCATGAGTCAAAGTTCTGACTGTGCAGTTTTGGGTTTGTATATCAAACCTGCACAGAAACAAGCATAACAACTCCACTCAAACAGAGCCACGGGTCGTCTCTTTGCCCATGTGATCTTTCACCTCATTCTCCTGCTGCAGCCTCTTGCCTGTGGCCGGTTTATTAGACTGGTTGTTTTGCATGGTGAGGGCAGTGCAGTGCAGTGAGGCAGGCTGATGATCTGCAGGACAAAGGGCCACTGCTGTCCGCCAGCTAATGAAGTGTTTCCACTCGCCTGCGTTTGTAGATCAGGCTCTGAGTCACAGACAGATCTGACAAACTGCTCTCCTCCGCAGATTTAAAGGGGCAAATGGATGGAAAGTTCAATTCTAGCATCATTTAAAGTTTGATGTACCGTGTAAACGTTAGCCTGAACACACACTGATCAGGCATTACATCATGACCACCTCCTTGTTTCTACACTCATTGTCCATTTTAACAGCCCCTCTTGCCAGAGGTTTTAAACACTGTGTCCACTCACTGTCCACTCTATTAGACACTCCTACCTGGTCGGTCCACCTTGTAGGTGTAAAGTCAGAGACGACAGCTCATCTGCTGCTGCACAGTTTGTGTTGGTCGTCCTCTAGTCCTTCATCAGTGGTCACAGGACGCTGCCCACAGGACGCTGCTGGCTGGATATTCCTGGTTGATGGACTATTCTCAGTCCAGCAGAGACACTGAGGTATTTAAAAACTCCAGCAGCACTGCTGTGTCTGATCCACTCAGACCAGCACAACACACACTAAGACACCACCGCCACGTCAGTGCTGAGAATGATCCTTCACTTAAATAGCACCTGCTCTCTGAGTGTCTGTGGGGGTCCTGACCACTGAAGAGCAGGTTAACAGAGTATCAGAGAAACAGATGGACTACAGTCTGTAAGTGCAGCTATACAGTAAGTGGAGCTGATCAGATGGACAGTGAGCGTAGAAACAAGGAGGTGGTCAGGATGTTACGCCCGATCGGTGTAGGTGTCAAAATGTGCTAATTAGCAAAAAGAGGGCTGTCTTTTGAATGAATCATGGTTGTGATGTCACAAATAAGAACCCACTTACACATTTACACATGACTGCAATTTGCCATTGGAGTGATAAAGAGTGCTGTTTCTACAGACAGTCTAGGGAAAAGTTTCTAGAGTAGAAGATGGGTGTATATGTGTGTTGGGGGATGGATGTTATGCTCTAAGATATGATTTAGTTTCTGATTAAATAAAATGTAATTATAATGTTAGTGGATCTCTAGAGGTGCTAATTATACAAGCGTTCTAAATGAAATCACTTGTCATGTTAATAATTGCTGTCAGTTTATATACAAAAAGAACTTTTAAGGTTGGCGCTAATAATAAACTGGTCACCAACATTGTCACCCTGTCTTGGGCAGAATAAGACCTAAGTGAAAATGAATGCACTACAATTGTTTACAGTCGTTTTTTTTTTTTTACTGAACTATTTGTCTTCAGATTTATTCACCACTTTTTGAAACTTTTGAGACCTTCTGTAGATGTATTCTACGATAACGTAATTATTTTATTTCAACAACTTATTTCAAATGTATGAAGTTGTGCAATTGGCACATTAGAATGTCATTATACATTTACAGCATAACTCATATTCAAAAGTTTGGGCACCCCTTGTCAAATGACATGTTTTGTTGATTTTCTACGTAAAAATAAGTTCACCTCTAGAACCTCCAGGTGTCCTTCACAGAGATCGCAATTTACATTTTTGCCCAGTATTAACTTCAAATCCCAGGCTTATTATTCAGTAACTACAGGGACTTCAATGCAAACTGGTTGAGCTATTCTTGAAATTGAGTGAGATCCCATTCGTAATCCATAGGGTTTAATATGATGTCGGCCCAGCTTCAACTCTTTTGGGAAGACTTTCCACAAGGGTTAGGAGTGTGTTTATTGGAATTTCTGGCCATTCAGACAAGTACCGTTCTCCTGGCAACTGCCAAACCCAGACTCGTCCATTGGATTGCCAGATGGAGGTCTGCAGTGATTGAGTCTGCAGAAAGTTGGCGACCTCTGCGCTCCATGTGCCTCAGCATCTGCTGACCCCGCTCTGTCATTTTACGTGGCCGACCACTTCGTGGCTGAGTTGCTGTCGTTCCCAATCGCTTCCACTTTGTTATAATCCCACTGACAGTCGACTGTGGAATATTTAGTAGTGAGGAAATTTCATGACTGGACTTGCTGCACAGGTGGCGTCTGATCACGGTACCACGCTGGAACTCACTGAGCTCCTGAGAGCGACCCATTCTTTCACTAATGTCTGTAGAACAACTTTGATTATATTGAGATCACAAGACAATTAAGATGTGATCTCAAGATGACAGTCCAGAAAGTGATCGCTACCTCAAGGCCTGTCTGGACTTCAGCAGTTCCCTGTAGAGAATGCGTGAATTGATTAAATCAACAAAACATGCATGACTGGCGGTACTCACACTTTTCCTTTTAGCTGTATTTGCCCCCAAATTGGTTTCATTTTATTTAAAACAGTGATCCCAAACCAGCAAACCCCAAACCTCAGCAATGAAATTGGCTGCTTGGTAAGGAAGTGCTTGGTTAGTTTAGATTTAACTCACCTGTTAATCCAGAACAAATGCCAGAATTTCCTGAATTAAAGACCAGATTCTGTATTAAGAGTAAAATAACACCAAATGCTGGAGGTTGCTTTGCAGTTGTCTGTTGAACTGGCTAAAAAAAAAAAAAAAAAAATCTGAATCCTGAATCTTTTCCATGGAATTTTGGTTTGTGTTCCAAATCGCCTGAGCTTTGAATGATGGCACCAATAACTATGCAAAGGACAAATAAAGACATGTTTGATCAAGACTTTTCGAATATACTGCACATGTTGCAGCACAAGGCAGCCCTCGCTGTGCGAGGAAATGGATCTCAGAAATGTTTTGCAGTATAACTTCTCCATGTTTGTCCCGTTTTTGGGCAAGTTCCAAAGCAACAACTCTTCTGTGCCTTGTCTTCCAAGTTTTCCTTTAGCTCTGCATGCTGAACTCATCGACGGCACTTTTGCGCCATTTGTGTTTTGTCTGTTCTGATGAAAAAGGAGTGCGTCTCATTAAAACGCAGAAAAAGAGCATTTTAAATCGACAGATGTTTATAAGTGATAATTGTGCGGTTCTCTTCATTTCCTAGAATTTTGGCTAGGAGGCAGGTTGGCACGATCTTAGGCTTACTTCTTCTCAGCATTCCTTCTCTCCTGTGTTCAGCTGGCAGTGCCAGGATTCCTGAGGAAGACCCCGGCAGCAACACGAGCGTCCTTGTCCCAGCGGAACACGAGCAGTCCACACAACTCCTTGATCCCCATGAGCAGCAACCTCCACCTTACTCCCACCACCCCAAAGCCGAGATCATTCAACGTGAACAGGCCAGGAGGGGACACGTTTTCAAAATGGTGGAACCTCCAGTCATGGCTCCATCGGACAAGAGCTTCTCCTTTGACTCCAAGCAGGAGCCTGAGTATGTAAGTACTACGTTGTGGGATAACTGTCCGTTTATCGGAGCAGCTCTAAAAGAAAAATTGTTAAATAAATGTTCACGATTTCCCCCCAAATGTAATCCATCAGCCTAGACTCTTCTAGGAAGGCGTTTCACAAGATTTTGGAGTGTGACTGGGAATTTGTGCCAATTCAGTCAAAAGTGCAAGAAGGCCTGGCTCACAATCGATGTTCCAGCTCATCCCAACAGCATTCAGTGGGGTTCAGGATCAGGGCTCGTCCACACTAACCTCATCTTTATGGATATCACTTTGTACGCTGTAGCATTAGCATCACCCTTCCCTGAAACTAAGAGGCCCAAACTGTGGAAAAGCAGCCTCAGACCATGATCCCTCCTCCGCCAAACTTTACTGTTGACACTATGGCATCCTGGCATCTGCCAAACCCACTTGGCGTTGCACACAGAGATCTTAGGCATGTGTGCAACTACTTAGCCATGAAGCTCCTCACACACAGTTATTGTGCTAATGTTGCTTCCAGTGACAAGTTTGTGTGTTTTACTGCTTGATGGCCGAGCGTTTGTTGCTTCCAGCTTCACAACAATAGCGCTTACTCACAAACTGGCTTATGTCAAAGGTGGCATCCAATAACGGATCCATATTTAATGTCATTGACCTCCTCAGTACAAGTTATAGTCCAATTGTTTGTCTATGTCTATTTATTTAGCAATTATTTAACTATAATAAGCCTATGTATCCATTTCATTTCAGCTGTAATTACACTTCATATTAAATCCACTGATAGTTTCATGACCTTTCGTTTTAATTCCTCTTTGAATGACGTGATCTGATGTGATGTGATCGCTGACATAACCAGTTTGAGTTTGTAGTCTGTAATAAGCAGCTACTTCAGCTGGGCTTTAACATGCAAATTTAGCTTTTTCAATTACGTGCTTTACATTTTTCGATCGCAAACCGTCCCGAGGTCAGCTGCGCACCACTCACTTCTGATTGGGTGGTCTTAATATGGAAGCTTTTCTGAATCATAGGCTGCCACATCATCAGGACTTTGCTGTTTGCCCTCTTGATATCATGATTATGAGAGTGGTTATCCTCATGCTCCATGCGAGAGAAACTTTCCTCAGCTTTCTACACAGTGGTTTTGATAGGAACCAGACGTCCAAGGTGTTTAATGGAGTTGTTAAAACACTAAAGTTTGGGAGGATGCCCATGCTTGAAGCTCAGCCTCCTTTCAGTCTAATGTTCTACACATTTCTGTCTCTGTTTGCTTCTCGTGACAGTTTCACACCCCATTTCCTCAGTCATATCTCTCAGTCCTCTCAGTTTTTCAGTGGAGGGGTTTGGCCTTCTAGCTGCAAGCACAAGCTGTCCAAAACTGCAGGCCAAGCTCTCAGATTCCCCCCCCGCCCCCTACAGTCTCTTTTCATTCTACAGCATCGTCCAACTATGCCTCTAAAAGCTACTTCACAGAAAGTTATTGCATGAAATAGTTATGAATACACTGCCTGATGCAAAGACAGTATTTTACTATTGTTATTGTTTTACTATCATTATTGTTTATCCTTCGAAGGTTTTGGCCCAAACCACATTTCTTAAAATCCTTTAACGGTGGAGGGGCATGTGCAGGGCTTTGTAAGGCGAACAGTCCCCAGAGAAAACTTTTTTTTGTTTGTTTTTGATTTACTACTATTTTCTAATTATCAACACATAAAAAACTTATTTAGGTTCATTTTGGATTTCTATCTGGTTCTTATCACCACCGCTGTAAAGAGATCGGCGTCTGTAAGTTTCTACAATGAACAGTTTCACACCAAACCACTTTGAAGGACTTTCTTTACATCTAGGCGGTTGCTTTAAAAAGACTAAGATTAGATTCTGCTCTTGGCTGAGATTGACTGTCTTTAGATTGCTCAATAGGACGTTTGGTTAGAATCTGGCAGGTTGCAGGTTTGAAAACACTGCGAGTGAAAGACGGACAGCAGGTCACCCTTCAAACTTCCTGGCAAGATCTGTGTTTTTGGTTTTGAGTGCTGTAAAAATAGTATTGCACATTTCAGATCAGTACATGATGGCCTGTTTACGTTTCAACTTTGTGGGCCTGGAGCAGAAGACCATTTGCATGGTGGGTGAAGAGCTGGAGAAGTTCTCCTGAAGTCCTGCAGGATTTCGTTTTTAACCCAAATCTAACACACCTGTGGCTAATATGCAGAGGCTCCTGAGTGTTTTAACAAGCTGAATTAAGTGTTTCTCTAAGGGACTGGCACAAAAAGCTGCATTCACAGTTATATACCAGGAAGACGATTACAAAACAGTGGTGTTGAGCAATTATGACCTTGGTTTACAGGGCGCACACTCTGTGAGACCCGTGCCCAATGCATATAATTCATCAACCTGCATTTCTACCTGACACCGAAGGCCGTGTTATGAAATGCTGCGAGCCTGAAATGGAGTTCATATGATACAATGTCATTGCAAAATATTGGTAAGAGTGTTTCAATTACATAAACATCTGGTTTCAGTTTTCTTAGCACTCCCAGAAAACACATCCAGATGAAATCTGCCAGTTAGTTACACCCCATCATTTAACATTCACATATCGTTCCACGACCAATGTTATAAAACAGTTCCAATCCTACAGTTTGACTAAGCTGCTTTCGAAGCTGTGGAAAATTCACCACCCCTGAATTCTGTATTATTGCATCAATTAATATTGCTCGTATTGATATATGAGACCAAGCATCAGCATGTATGTGAAGTGAATAGCTAACTGGCTAAATTACTCCTCCATTAATATCCAGTGTTAAGCTTTGAGTTTATGTAAAGCTCACGAACACACCTTCTAAACCGCTTCTGCTTTTGGGACGTGCTGAAGCCCATCCCAGCGGTCATCAAGTAGAAGGCAAGATGCACCCTGGACAGGTTGCCGGTCCATCACAGGGCAGACAGACATCAACCATCCAGTTGGCCTGACTGCATGTCTTTGGAATGTGGGGGGGAAACCCACCCAGACACGGGGAGAACATGCAAACTCCACACAGAGAGGACCCCGGTCACCCGGCCGGGGAATCGAACCCAGCCCCTACTTGCTGTGAGGCGACAGCGCCACCGTGCTGCCCTTAAGTAAAGCTGCAACACGCAAATTATTTTTTACTAGAGCATCGAACAAATTTCACATGTTCTTGCTTTTGGTCGATCTGCCATCATTAGTATTAAATCCAGTGTGGGAAACCCAATGTGTTAGCATGACGCTAACACAGGACAGCGCATTGATGTGCAAGCAGGAATTAACGTTGTCATTGTGGCTGTAATTTGATAAGAAAAGGTTCTCTAAAGTGAATGTTTCTGATAGATTGACATAAATATCGGGTTATATGGCAAATATGTCAAAAGTTCATTAAATGACTGCAATACTTGCCTGCTAAAACTAGCCATGCTGGTCTATGCTGGTTTATGCTGGCTCAGTGGTGGTTTAGCTGATTATCCAGCATGATCATTCTGGTTGTCCAGCATACCAGCATCCAAAACACAACAAATGCATGGTATCCATGGCAGTAGCCGTCTCTAAACAAACTATATTTCTTATATGATTTATGTAACATTTGTGCACTTTTTCTATAAAAGGAATAAGATACTCGAGGCCATGGTTTACAGTGATTTTATCAGGAGTTAGGGCTTAGTACTCTTCCCTTGATAAAATCACTGTAAAGCATGGCCCCTCAGGGATGGTTGATGTAAAGGTACGCTGTGTGAGATTTAGGGGATCTGTTAGCACAAATGAAATACAAAATACAAAAAGCATGTTGTCATTAGTGCATAGCCACCTGTAACTATGAATCATTGTGCTTTCTTTACCTTAGAATACAGCTAGAAATGGAGCTGGTCCTGCTGGACAGACCAAACACTGGCTGTAAAAAGTGCCTTTTGCATTTTTAATTTGCAGCTTTAATTTGGTGGCACTATGGCACCTGTAGATAGTAGAAGAATCAGTGGTTTCTGCCGGTGCTGGCTAAACATTTTGTGCTGTGAGAAACCAAATTTAGACAAATGGAGGACTTATTATGTAGCGGAGGAGGGTATTATGTAAAGGAAAGGAGGGTGAATCTTCATCATTGAAGAATTAAAAGCATGACAGCCAGTGTAGATTCTTCTACACAGATGGAATTCAGTTGGTTCCAGTTTGCAATCTGACTGCTAGATGGCAATAAACTCTGCAAACCCCACCTTTAATATGATAATCTGACTGCACTGTGCCAAGTGTAAAGTTTGGTGGAGGTGGGATCATGGTGTGGGGTTGTTTTTCAGGAGTTGGGCTCGGCGCCTTAGTTCCAGTGAAAGGAACTCTTAATGTTTCAGCACCAAGAGATGTTGGACATTTTCATGCTCCCAACTTTGTGGGAACAGTTTGGGGACGGCCCCTTCCTGTTCCAACATGACTGCGGACCACAAAGCAAGGTCCATAACGACACGGATGAGTGAGGTTGGTGTGGAAGAACTTGACTGGCCTGCACAGAGTCCTGACCTCAACCTGATAGATCACCTTTGGGATGAACTAGAGTGGAGATTGTGAGCCAGGCCTTCTCGTCCAACATCAGCGTCTGACCTCACAAATGCGCTTCTAGAAGAACGGTCAAAAATTCCCATAAATACACTCCTAACCCTTGTGGAAAGCCTTCCCAGAAGAGTTGAAGCTGTTACAGCTGCAAAGGGTGGGCCAACATCGTATTAAACCCTATGGATTAAGAGTGGGATGTCACTAAAGTTCATATGCATGTGAAGGCAGACGACCGAATACTTTTGGCAGTATAGTTTATCTGATATTAATAAAATTCTAATTCAACACACATGAAAAACTTAATATGACCTCACCTAAACCTCCTTTTTTAATGACCTCAGCATACTGATGTTGCTATGGCGGCAAGTCAAATGATATAGAATAGCACTATTTTTTTCAGACTACTCTTTTAACAGTTGGCCATCTATAGCATTACAAATACTGTCCCAGAGTTAGAGGTAGATTGAAAGTATGCCTTGAAAATGCCTATGTTTAAAGCACCACATACCATAGACATCCCTCAAACATTCCAGGCATATCTTGTGATGTCTCTATAACTAATCAGTCACAGCACGAGACATCTGTATAGCTCCCGAGCATAGGCTGAGTGTTGAGCAGGCTTGTTGCATTTGCATGATGAAGCTCTTTGGAATGTTTAGGGACGATCCTGTGGCGATGACTAGACTCGGTTTTCTCGAACTTCACTTTGGCACATGATCGCTGGACCCACTATGTGTGGTCAATGGTGGCCATGACTTGTTGATGGAACAGGGTGTGTGTGCTTGTGTGGTTGTTTGGCATATAGTTTTTGGCTTGTATCTGGCTCATAATATGCGTCATGCAATACCCAAAATATGTGTATGTGTGTTTGTGTGAATGTTTGTGAATGATAGTGATTATGCATTTGAATTTCATTGGGAATTCCATAAGTTTACGGAATTACATCCTTTGTGTCCTACCAATTTCAATCCCATTTCCAAAGAAAGGACATTGTACAACATGTAAATAAAAACATAATGTAATAAAACAAGAAAAAGTGTACAAAAACATTTTGTCAAATGTTAAAACTCATAAACTTTTTTCTTTAAATAAATGTCAATTTTGAATTTGATGCCAGCAACACATTACAAAAAAGGGGCAACAAAGACTGGTAAAGTTGTTTATGGTAATGTTATTGTTATTGTTGGTAATGTTTATGGTTACTGGTAATGTTATAAACACCTGGTGGAACATCCCATGATTAATAAGGTTCATTGGCAACAGGTCAGCAACATCATTGGGTATATAAAGAGCATCCCAGAGAGTTTTTCAGGAGTAAAGATGGGGAGGGGTTCACCCCTCTGTGAAAGACTGTGCAGGTAAATAGTGTACAAATTCAAAAATAACTTTTCTCAATGTAGAATAGCAAATAACCTAGAGATTTCATCATCTATGGTACATAGCATCATCAGAAAATTCAGAGAATCTGAAGAAATCTCTGTATGCAAAGGACAAGGCTGAAAACCAGTATTGTCTGTTTGTGATCTCCAGGCCCTAAGACAACACTGCATTAAAAACAGACATGATTCTGTAGTGGGAATCACTGCATGGGCTCAGAAACACTTCTGAAAACCACTGTTTGTGAACACAGTTCATTGCTGCATCCATAAATGCAAGTTAAAACTCTACCATGCAAAGAAAAAACCGTATATAAACAGGATCCAGAAACACCGGCGCCTTCTCTGGGCCCGAGCTCATTTAAGAGCGACTGAGGTGAAGTGGAAAAGTGACCTGTGGCCTGACTAATCAAAGTTTCAATTCTTTTTGGAAATCATGGACACCGCATCCAATGCTGAAGAATATGTACAGGTTTTGGAGCAACATATGCTGCCATCCAGATGACGTCTTTTTCAGGAAAGGCCTTACTTATTTCAGCAAGATGAAGCCAAACCACATTCTGTACGTATTACAACAGCATGGCTCCATAGTAAAAGAGCCCGGGTGCTAAACTGGCCTGCCTACAGTCCAGACCTGTCACCCCTGAAAACATTTGGCACATTATGAAACAAAAAATAAAGCAGACCCTGAACTGTTGAATGGCTGAAATTCTGTATCGAGCACAACTGGGAAAACATTTCTCTTTCAAAACTACAGCAGTTTCCAAATGCTTGTTAAAAGAAGAGGTGATGAAGCACGGTGGTAAACATGCCCCCGTCCCAACTCTTTTGAAATGTGCTGCTGACATCACATTCAAATTCAAATTCAATTTATTATATTTTTGAGAATATAATAAATTATATCTTTCAAAATAATCAAAATAAATTTCTCAGTTTCAACATTTATGTTCAGTATTTGTCTTTGTACTGTTTTCAATGAAATATGGAGTTTAAATTATTTAGACATCATTGCATTCTGTTTTTATTGACATTGTGCACTCCCAATATTTTTGGAAACTGGGTTGTACATATGAGCCAGCGATGTCTGAGATCCTGTCTCAGCGCTGCTTCCAACTGAGTGGTATTTGTGGACTCTGATGAGTAACTAGTGCTGGACTGGTGGCTCTGGGGCTGTGTGCTTGGGCTGTTTTGATTTGATGGCCAGATTCCCTGCCTCCTTTTGGTCCATTTCTGTTGTAAACAAGCTCAGCCTCCTCCACCGCACACCACTGAGGGGATGTTTTCTCTTTTTTTTGTAGGCCTTTGATTCATGTGGCCAATCCCTTACTTCCAATGCAGGGGCGCTACTCACAGACAAGAAATGGCACAACTAGATTAACTAAATCCCAGTAGCTTGTGGTGTTTTCATAATCATGGAGTTTTGAAAGAGCTTTTTCCACCATGGCAGCTTAACAGAGGTTTTATGTTTTATTTTCTTCTAATGAAATTATAGTTTTGTTGTGTGTTCTGTATTTTTAGCCATAAGTGGTTTAAGGAGCAAACTTACAACTTCCATTTACAGTAAGTGACTGAACTCTGGGGCCTTGTCTCACAAAGAGCATTCAACTAATTCTTGACTGTGTTTTGGTTTCACAAGACTTAACAAATGCAACAACATTTAACTTGTTTTACCATCTAATTAAACGTTTTAACAACTTTAATAACTCTTTTCAGTTAACAGCCCTTTCAGAAGGCTGACTCAGCTCTAATTAGTCTAAAAGCTTTTAATGATTCAAAACCATGAACAAGATCTGCTCTGGAGAAAGACAGACATAGTGAAAAGCCAGTTCAAACTTGGCTGGCTAAGCAACAAATCCTGCTTCATGAGAGGCCAGTGCACATGTAAAAAAGATGGTTCATTATTAAAAAAAAAGAAAAAAAAAGATATTCTATTTAGAGCCGTGAACACTCAAAGAAACCTTTGCATGATTAAAGGGTTCTTTGCATCATGAAATCATGATGTATATGGTTTTCTATAGATCCTGTTTAAAAAAAAAAGGTTCTACACTGTATTTCTAAAAGTTTTCACTCATCCATCCAAATCATTGAATTCAGGTGTTCCAGTCACTTCCATGGCCACAGGTGTATAAAGCCGAGCCCCTAGGCCTGCAGACTGCTTCTACAGGCATTAGTGAAAGAATGGGTCGCTCTCAGGAGCTCAGTGAGTTCCAGCGTGGAGCCGTGATCGGACGCCACCTGGGCAACAAGTCCAGTTGTGAAATTTCCTCACCACTAAATATTCCACAGTCCACTGTCAGTGGGATTATAACAAAGTGGAAGTGATTGGGAACGACAGCAACTCAGCCATGAAGTGGTCGGCCATGTAAAATGACAGAGCGGGGTCAGCGGATGCTGAGGGGCATAGTGAGCAGAGGTCACCGACTTTCTGCAGAGTCAATCACTACAGACCTCCAAACTTCATGTGGCCTTCAGATCAGCTCAAGAACAGCGTAGAGAGCTTCATGGAATGGGTTTCCATGGTCAAGCAGCTGCATCCACAGCGTCAAATGCAGTGGTGTAAAGCGCCGCCACTGGACTCTAGAGCAGTGGAGACGTGTTCTCTGGAGTGACCAATCACGCTTCTCCGTCTGGTAATCTGATGGACGAGTCTGGGTTTGGCGGTTGCCAGGAGACGGTACTTGTCTGACTGCATTGTGCTGAGTGTAAAGTTTGGTGGAGGGGGGATCATGGTGTGGGGTTGTTTTTCAGGAGTTGGGCTCGGCCCCTTAGTTCCAGTGAAAGAAACTCTTAAAGCTTCAGCACCAAGAGATTTTGGACAATTTCATGCTCCAACTTTGTGGGAACAGTTTGGGGACGGCCCCTTACTGTTCCAACATGACTGCACACCAGTGCACAAAGTAGGTCCATAAAGACACGGATGAGCCAGTTTGGTGTGGAAGAACTTGACTGGCCTGCACAGAGTCCTGACCTCAACCCCATAGAACGCCTTTGGGATGAATTAGAGCGGAGACTGTGAGCCAGACCTTCTCATCCAACATCAGTGTCTGACCTCACAAATGAGCTTCTAGAAAAACGGTCAAAAATTCCCATAAATACACTCCTAACCCTTGTGGAAAGCCTTCCCAGAAGAGTTGAAGCTGTTGTAGCTGCAAATGGTGGGCCGGCATCATATTAAACCCTATGGATTAAGAGTGGGATGTCACTAAAGTTCATATGCGTGATGCAAAGAGCCCTTTAATTATGGAAAGGATTTGAGTGTTCATGGTTCTATATAGGAACATTTTCTTTCCTAAATAACCTTTGAAGAATCATCTCTTTTAGCACTGTGGATGTCCTTCCAAAGTAATTTTTGGAAAACTGTGTGTTTCTTTGCTGCAGCTTAACTATATCCAGTAGCTGGTAGCATCTGAATGTATTGGTGATAATGTCCACAACAAACTGCATGGCAGAATGGAAATGTTTCAGGAGAGGCAAATAAATGAAATGCTCATTAATCATGGATATAACAGCTGCTACGAAAAGCACGGGAGCTGCCTCTTACTCATTCTCGTCTTGTGCATGGATGAAGTTTAGGCACTCTTTAGGCATGCTCCTTTTAACCTCCTGCAGAGATGCAGAATACCATCCTTGTCATGTCCAAAGAAAAACTCTGATGATGGGAAAGGTCCAGAAAATCCCTTCCAAAGGAACCTTTTGGAAAGCGATGGGCCAGCAATGTTGTCTATAGCACAAAGGCAAAAGATGGGTGGCCTTGGTCTGCTGTGGTGGGATATGATCCTGGAAGGACTCAATTTGGAAATATTAGGCTGTAGAGAGGTTGACGGAATATCAGCAGTGGTGGAGGTACAAAAAGGTTTTCTAGTAGCAAGGGCAAGAGACTTGTGTCTGTGCTATTGTTGGTTGCAGAATTAAGGGCAAAGACTAATGATTCTTTTATGGACTGGCAAGTAAACTACTAGGGAGGGCGGAGTTTCCTGGACTGGTGACGTGAATTATGGTTCTGGCTCCCACCAGTTTCCCATCCAGGGCATGAACAGACACACCAGACAGCACCCTGGAGCTCCAGACTCCCCACAATCTTTCTTCTGATACAAATGCTTGCAAAATCAAAGAAAGTCCAAGCAAAACAGCAGGAGTTCAAAATGAATTAAAAGTTTTAGAGCAAATGAGACTCCTAACAACCACCTGGAAGACCTGGTAGACACCAAAACTGCCCCCATCAGATAAACAGCACTTAAAGCTTTCATCTCTGAGAGAGAGGAGAAAATCAAGCTGCTCCAGATCTGAAAACATCCACAGGTGTTTCTCTCCATCCTTCCACTGTGAGAAGACGACTCAGTCCTGTGGGTCTGAAAGGACGTGTAGCTGATCAAGAAGAACCTCACTGAGAAAAGGAGACGGACACACCAAACAAAGAAGCTGGACGATGGACGGACCACCCCAGAGTCCAGACCTCAACACCACTGAATGTGTTTAGGATTTCTTGGATTGTGTGAAGCAGATAATGTAACTGACTTCTAAGACTAAAACTTTGGAGGTGTGAAAAACATCCCTGAAGATTTCCCCGAAAAACTGAAAGTAAGTCTCCTGAAAGGAATGGAAGCAGTAATAAAGGCAATGAGTGGACTCACCAAAGGCTGAGAAATCTGAAGTTATGTTTAGTTGTTTATGCCTCTATAATTTTCTGTATAAGTTGTTTTTTTTTTTTTTTTTCCTTGATGCTGAAAAATGAATAACTTGGGTTTAATGGGCCGTTTTGACTGGAAAGGCAGCCTCTGATTTTTGCACAGTACTATAAATGAAGTTGATGCTACCATATTTTCTCATTGGGCCAATGAATATATGGGGAATAGTGACGCGTGGTGGTAACACTGAACAGATGGTACTAGATAGTACACTCTCAGAAACGCAGGTCTGAAACTGTCTCTGGGGCAGTGTCCCTTTTGTCACTGGGGCGGGAACCTCAAGGGTACATCTCAGTACCTTTAGTCAGGGAACATAACTGAACCATAATCCACAGAAATGATGTTTTCTAAGATGTACTGACTCCACCCCCCCGTCTCGTCTCCAGGACTTTTATTTTATTGTTCTGTCTTAGAACATTCCATTCTGAGAAGGTGCAAATACAAACTCTTCACCTAAAAAACTGATTTAAAGTACAAGATTAGACCTTAAAACCACTGTAGTACCTTTGAGGGAACATTTACATTGTTTGTACCTTAATGAACGATAAACGTACCTGCACAGAACCTTTATTTCTAACAGTGTAGGATGTCAAAGCCAAGCAGTGATAGGCTGGGGCTGGAAAGGGTGGAGACGATCACGGCAGAAATGTGTTGTAGAAGTTTAAGGTGTTGTGAAAGGACACTGTCTTTCCCTGATGTTGCTCCTGTGATTTTGTGTGCAGGGCCCGTGTCGAAGGGAAATGGAAAGCATTTTTAATGGCCTAAAAATTGCAGACATGCTGAACCCACGAGGCTTCCGCATCCCAAACTGCGACAAGAAAGGATTCTACAAGAAAAGACAGGTAAGGAGCAGAAACGCAGCACCATCACACCTCTCTCGCTTTACGGTATTGAGCTAAACAAGTTCTCTAGCAAAGATTTATGAGCCTTCTGTGCGTCTGAAGGGAAAATACTGGAATTTACACCAGTCAGGCGTAACATTATGACCTTGTTTCTACACTCACTGTCCATCTTATCAGCTCCACTTCAGTTACAGACTGTAGTCCATCTGTTTCTCTGATACTTTGTTAGCCCCCTTTTACCCTGTTCTATAGTGGTCAGGACCCCCATGGACCCTCACAGAGCAGGTACTATTTGGGTGGTGGATCATTCTCAGCACTGCAGTAACACTGACGTGGTGGTGGTGGTGTGTTAGTGTGTGTTGCGCTGGTCTGAGTGGATCAGACACAGCAGTGCTGGAGTTTTTAAACATCTCAGTGTCTCTGCTGGACTGAGAAAAATCCACCAACCAAAAACACCAGCCAGCAGCGTCCTGTGGGCAGCGTCCTGTGACCACTGATGAAGGACTAGAGGACGACCAACACAAACTGTGCAGCAGCAGATGAGCTGTCGTCTCTGACTTTACATCTACAAGGTGGACCGACGAGGTAGGAGTGTCTAATAGAGTGGACAGTGAGTGGACACAGTGTTTAAAACCTCCAGCAGCACTGCTGTGTCTGATCCACTCAGACCAGCGCAACACACACTAACACACCACCACCACGTCAGTGTTACTGCAGTGCTGAGAATGATGATTATCTGACTGTGAGGGTCCATGAGGTTCCTGACCACTGAAGAACAGGGTAACAGAGTATCAGAGAAACAGATGGACTACAGTCTGTAACTGTAGAACTACAGAGTGCAGCTATACAGTAAGTGGAGACAATGAGCGTAGAAACAAGGAGGTGGTCAGGATGTCATGCCTGATCAGTCTAAATACTAAAAAAGGCAAAGGTCATAACTTTCTTTGAACATTTCTAGACACTAAATTGACTTTTAAAATCATTTCATATCAGTCTCCTTTTTTCATTTCTCCTGTTTTTTTTCTTTTGGGGTGATTAGCACTGGGGCAAATGAGCACTACTGGGCCATTTCCCTCTCGGGGCCAAACCGAGAGTGGCTGTAGTGGTGGCTATCTTGCGTAACCCACCCTGAGAGAGCGACGTCAAGGTGGCTAGTGGGGTCTGACTCTCTCCCCATAATTATCGGACTCCTCGTGCCGGCAGCATGGAAATAGACTTGAGCCACTTCCAGATTCACGTGGTCGGCCCACAATTGGTTTATAATAAATGAGTGTCCCAGACGCCTTCATATGGATGCAGTTATCCTCTATCGTCAAAAGCAATATTTATATAGCATGGCAGTTCCTGCTTAATGGGAGTCTTCTCGTTGACCCACAATCATTTTTAAAAACCTGTCTCGCCATCGAGATCGTCATTATCTTTAAATATTTTTTTTTATATCGCCACTGCGATTATGAAAATAAGTATCCCCATAGGAGAGGGAGTGGCGGCAATTTTACGAGGGGGTGTTTACGTTTGTGGTTTGCCGTGACGCTTAGCCCAGCGCTAATTATTAAGCCTGACTGTTTATGCTGTAGACCTCCGTAACTAAAAGTTCATGTCTGATTTGATTAGCCAAATGGCAAAGCAGTTATGTCGGTTTCAGCGGGAGGTTATTTTGGTTTTTATGAGAACGCTTTTGCGGCTCTAACCGTTTTCACAGGTTCTGCAGTGCTTTTTCATTTCTCACTCCGACTTAACTAATTTAACGGGCTGAAAAATGCTTAAGCATTTAGGCTTAAGTATCATGGCACACGTGACATGTACATTTCCCAACTGTAAATCTCCTGTTAATGGAGCGTAAGCTGGGGAGAAGGAAATCTTTGTCCATGCTCTTTATCCTTTTTTTTTGAGGTTCCCGGTCTGGCTATTGTCTCTTCTCTCTGGTTGAGCCAGCAGGTCTGAGGTTCAGCCCCTTTCGCCCCCTTGCGCTCCTGTATCACAAACTGCCATGTGAGAATCAATGCGCCATTTACGGTCTAATCAAGAACCGTTGCTGTTGTCATTTGCCTCCTTCTAATTAAGGCTTATTTTTTTCTTTCTTTACTAGAGAGGACTTTGACCTTCAGTTAAATTGGCAGCTAAATAACAGCCCTCTGGGCAGGAGCGCAGAGCTCTGTAAGTCATTTGTAGCACCCATAATTTGAAGCCGGGGGTATAATCAGCAATGGATGATTTGTACTGGCCAGCGGGAGGCTGAAAATAGAAGCTGGCACTGGCGTGCTTCACACACTGGCCCTGAGCAAATATTTCAGCCTGCCTGTGTTTACCTTTAAGCTGCTCTATATGAACGTGAAACAGGATGTCCGTCGTAAAAAAACGAGCCCCGAAAATACCTGCACCCAGAAACAGGTCAGACATCGGCGTATTTAGGGAGGGAGACTGGGAGACTGCTCACTGGGAGGTTTTCTGGTGCTGGGGGCATGAGGTTCAAACCTGGAGCATTAGGATACATTGCAAAAAAGAGTATATGCATTAATAATATTAATAATTGTCATTTTATGTTGCTTTTTACAAAACAGCAGACTCAGTATTTTTCATTTTAGAGGGTTTTTAGTCATGGGATCAGGTGTCATCTCACTGGCTTATTTCATTCATTTGTCTATAGAAAACGGGGCCCATGTCATAGAAAAACAAGTCCATACTGTCCGTATAGGGAGGCTAAAGCTGCAGAAGTGGGCGATTTTTCATTTGTTGGTTTTTGAGGTCGTTTGTCGCAAAAACGAACTCATTTACTTTCTTTTTGAATGCATTCATCTTCAAGTGACTGTAACAGACACAGCCCGTTTAATTCGTATTCATTAATTAATTAATTAATTAATTAATTAATTAATAAGTGGACGTGTCCACTGCGTCTGGTCCGCAGGCATCTCCCTCCGCTTGAAGGGTGTGTCTGTCTGCAATGCAGGATGTGAATGAGCTTGTCAATCGTCATGGATTTATATAATATATAGACATCGCTGTTGTCGGACGAAAACCTCGTATCTCCAAAATAGTAACTTTAAAGGAGAAGGAAAAAACATACTGTACTTTTAATGTACGTCAATGGAACCAGAATATTTTCCAAGTCATTTTGGATGCTTTCTTTTGGTCCATTCTTTATGAAATTTCCATACAATGTAAAGGGTAACCGGTATTTTCAAATTATGTCAAAAACTGAAAAACATAAAAAATGGAGATACGAGGTTTTCTTCCGACAACAGCGATATATATATATATATATATATATATATATATATATACCTCTGCCATCCATGCTGTGGAGTGGGGTTCAATGCCCTGCCTGGGTAAACACCCTACGCTATACCAATAAGAGTCCTTGGGCAAGACTCCCAACACCACCTTGACCCATCCGTGTAACATGATCAAACTATAAGTGGCTCAGGATAAGAGCGTCTGCTAAATGCTGTAAAAGGAATGTAAATAGAAATGCAACTCTCATCAACTTGGTTCTAGAACAGGCCTCTTGAACTAAGTCTACTATGTCTGTGGAGTGTGATAATAGCTCATTTATTCTTTTTATCTCAGCTGTAAATATGGATATTAAATACCCTAAATAAGCTATGGTGTATAAAGAAGAAGGTTGAACAGCTGCTAGAACCACCAGGAGTTCCACAGTTTAATTTAACCCCTTAACAATCCAGGTTTATTTCATATAAAGGCTTATTATTCAGTAACTACAGGGTCGTCACTGCAAACTAAAGGAGTTATTCTTAATGTATAGAAGTGTGTAATGGCTTGTTAAGGCGTTAAGAGCTTTCATCCATATTGTCACAAAAACCCTGTGGTGGATGAAGTGCACAGATCATGTACTGGAGTTAAAGTAGAGACCCCCAAGGTAAAATATCACTCCAGTAAAGTAGAAGTTCCTCCCTTTAGACCTCCACTTGAGTAAAAGTACTAAAGTATTTCCCTTCAAATGTACTTAAGTATAAAGTAAAAGTACTAAAAGAGTAATTCTGGCTCTGATCTGGTCCTGTTATCATTTTTATAACCAGACTGGCTTCATGAACTCGTTTCAGGTGAAAGTCCTCCAGCGTCTCTCTTGGTAAACCAGTCTTTTAATAGAACGTCATTAATTAGTGACGCTGACGTCTATTAAAATGATCAGAAGCACAAAACACTGAAGGTAAACAGTTTCCATCAGGGAGAACCGAGTGGCTCTGAAATCACTTTTTACACACAAGCAAAGTTTCAGTTTCAGATTTATTTACAACTTAGTTCCAAGTTTAAGTTGAATAAAAACTGGCTTTAAACTCAGGATCACAGATGAGCTTCTTTACTATGTTGATCTGTAGGCGTCTGTTCATAAACATAAACCAGCCCAAACTCATTTACTATAAAATAAAATGGTGTTTGTAGAAATTCAGAAAAAAGCCACGTCAGTCTCGACTGCATATGTGGACATATTTCTATATTGAGCTCTATTTACACAAAGTCAGGTTAGTTCAGTTTAAGTTTCAGTTCAACTTAGTTATTTTTTTTTACTTTTTTAAGTAATTTGGAAACTCTAGTTACATTTTTCATTGGGTTAAAATTTCATGAGGGGACCAACAGAAATGGTCACATACCAAGTTGTAGTGTTCCACTACAAGGTTGGACCATAATGCCATTCTCCTCTACAGTTACCATTTTGGGGATACAGGCTTTGCTCTGACAGTGCTGATGTGGAACTGTGTAGGTCTGCCCTCGCACAGACGATGCAAACCCAGCCTCCTATTAACACTGCTCAGCAGCACGATGGCCAGCTTGGCCACTTTGGGCTCATAACTAAATAGATGCATATGATAAAAAAAGAAAAGATAATCGAACTGTTAGCTGGGAATTCTGGTTCCATTGACTTACATTAAAAGTAGAGTCGTTTTTTTCCTTCTCCTGTAAAGTTACCAATTTGGAGATATCAGGTTTTGCTCTGACGGCAGTGAAATGTAGGTTGAGCTTGTTGATCAGTCTGAAAACAACGTGACTAATATAACTGACTTTGCTGGCTGGTCATGTTCATATTTTCAGTAAAGCGTCTCTCTTTGATGATGAGTCATTAAACATGCACAAACTTGCAAATAAAAAATCTTTTTTTTTGTTTATTATGTCGCGTGTTTATACAGTTTCTACGACTATATTTATTGTGTTTTATTTTTTGCGGATGTTAGCTAATCTTATAGCTCTCTCTCTCTCTCTCTCTCTCTCTCTCTCTCTCTCTCTGTCAGTGTCGGCCATCTAAGGGGCGGAAGCGCGGCCTGTGCTGGTGCGTGGACAAGTACGGTCAGGCCCTGCCAGGCTACGAGGGGAAGGAGAGAGGCAGTGCCCAGTGTTACGCCATGGAGAACCAATAGAACCCACCAGACGATGAATGGCAGAGAGATGGAGGGACTGTGGCGTTCACTAAAGGGACTCTGTGAAGAAACAGCAGGAATCATTTTGCTTTCCACGCAGCCCCTCCATCTGGGACTCGTGCGGGAGAATATTAAGGGGGGCTTTCACATTTTGGGCCTTTTCCAAGCTTAAAACGGCTCTAATTTATTTCTGTGTTCTACACATTAGCCTTTCCTTTTGAAGCCAGCAGATGCTTGGACCCCCTAGATGCTTGCAGGAGAGAAAGAGAGCGAGAGAGCTTTGGAAAAGATGAGCCTCAGGACGCAGTGAAGCTGTGGAAGGTGGCCAGGACTGACCGCAGAGGACAGGGCTGAAGGCGTCACAGAGCACTTCCCATAAGCATGTTTGTCTGTTTGTTTGTTTCTTTATATCTGCGTGTGTGGCTGCTAAACATATAAGCTTAACCACGTGCACTCGCATCTCCATACCTATCAAGATCCTACTGGTGACTTTGGCGTTTCAAAGAGCCACGTTTAGTTTGCGTAATCGAACATAAAACATCTTCATTTTTAGCCTGTTGATCTCTGTTTGCATATGGTATGATTTATAGGGGAACTCCACCATAATTGCAAAATTTCTAAGTAATTCAGTCACTGAAATGTAAACAGCCATTCTGAGTGGTTTGGTATGAAATGGTTCATTGTTGAGAAACTTGTTGACTCAGATTTCTTTACAGTGATGCTGATAGAAACCAGGGGTTGCTATATAGACAAACACAAATATAGCCATTTTATTTACTATATAAAAGCACCAGTGAACCAACACGCGTCTTCTGAGTTTATAGATCACTGTTTTTGTCAGGGCAAAACCTCGTATCTCCATTTTTGTCGTTTTTCAGTTTTGGACATAGTTTGGAAATGCGTGTTGTCCTTTACACTGTCTAGAAATTTCATGATGAACGGACCAAAATAAACGGTCCAAAATGACTTGGAAAAAACTCTGGTTCCATTGACTTGCATTAAAAGTGAAGAAGGTTTTTTCTCTTTCCTGTAAAGTTACCTTTGTGGAGATACAAGGTTTTGTTTGGACAGCAGCGATATGTAATGTTGACGATGGTAAAATAGTGGTAAACGGGAACCGTTTTAAGTTTTAAACGTATCTCAACACTATCGCAAAATGATGTCTCAGGCATCAGACAATAATATTCATAATGGTTTCATGTGATAACTTTTTGTGAGGGAGCTTTTAGAGGCATTAAACTCTTCAGACGTCTGGTTCCCATCACAACCACTGTGAGCAATTCTGCCTCTTTCTCTAGAATGGAGCGATTCACATTAAACCACTCTGAGCAACTTTGTTTACTCGGAAGTGTTTAAAAACACTGACGGAAAGTCTTTGTAACGGAGTGTAGCATCACTTTTTGCTTGAGTGACTTTGAGAATAACAGAGTTAGGTAAAGCCATTTGGCTGGAATCAGCCACACAGTAAACAAGTGAAACAAGTTCAGTGAGTGTGTCATTAGCCAAGTTCAGCCAAAATAGGATGTTTTTGGACTCCAGTGTTTACAGAAAGACCACGAACAAGCCATTAAGAGCCTTTGTCGCTAGATGTTCATACGCTCAGACTCTGCCCTCTTCTCCAGCTTTTTAGGAAGAGTGTTACTTTGTTGCTCTGAAAATGCTAATTGTGGCTTTAAAGATGTATGCTGGATTTTTCGCATTGGGGAATTGCTCAATATTTTCATAAGTTCGTATTACTTAAAGGGCCCATATCATACATTTTTTCTCATATTTAAGTCCACATAATACATATTTTTCAGTTTAGTTGTAATTCATGTTTAGAGGAATTTGACCTCCACAGTTAAATCATCCCTGCAGTGTAACTCCTACATACACACACTAATGAATACAGACACTAGGGGGCAGTGAGCACTCTTGCCCGAAGCGGTGGGCAGCCCTATCCACGGCGCCCGGGGAGCAGTTGGGGGTTAGGTGTCTTGCTCAAGGACACCTCAGTTACATCCGGTCAGCTCAGGGGATCAAAGCAGCGACTTTCCAGTCCCACGACTGCCCATGACCATTTTTCAACCTCTCTTAGCCCTTAGAATTAAACAAGCAGTTTTTGTTACCATGCTTTTAAGACAGATATGTGCGAACAAGCTCAGTTCTGATTTGCTGTCTTGTTTTGTGCCTCATTAAAACGCAGTCCAACTGTCAAACTGGGGATGTTAGCAGACTTACTTTAGGCCAGGCGTGTCAAACTGGGGATGTTAGCAGACTTTCTTTAGGCCAGGCGTGTCAAACTGGGGATGTTAGCAGACTTACTTTAGGCCAGGCGTGTCAAACTGGGGATGTTAGCAGACTTACTTTAGGCCAGGCGTGTCAAACTAAGGATGTTAGCAGACTTCTTTAGGCCAGGCGTGTCAAACTAGGGATGTTAGCAGACTTACTTTAGGCCAGGCATGTCAAACTGGGGATGTTAGCAGACTTACTTTAGGCCAGGCGTGTCAAACTGGGGATGTTAGCAGACTTACTTTAGGCCAGGCGTGTCAAACTGGGGATGTTAGCAGACTTACTTTAGGCCAGGTGTGTCAAACTAAGGATGTTAGCAGACTTCTTTAGGCCAGGCGTGTCAAACTGGGGATGTTAGCAGACTTTCTTTAGGCCAGGCGTGTCAAACTGGGGATGTTAGCAGACTTACTTTAGGCCAGGCGTGTCAAACTAAGGATGTTAGCAGACTTCTTTAGGCCAGGCGTGTCAAACTAAGGATGTTAGCAGACTTCTTTAGGCCAGGCGTGTCAAACTGGGGATGTTAGCAGACTTAATTTAGGCCAGGCGTGTCAAACTGGGGATGTTAGCAGACTTACTTTAGGCCAGGCGTGTCAAACTGGGGATGTTAGCAGACTTACTTTAGGCCAGGCGTGTCAAACTGGGGATGTTAGCAGACTTACTTTAGGCCAGGCGTGTCAAACTAAGGATGTTAGCAGACTTCTTTAGGCCAGGCGTGTCAAACTGGGGATGTTAGCAGACTTACTTTAGGCCAGGCGTGTCAAACTGGGGATGTTAGCAGACTTACTTTAGGCCAGGCGTGTCAAACTGGGGATGTTAGCAGACTTACTTTAGGCCAGGCGTGTCAAACTGGGGATGTTAGCAGACTTACTTTAGGCCAGGCGTGTCAAACTAAGGATGTTAGCAGACTTACTTTAGGCCAGGCGTGTCAAACTAAGGATGTTAGCAGACTTCTTTAGGCCAGGCGTGTCAAACTAAGGATGTTAGCAGACTTTCTTTAGGCCAGGCGTGTCAAACTGGGGATGTTAGCAGACTTACTTTAGGCCAGGCGTGTCAAACTAAGGATGTTAGCAGACTTTCTTTAGGCCAGGCGTGTCAAACTGGGGATGTTAGCAGACTTACTTTAGGCCAGGCGTGTCAAACTGGGGATGTTAGCAGACTTACTTTAGGCCAGGCGTGTCAAACTGGGGATGTTAGCAGACTTACTTTAGGCCAGGCGTGTCAAACTAAGGATGTTAGCAGACTTCTTTAGGCCAGGCGTGTCAAACTGGGGATGTTAGCAGACTTACTTTAGGCCAGGCGTGTCAAACTGGGGATGTTAGCAGACTTACTTTAGGCCAGGCGTGTCAAACTGGGGATGTTAGCAGACTTACTTTAGGCCAGGTGTGTCAAACTGGGGATGTTAGCAGACTTACTTTAGGCCAGGCGTGTCAAACTGGAGATGTTAGCAGACTTACTTTAGGCCAGGCGTGTCAAACTGGGGATGTTAGCAGACTTTCTTTAGGCCAGGCGTGTCAAACTAAGGATGTTAGCAGACTTACTTTAGGCCAGGCGTGTCAAACTAAGGATGTTAGCAGACTTTCTTTAGGCCAGGCGTGTCAAACTGGGGATGTTAGCAGACTTTCTTTAGGCCAGGCGTGTCAAACTAAGGATGTTAGCAGACTTACTTTAGGCCAGGCGTGTCAAACTAAGGATGTTAGCAGACTTTCTTTAGGCCAGGCGTGTGAAACTAAGGATGTTAGCAGACTTCTTTAGGCCAGGCGTGTCAAACTAAGGATGTTAGCAGACTTACTTTAGGCCAGGCGTGTCAAACTGGGGATGTTAGCAGACTTACTTTAGGCCAGGCGTGTCAAACTGGGGATGTTAGCAGACTTACTTTAGGCCAGGCGTGTCAAACTGAGGATGTTAGCAGACTTACTTTAGGCCAGGCGTGTCAAACTGGAGATGTTAGCAGACTTACTTTAGGCCAGGTGTGTCAAACTGGGGATGTTAGCAGACTTACTTTAGGCCAGGCGTGTCAAACTGGAGATGTTAGCAGACTTACTTTAGGCCAGGCGTGTCAAACTGGAAATGTTAGCAGACTTACTTTAGGCCAGGCGTGTCAAACTGGGGATGTTAGCAGACTTACTTTAGGCCAGGCGTATCAAACTGGGGATGTTAGCAGACTTACTTTAGGCCAGGCGTGTCAAACTAAGGATGTTAGCAGACTTACTTTAGGCCAGGCGTGTCAAACTGAGGATGTTAGCAGACTTACTTTAGGCCAGGCGTGTCAAACTGGAGATGTTAGCAGACTTACTTTAGGCCAGGTGTGTCAAACTGGGGATGTTAGCAGACTTACTTTAGGCCAGGCGTGTCAAACTGGAGATGTTAGCAGACTTACTTTAGGCCAGGCGTGTCAAACTGGAAATGTTAGCAGACTTACTTTAGGCCAGGCGTGTCAAACTGGGGATGTTAGCAGACTTACTTTAGGCCAGGCGTGTCAAACTGGGGATGTTAGCAGACTTACATTAGGCCAGGCGTGTCAAACTGGAGATGTTAGCAGACTTACTTTAGGCCAGGCGTGTCAAACTGGGGATGTTAGCAGACTTACTTTAGGCTAGGCGTGTCAAACTGGGGATGTTAGCAGACTTTCTTTAGGCCAGGCGTGTCAAACTGGGGATGTTAGCAGACTTTCTTTAGGCCAGGCGTGTCAAACTGGGGATGTTAGCAGACTTTCTTTAGGCCAGGCGTGTCAAACTGGGGATGTTAGCAGACTTACTTTAGGCCAGGCGTGTCAAACTGGGGATGTTAGCAGACTTTCTTTAGGCCAGGCGTGTCAAACTAAGGATGTTAGCAGACTTCTTTAGGCCAGGCGTGTCAAACTAAGGATGTTAGCAGACTTACTTTAGGCCAGGCGTGTCAAACTGGGGATGTTAGCAGACTTACTTTAGGCCAGGCGTGTCAAACTGGGGATGTTAGCAGACTTACTTTAGGCCAGGCGTGTCAAACTGAGGATGTTAGCAGACTTACTTTAGGCCAGGCGTGTCAAACTGGAGATGTTAGCAGACTTACTTTAGGCCAGGTGTGTCAAACTGGGGATGTTAGCAGACTTACTTTAGGCCAGGCGTGTCAAACTGGAGATGTTAGCAGACTTACTTTAGGCCAGGCGTGTCAAACTGGAAATGTTAGCAGACTTACTTTAGGCCAGGCGTGTCAAACTGGGGATGTTAGCAGACTTACTTTAGGCCAGGCGTATCAAACTGGGGATGTTAGCAGACTTACTTTAGGCCAGGCGTGTCAAACTAAGGATGTTAGCAGACTTACTTTAGGCCAGGCGTGTCAAACTGAGGATGTTAGCAGACTTACTTTAGGCCAGGCGTGTCAAACTGGAGATGTTAGCAGACTTACTTTAGGCCAGGTGTGTCAAACTGGGGATGTTAGCAGACTTACTTTAGGCCAGGCGTGTCAAACTGGAGATGTTAGCAGACTTACTTTAGGCCAGGCGTGTCAAACTGGAAATGTTAGCAGACTTACTTTAGGCCAGGCGTGTCAAACTGGGGATGTTAGCAGACTTACTTTAGGCCAGGCGTGTCAAACTGGGGATGTTAGCAGACTTACATTAGGCCAGGCGTGTCAAACTGGAGATGTTAGCAGACTTACTTTAGGCCAGGCGTGTCAAACTGGGGATGTTAGCAGACTTACTTTAGGCTAGGCGTGTCAAACTGGGGATGTTAGCAGACTTTCTTTAGGCCAGGCGTGTCAAACTGGGGATGTTAGCAGACTTTCTTTAGGCCAGGCGTGTCAAACTGGGGATGTTAGCAGACTTTCTTTAGGCCAGGCGTGTCAAACTGGGGATGTTAGCAGACTTACTTTAGGCCAGGCGTGTCAAACTGGGGATGTTAGCAGACTTTCTTTAGGCCAGGCGTGTCAAACTAAGGATGTTAGCAGACTTACTTTAGGCCAGGCGTGTCAAACTGGGGATGTTAGCAGACTTACTTTAGGCCAGGCGTGTCAAACTGGGGATGTTAGCAGACTTACTTTAGGCCAGGCGTGTCAAACTGGAGATGTTAGCAGACTTTCTTTAGGCCAGGCGTGTCAAACTGGGGATGTTAGCAGACTTACTTTAGGCCAGGCGTGTCAAACTGGGGATGTTAGCAGACTTACTTTAGGCCAGGCGTGTCAAACTGGGGATGTTAGCAGACTTACTTTAGGCCAGGCGTGTCAAACTGGGGATGTTAGCAGACTTACTTTAGGCCAGGCGTGTCAAACTGGGGATGTTAGCAGACTTACTTTAGGCCAGGCGTGTCAAACTGGAGATGTTAGCAGACTTTCTTTAGGCCAGGCGTGTCAAACTGGGGATGTTAGCAGACTTTCTTTAGGCCAGGCGTGTCAAACTAAGGATGTTAGCAGACTTACTTTAGGCCAGGCGTGTCAAACTAAGGATGTTAGCAGACTTTCTTTAGGCCAGGCGTGTCAAACTAAGGATGTTAGCAGACTTCTTTAGGCCAGGCGTGTCAAACTGAGGATGTTAGCAGACTTACTTTAGGCCAGGCGTGTCAAACTGGGGATGTTAGCAGACTTACTTTAGGCCAGGCGTGTCAAACTGGGGATGTTAGCAGACTTACTTTAGGCCAGGCGTGTCAAACTGGGGATGTTAGCAGACTTACTTTAGGCCAGGCGTGTCAAACTGGGGATGTTAGCAGACTTACTTTAGGCCAGACAGTAAGCCCCTGACACCCCCCCCCCCCCAAATTTCTCTAGCCTGTGCTGTTTCAACTTCCAGAGCATAATCAATTACAGAAGCAAAACAAGCTAGTTAGCAAAGTGCTATTGTTAGCTAGCTGCTTTTCACAGATAATGGTGTTGTAATGTTTATTCTTGCTGCATGTAATGTGTTCTCCACATATGTGACTCATAACTACATGTCTAGCTTAAAAATGTTTTGGGGGCACTTTTGAGCCATGCTAACAATGCTGATGAGCGCACTATCACCTCCTACTTCAAAGTCTGCCATGATGAGGTGTTGGATTCCTTTACCAGTTTCACATTTAATGTGTTCCCACCATGATTGGTCTACATTCCCACCCACGCCCAAAATTCATGCCCACCAAAAACTGCATGCTGCCTTGAACGAGACAAAACTGTTTCCTTTTTGTCGTAGATTCTTACTTCTAAATCGTCCGCCTTCTTTTTCGTTTTACGTCTGTTTCCTCTTGCGTTTTTTTCTCTTTTCTTTTGTGACCAAAGCTCTGAATGTCTAAGCACACAGACACACCACCACCTTTTTTTTAATGTACAAACTGCATCATATCACAGGGACTAATCATACACATTTAGCACATACTCAGGCTTCTACTGCTGTTCCAATGCTTACAATGCAATACAGTGCAGCTATCAATACAACAGTACGGTTTTGTTTACCATTATATTGGCTTTTTTTGTACTAAATCCTCAGTGTGATAAGCTATATCAAGCAATCGTCTTCTGTGTAAGGACATTACAGGACACTCTGCGCAAAATGAACTTTTTCTATGGCAAGATGTATATAAAAGTCTGATCTTTCCCACTGCCTTTGAAAGGGGAGACATTATCTGTGTATATGTTTATTTTCAATAAATAAAGATGTAATTTAAGAAACACCTCTTCAGCATGATGTTTGCATTCATTTTGAATGCAATTGTACTGCAGTGAACACACACACACACACACACACATCATCATCATCATCTAAACTGCTTATCCCTCCCGTTCGCCGTGGGGTGCTGGAGCCTATCCCAGCTGTCACTGGGCAGAAGCCAGGATACACCCTGGACAGGTCGCCAGTCCATCGCAGGACACTGCAGTGAACATTTTTAAAGAAATAAATAATCTCTTTTAGAAGTATTTATTACACAAGCCAAAGATTTCTGTAAAAAATAAAGTTAGGCCTTTAGTTTGGACTATAAATTTAAAAACTGCTGAGGAAAAAAAAACACTTCTAAGTAAGTGCTCGGTTTATCCCTATGAGATTCCACTAGTATTTAAGCATTAAGCTAAAAGCAATTAGCATGAACATTTTATGGTTGTTCTACATTAAACACAAGCAAGGAAAGACATACCACGTGTTATTTGAAGCTTTTAACAGACGGTAATATATTTTAGCCTTACAGTGAGTTTTTTTCAGTAAAGAGTCCTGAAACCTGGTTAGGCTACGACTCATATTCACAATGAGTGACAACTGTAGAACCTCCAGAAGGCCTAGAGTGATGTTTCTCACAAGTTTGGTCCTATCCAGTGCAATGTGACTGGTTCATTCCATTGTATGTTCATAATTATGTTAATAGTTCATCTAACATGTTAGGTCTTCTGTTCAGCTCCTGAAGGCCTAACCAGTGGAGAGCTTAGAGTTTACAACTTGGCTGTATATACCTCGATACTTTGGAGTAAACAAATCTGATTGGATGTTGAAACTGTTGGACATTAAAAGGATTAAACCCTTTTGTTTCCAGCCAAAGCAAAACAATGACATACGAGAGGTTCACAAAATCCTCGTAGTAAAGTAATTGGTTTATTCCACTGCTGGTTCCTGATTATGTTGGTAGCTAATCTAATTTGCAAGGCCTTCTGTTCAGCTCCTGAAGTCCTAAGTGGTGGAGAGCTTGCTTGGCTGTATCTACGTATCTACATACTTTGGATTAAAGAAATCTGAGTGGATGTTGAAACAGTTGGATATTTCAAGAATTTAGCCCTGTTATTTTCAGCCAAACCTAAAAGATGAAATAAGAATTTTTTTTTTCCCCATTCACAAAATCCTCATAGTACATTAGTTAGTCGATTCCACTGTTGTTCCTGATGTTGGTAATTAATCTTATGTGTAAGGCCTTCAGTTCAGCTCCTTAAGTCCTAACCCATAGGACAGATTGCTTGGCTGTTTGCTTATATGTTATACACCTAAGTGATCTATAACATTTTAGAGTAATTACTAACATAATTATGAACATACAGTGGAATCAACCAATCACCACGGAGGAAGAGATACTAATTGGATTCTCTTTCGTCGGGCGTTTCCAGAATTTAACCTAATTTAAAATGTATTTCTTATTTTCACAGAAATCCTTAGTCTTAAAAGGTCCTAAAAGACCCTAAAAGGGTTCCACATTGTTCTTCACATTCCACATTGTAGTTTCAGTCAGCAAAATAAAGGAATTCTTAATTTTATTGAAAGAATACATTTACAACAATAGAAATTACAAATAAGTAGCATACGTTGAGGATTTCTTCTTACATTAAAATGGACAATATACACACACATATGTCTATAGATAGACAGACACATAGCTAGATACATTTATATATACATAGATGCACAATTGTAGCAGCACATAGTTGATTGAGCTATTTGAGTCACTGGACACTGAAGCATAACATGGACCGCAGCATCTATGATCAAAATAAATAAAGCAGCATCGGCTCCACACACGCTAATGGCTAAATTCCATTCAGAGAGTCCGTGAAAGCAGAGAGGTGCTAGGTTTCAAGCAATGGCCAAGCTAACCACAGATTTTGAAACGAGCCCACTGTTCAAAAGCATCCAGCTGGGTGTCTTGCGTAAAAACCGTAAACCTCTCCGAGTTTACCGAATCCATCTGAACCTGTGAACTCTTCGTAGATAGTGATGTTGAATGGATGGATGTGTTTTTTCGCAGAGAGCTGAGGACATGCTCGCATCGAGGGTTTACAAATCCCTCTCTGGTTTTTCTCTCTTTTCCTGTGTAAAGGCTCGGTATGCGGCAGCACTGGAGCTGCATTCATGAAGTGTTCCTGGACCGACTCGGCTTTTTAAGCTTTAAGCAATGAAAATATCGATGCTGCAGCAGAAGCCTAACCCCGGCCCCTATGGCTCCTGCTCTCCAAAACCAGCAGGAGCTCCTCGCAGCTTCCAAAAAACCAGCCGTACGGTCCATCGACTCAAGCCTGCGGACACGGAGAGGAAGTGTTTTGGCATTGAGAAGCTGACCGAAGCCCGGGCCGAGGCTGAGAAACTTGCACTTGGTAGGACTTTTGTAGAGGTAGAGAAGCTTTATATGAGCCACAAACACAGGCCAGAACTGCAATCTACTTCAAAACATCTGGGATCAATTGGCGGTTGTCCCAAGTAAGCAGGAAAAAAAATCCAGCACTATTCCTTTTAGGGGCAGAAAAGTGGGCCAAAAACACGCGGCTAGCAGGTTGAGGCAGAATGTTTGAGGAGCAAACGCACAAACGTAGAACGTATTGGCACATCATAAAGCAAATGAATGGCCAAGCTGTTGCAGCGCAGGTCCAAAATCTGACTGGCCTGCCTTTTTTCAAAATGTAATGCATTTGCAATATATACAGTAATGTGCAAAAGTCGGAGACCACCCCTCATTTATTTACCCCCTAGCCAAAACAGCCGTTAAGTTCATATTATTGATTTTTCAGGAGATATTTTCGAGGAGATTAGACAGAAGACAATTCCCTCGGGTAAGGAAGTAGGACAGTCAAAGGAAAATAAATGAAGAAAAGAGTTTGCAAAACTCAAAGCTTGGTAGACGCCAAGGCCCAATCCCATTTCACCCCTCGCCCCCGCCACTTAGCCCTTAACCCTCTCTTTTGTTCACGTCTAGGGGTAGGGTGTCCCAGTTTTTGGTGAGGTGGAGAGGTAGGGTGAAGAGTTACATGACCCTCCAACCACAGGTTTTTCAGAGGCTCCAAACAGAGAGTTACGAGAAAATAAGAAAAACCGACGGCTGTGCGAATTTGTGAGAATTTTCTCTGTTAAAAAAGCGATAACCCCTGTATTTTCTTAGTTTAATAAGGTTTCAATGTATTATGGTTGTTTTCTTCATGCTAATGTCTCGGTAACTAGCTGGTTAACTTTCCCATTCCACCTTAAATAGTCTGGCAGTTCTGACGCCTGAAGCGCCAGAATGTAACTGCTACACCATTTAAGGTGGAACGGGAAAATTCATACAAGAATCTGGTGAATATCTGAACTTCAGCTTCGTATCACTGAAAACTTAGCGGTGGGCGATAATCAAT